>NW_026596162.1:0-316460 GCF_907164565.1 Psammomys obesus
CTCTTCCTTGTTTTTCATAAATAAATGTGAGTTTCGTGGTGCCTTGCGTAGGCATTATAATATGGTAAGGTAAAAGCAGGGTTTAGAAAGGTGGTAAGACATGCCTTGTACTGTAAGTAGGATTTCTTGTAAGACTCTTAGGAAGCTGCAGGTTTTCATCTGGAAAAGGAGAATGACCTTGCATGCTCAGGCTGTGAGCGTGATTGCTGTTTTACCGTTCTTCTTTGAAATATTTCCGCATGGAATGAGTATTGTGTTCATGTCACCAACCTTCACAGAAAGGATTAACTGGGCTGGCAAGAGTGTTAATCAGACTCAGGGGTGAAGGGCTTCTTTCTCTTTCTGAATCTCTTTAACTTTCTTGGTCTTTCTTTGCCATCTTAAGACAGCATTTGTGCGTCATTGTTTCTTTGCCTGAGTAAGGATATTAATAGTAATTTTACCTATAATATGTTTTCATTCAGTTGGTCAGCCTTAAATTGTTACTATCAGTTTTACTATGAACATTTATGTATAAATTTATGTATAGACGTATTTGGTCTTGGGATTACCTTGAGGATAGCCCGAGGAATTTCTGAGCCATGTGACAACTCTACATTTAATACTTTGAAAAACTACCTAATGAGTTTGAAGGCTTCTGTGCAAACACATGTCTTCACCAGCAAGGTGTGAGTTCCAGTTTCTCCCTATGTGTGGTTCCTCTCTTACTATTTTAACCAATGGTTTTGAGGTTGGTACTTCTTCCCTGATTAGCAATATGACTAGTCATTCATAAACTCATGTGCTCACAGGCCATTTATAGATCTTTCCACAAGAATGCCTACTCAAAGTCCCTTTCTATTTTCATTTTAGGGGTTATCATCGTTATCATTATCATCATCATCATCATCATTATATTGCTATTGAATTTCATGACACCAAATTTTTAACTGTGTTTGTTCCAGTTAACTTCTTCATCACTATGATAAAATTCTAAATCCTTCAAAGATTGAAGATTCTTACAGCCTCTACATATGCCAGGTGATGCTGCCATCTCTGTGAGACATGATTAATGGAAAGCTCCTCCCAGCCATATTCACAGCCTGGCCTGTGTTTCCTAAATACCTGTGTGGCTTCTGTTAAGAAAACTTCTTTTCATACCTTCATAGCTCTCACTTAAGCTCCTTTAATCAAACTTAGTCAACAGAGACTTGACTAATTCACATTGGACTGTTTCTCAGGGTTTACTGGGTCCAAAGACTGAAGATGCTCTTTCACTTTGGAGATGAAGTTTTTAAATTCTGTTCAAAAAGTGGCATGTCCTAACCTCGTTATCTTTTTCTTCTCATAAGTAGGAGGCTGGAGCCTGAGAATTTGCTTTCCCCGGCCTGCCTGTAGGTCTCTGTCCATACTTTCCTGTGGTTTGCGTCCTGGACTGTCTGTGCCTGTGCCTTTCTGTGCCTAGTTGCACAGACTGTGTGTGTCATCCTGTGCCTAGGTACCTGCTGGAGGCTGCCTACCTCATGGCTTTCACCCACAGTAAATACATACTTCTTATTTGTAGTTCCTCGCAATATTTCAACCACCTAGCCTCCTCTGATTCTGATCCTGTCCTAGAATCAGAATGTGGACCTCACAGTGGCAGGAAGCTGGCTCAGGCTGGGAAACGCCCCACCTTTGGTGGCTGAAAAGAGATTTCCTGAAGTAAATGTTACGTGAGAAACAACAAAGAGGAGTAATAATTGCCAAGTGAGGACTGAACTGTGAAGACTTTGTTTAACAGGTTACAAACTGTAAATCCCAAATAAGAGTCATTTTTCAGACACTTTCAATATGGTGAATAAACAAGTTAGTCAAAGCTTGGTGCTGTAGTATACACATAATACAAAAACCAACAGACAGAGTCAAGTATTTCTCTGTGAGTTCAAAACCAGCCTGGTCTACAGATCAAATTCCAGACAGCCTTGACCACAAAATGAGACTACCACAAACAAACAAAAGAATCACTATTCTATCAATCAACATTTAAGGTCAGAGGCTGTGTTCTGGCAATCCTCACAAGGCAGCCTGGGCCAGCTCTCCTTCAAAAGCAAATTTAAGAAGCCGGTTTATAGTGAAAGAAGAAAAGGAGGGTCATTCGATGTGGTCACATGGGGGAGAAGGACTAAACTATCCAGTGACCACCCAAGTCCACCAGTGGGATTCCTACATGAGACTAAGCTAAGCAGAAGATCTGAGTTAGACAGAGCTAAGCAGCCAAGATGTAGTCCTGCCAATCATTGTCCCATCCTTGTCTGGCTCCACTCTGTCCTACCATCTGGTCAGAGAAGTTAGAAATCTCTTTCTAGGAGACAGTTTTCCTCTGGAAGTCTCTGGGATTTTTTTGCTTCCACCAGCATGATGTTTCTGGGTAAGTGAAAATTCATTGGGAGATGATGTTTAAACAGTTGTTAGCCAGTGTGAAATGCAAATTTCTCTTCAGGGTTCTTTGGTAGGCAGGCCAGTTACAGCTCTCTACTTGGTTCAAACACCGCAAACTTCAGGTATAATAAACAGTCCTCTGTGCGAACAAATGTCATAAAAAGAAAACAAGTGGAGGCCAAGATTAGAACACATCCAGTGTGTGTCAAGAGAGCAAGCAGCAGAACCATTTGCCTATAACCTCTTGGCTTTGTTCACTTCAGGCCAGAGCATGCCTTAGCAACACCTTCTTGTTGTTGCTTTGAGACAGAGTGTCATCATAAAGCCTAATTTGGCCTCAAATTTATGATCCCCTGCTTCAGCTTCCAAAGGTTCTACCATGGCCAGAGATCAAAGTTTCTGAGCTATCTCACTGGTCCCCTACATTTTTATCCTATAAGTATTTTAAAATATTTGTGAAAAAAGGTACTCTTTAAAAAAAAATCACAGTCTTAGAACATGATTGTTTCTATACATTTTAAATAATTGAGAACATAAAGGATTGTTATTGTAACTGCTCTGGAGATCTCCTAAACCATACATAAGGAGAAAGAGAGCTTTCAACATTTCCAAACCACTTAAGGGACCAAGGTACTCAAATTGTCATGCAGTCTTAGGGAAGGACAGTCAGTATATGACTGAGGATGGAGCACAGAGAAAGCATCATGGAATTGGAGTCTGTAGAGAGCTTTTGCTTTTCTTTCCCTCACATACTTCACAGCATGTAGCTATATGTGGACAGTACATCCTATTCCCAATTACTAGTACACATTTCCCTAAAAAGACTGGGGCTAAGGAGAAAATAAACTTACAGCCATTTCGAGTCCTAAGGCAGCCCACTGCTTTGTTCAAAATAACCAGAAAACTGAAAACTGTAAATTCAAGATGAAGAACATTGATTAATGAAAGTAAGCACTATTGGGAACTTTTAAAGTTTAATTTTATTTATTACTTTTAAACTGTATGAGCCTTCCCAAAGGAACATATTTCAATTCAGAGAAAACAGCTGCTCCACAACAAGCCAGGAGACCTAGAGAGACCACTTTAGTTGTCCTAGAGCCACCCTGAGAGCAGAGTCCAGACACTCTGCTCCACCTGTGAGCAGCATTCTAGGATGCTCCCAAGGTTGCACACAAATGTACGCACAACCAGGATGTACAGATGAGGCCAGAGCCCTGCAAGGGTGCTGTAAATGTTCTTAGTCTCAGACTTTGGTCATTTGAGCCTCTATTATGACCCAAGGGTCTAATGTTTGGTATAGCTATAAAAAACAACGACACAAAACACACAGTAAATACACTCATTAGACTGTTTGAACTGCTACAAGTTGATTATACAAGGCTGAAATGGAGACCAGGAAATAAGAAAGCGGAATGTCCATGAATGGTTTCACCTTTTGACGGAGAAAAGAGCCCTCCTGCTGGTTTTCTCAGAAGTTAGTTCCCAAGTGGAGGAAAGGTGATCTCACCAAACCCTATTCTGCTGTCCTACCTCTGGATATTCTGTCCATCTCCATAGCTCAACATTCCTGCGCCTTCCTCACAGCCTTTGAAAAGCATCTCTACATTATCCTGGGGACGAGCATAGGTCCCAGCCTACACTCCAGAAAAGGTGGCTTTGGCTTCCTCAGAAGCACCGCATTCAACATCCAAGGAGAATCTCCAGGCTGGGGGCACTGTTGAGTTGGTAGAACACTAACCCAGCATGAGCAGAGTCTCCTCAGAACTTTCTAAGCTCTATGTGGTACAGGCCTACCATCCCAGCACTCAGGGGAGAGAGGCAGGGGGACCAGGATTTTAAGATCAACCACAGCTGCTTTTCTCCTCAAGTTTGAACCTGGAAAGGGAATATTATTATTATTATTATTATTATTATTATTATTATTATTATTATCTTTTCTAAATTTGCCAGAGTCTACACTTCTTATATGCAGGTGGATTTTATACATGGAAAAACAGAATCAAATTTTAAAATCCAGGTGACATCCTGTGTCCACAACACCTCCTCCCTTACTTATTGAGACATCCGTGCATGTAAAGGGTGAATTCTGGTCCAAGACAGTCTGTAGATGTTTTTCTTATTTTGTAAACTTTCAGTTTCTCTTCTCTTTCATTGGCACTGGAGTAAAAGAGGTAGAAAATACATGATACAGAGATGTTTAAAAGCTTATTCTGTTCCACTTTAAGGTATATATAGATATGTGTGTATACGCACACACACACAAACATGTACTGTGTTTTGTTTTGAAACGTTTCACTGTTAGCCCTGGTTAGCTTGGAATTTACTTTGTAGACCAGACTGGCCCTGACCTCACAGAGATATGCCTGCTTCTGCCTCCTGCTTACCAGGATCAAAAACCTGGGCCACCAAATCAAGGGTCTAATTGTATAATTTTTGTACGACCAACTGGTCAAATTCATATTTGTGCACCGTGTGTCACTGTAAGCCAGAGAAAACAGCTTGAGAATGGAAAGAGAAAGGTCAGGTCTCAGAACTGTGACCGCTACAAATGGAAATAAAACATCAGGAATCTTTTGATCAGGAGGGGAGGGAAGGTCACACAGTTGAGGGATTCAGAACAGGGACTGTCTCCGGGATCCCTGCCTATCCTCCTGAACCTTGCTGCCTGCCTGCCTGAGATGGGTCCTCTGAGACCCATCACTCACTCTGTTTAGCCATAAGGAAGAAAGAACGAACAGAAGGGGCTTTCCTCTCTCTCTCTCTTCGCTCTCTCTCCTCCCTCTTGTTAACTGGTATGTTAACACCAGTATTACAGACCTGTCTTTTCTCTGAAATTCCGTCCCATGACCATGAGGAAGGAAGCACAAGCACAAACAAGAGCAAGTTTTCCTTCAACCAAGTGCCCTTTAACTTATCATCCATTAACTTAGAGAACATACCACAAGCTTGCCCACAGGCATATCTCCTGGGAACCTTGCACCAGGGTGACACAGTTCTGGCCAAGGTTGGCCATGCATACGAGGGTGGAGTCTGGTGTGCCATTTAAAAACCGGAGTCTGTGACGTCTATCTACCATGGAATGGGGAGATTTGGAACAAGGTACAGATTTAAGGTTGGTCCCTGGTACAGCATTTCAGCCGATGTCGTCATCCTGTGCTTTTTAGCCACTTGTTGTGAAGGTCTGCCTGACTTCTCTCTCACTTGCACACACCTCCTGCCCATCAGCTCTACTGGCCTCTCTTGTCTCTTACACCCACCACAAAAATGATACACAAGAGACACAAACCCCATTAAGAGAATATGGATTAGATTATTTATCATTGCATTCAAAGTCTTCCTCCACTGTATTATTCTTAGGATGTTACAGCATCTATGAAAATATTTCCCTCTCTGGCTGATTTTCAAGGCTCTTTCCAGAGAGTAAACAAACTGAGCTCAAAGAGAAAAAAAAAATTTTTTTTTTTCTGAGATTTCCCAGTATTGTGCAGAGGAGTAGGAATCCGGACTGACAGAAACTTGAAGTGTTTTTTCCAGCAATCCTAACTTGAAGAGCAGAACAGTGAAGCCATGTTTCTGGCCTCAGGGTCAGGCAAGCACATAAAGCAGTCATAGTGACAGCACCGCTCAGGCCTCACCCAGCCATGCTTCCTGTGAAACCCCCAGGTCACTAAAACCGCAGCTTCTCGGCAACGGCAACACTCTTCTCTGTGTCCTTGTCATTATGTTTCTGGATTCCTCTGTATATTCACTAAAGGACCGTGGCTTTGTAACGACTTTTAAAGCTGTGAAAAAACACCAGGAATAAAAAAAAAAAAAAACTTGTGTGAGGGAGAGGGGTTTACTTCAGCTTATGACTCTCAAATCACGGAGAGAACTTGGGGCAGGAACTCAAGGAAGGAACTTGGAGCTGAAGCAGAAGCCATGGAGGGGTGCTGCTTACTGCATTGCTCCCCATGGCTAAACTGGTCTGTCCAAAGTATGGGTGCATAAATCACAGCAAATGGACATGTTAGGAGCAAGAAGAAAGGCTAAGAAGTAAAGAAAACAACAACGTAGGAGAAAATGATAAATGAACACAAGCAACAGCAGCAATGATTCAGATAATGATTAGATAGAAGAGACTTGCAACCAGCCCGCCCACCAGAACTGCAGTGAGAGGCCAGATTGCTGACTCTCTGCTGGGGAGACAGTGACATGAAGAGAGAAGCAGGTTTGGGTACAGATAATGGAGAGACACAAGCTGATAGAGGGAGAATGAGAGGGAGGAAAGGAAAGGGAGAAAGACAGAGAGATGGAAACGGAGAGGAGGGAGAGGAGAAATAAGCTACAATAAACTCAAAACCATAATGCAAAAGTATAACTAGGTATTACTTAAGACAGAATAGATACCTCATGTCACACTCTTCTGCAATCTCCTTTTCCCCACTGACAATAAAGAACATTACTTAGATGAACCAAGCTCCCTCTATTAAAGGCTTAGTACCCACTATTTCCGGCAGCCACATGATCTTCCTCTTGGTCATCTTCTGGCTTCCAGGAACTAAGCGTTTCCTGCACCACACCTTCCCTGCCCTGATATGTCATGCTGTCACAGGCTCAGAAGCAACGGGACCAGGGACCCTTAGTGTGAAACCGCCAAAATCAGACTCATAAATCACTTTATAAGTCAACTGACTGGAGTGGTTTGTTGCAGGAATGGAGAGCTGACCCATACTCTGAAGTTAAGGGAAAAGCCTGCTTCAGATTCTATAGGTAGCAACCTTTTCATAAAGTCAGGATCAGAGGGTTTGGTTCAGTCTACATTCACAAACATGATGTAAAACCTCTACCACTTTTTAGTTCTTCCTGCCTGGCGTAGCTATTATTATTATTATTGAGGAAAAAAACTAAAAAAACCTGTATGTTCACACATTCTCACTGACTTAACTTAAAAGTCATTCAATTCGGAGGTCACAAAGCTGGACAAAACATACTGCTCTCCTAAAAGCTTTTCCGTAGAGAAAACTTCAGCAATGTAGGTGTCAGGGACTGGTCTCCTGTTTTGTTGTAAACACTGACTCTTCCTTGCTCGTTCGGATATCTAATGGGTGACTGGAATGGGAGGCAAAGGCGCAGCCCTCACATTGTGTCTGAAACCTTTGCTGCGGTAACCTTTGAGTTAGACTTCTGCTCAGCTCTGCACGTACAAGTGTTAATCATCCTAGGAATGTTTTTTTTCCCCTTAAAACTGTGAAACAAGGTTAAAGACTTAGACTTGCTTCATCATTCTCTCTCTCTCCCACTCTAAGGCTCTTGATAACAATCAGCTGTCTCACAGAAAATGGACTGAGCAAGGGTTCCCAGAAGGTCTCTCATATTCCCAGAAAAAGCACAATTGTTCCTCCCATTTCTTCACGTGACTTCTTCCCTTCCTGATCTTTCAATTTTTTTTTATAATTTTTAAAATTTATTTATTCACTTTACATCTTAATCTTAGCTTCCTCCCTCCTCCCCACCCAACGCTTCCCCTTCTTCCCTTCATCAACCCCCTACCTCCCCTCCCCTGTCCCTCAGTAAAGGGTAACTCAGGACACCCAGTCAGGACTGTGCATTTCCTCTTTCATGGTGTCCTGGCAAGGCAGTCCCACCAGTGGGAACTTAATGAAAAGCATGCAACAGAGACCATGCCCAAGATGGCCCCCATCCCTTTTCTAGGAACCCACATGGAGGCTAAGCTGCCCATTGGGTACATACATCTAGTCCATACATGGTCCTGGTTGGTGCTTCAGTTTCTGGAAGCCTCTCTGAACTCAGGTTAATTGAGACTGTTGGTATTCTGGTGGAGCTCCTATCCCCTCCAGGTCTTTCTATCCTTCCCTGGACTCTTCTATAAGGCTCCCTACACTCTGCCCATTGTTTGGCTGTGAGTCTCAGTTTCTGTTTTGATCAGTTGTTGGACGGAGCCTTTCAGAGGACAGCTATACTAAATTCCCCTCATGTGTTTCTTTCCGGGTCTGGGTTACCTCACTCAGGATGATCTTTTCTAATTTCATCCATGCAAACTTCATGATGTCCTTATTTTTAATAGTTGAGGACTATTCCATTGTGTATATGTACCACCGTTTTTTGTTTGTTTGTTTGTTTGTTTTTCATTTATTCTTCTGTTGAGAGACTCTGGGTTGTTTCCATTTTCTGGCTATTACAAATAAGGCTTCTATGAACATAGTTGAGCAAATGTCCTTGTTGTATGGTGGAGCATCTTTTGGATATATGCCCAGAGCAAGGGTTGTTTTTTTTTTTTTAATTCCTTCATTAGGTTGTAGGTATTTCCAGTGTTTCCATGTTTTGGACATTAATGAGTAATGCTGCCATGAATACTGTACACCTTTCTTGGTGTGGATATTTTCAGTTCTCTTTAATACATATCTAAAATGGAACTGTTGGGGTCTTAGTTAGGGTTACTATTGCTGTGATGAAACACCATGTCCAAAGCAACTTGGAAAAGAAAGGGTTTACTCAACTTACACTTACGCATCTCAGTTTATCATCAAGGGAATTGAGGATAGGAACTCAAACAGGGCAGGAACCTGGAGGAAGAGTTGATGCAGAGGCCACAGAGGGATGCTACTTACTGGCTTTCTCTCTATGGCTTGTTCACCCTGATTTCTTTCCCTTACAACCAGCTCAGGAATGGCACCATCAACAGTGAGCTCTCACCCACCTCTGCCATCAATCACTAATTTAGAAAATGCCTTACAGTTCCATCTTATGGAAACACTTTCTCAATTGAGGTTCTCTTCTTTCAGATTACTCTAGCTGTGTCAAGTTGACATAAAACTAGCCACCACTGCTGGGCACCAAGGCAACTCCATGTTTTATGTACTAAGGACCTCTTAGATCTGTTCCTAAGGCCAATGTACCATTTCACATTCTCACAGTGACACTCTTTCTAACGCATATTATTATTTGTCTTCCCCTACTCCCCACCACATTTTCTTTTTAATTAGCATACAGTGTATTCAATGGTATCATAGTGCATACAACGCATTAGGCAGCATTAGGTTTTGTTCAGCAAAGTATGGGTTAGTAGTTTCACCTCTGTCTTATCTCCCCCATTTCTCTGACTCCTTGCTCCTTGCAACCTCCCTCCAGTGTCCTTCATGTTTTCACATTATAAATGTTCTTGAGGTCCTACCTCCTCAGCACCTCTTTTTATTTACCTCTTTATCTCTTTTTTGCTTTGTTTTTATTTTTGTTTTGCTTTTGTATTTTTTTTTAATTTAATCACCTTCACACCCATTTACACACACATGGGCATTTTCATTTGAAGCTAGGATCAACCTATGAGAAGGAATATGGTTTTGCTTTTCTGAGACTGTATCACCTTGCTTAATACATTACTTTTGAGATGTGTCCATTTTTGGCAATATTAATTTGTCTTTATGACAGAATAAGCTTCTATTGTGTGGCACACATATCATATTTGGTAGTTTGAGTGAGAATGGTCCCTTTTGCTCAAATGTTTGATTGCTTGGTCCCCATCAATAGAACTCTTAGGGAAGGATCAGAAGGGGTGGCTTGTTGGAGTAGTATAGCCTTGTTGGTAGAGTACATCACTTGGATTGGGCTTTTGATTAAAAAAAAAAAAAAAAAACCATGCTGGGCCCAGTCACCTCTCTTCCTGCCTGCTGCTTATGGATCAGGTGTGTGCTCTCAGCTGCTTCTCCAGCGCCACGCCAGCCTGCCTCCTGCCACGCTTCTCACCCTGATGACCACGGACTTACCCTCTGAATCTGTAAGCAAGCCCTCAATTTAACATTTGTTTTTTTCTATAAGTTATCTTTGTCTTGGTTCTCCTCATAGCAATGGGACTGTAATTAAGACAGAAGTTGGTACCAGGGTCTAGGGTATTTCTGTAAAAGGACTGGCCATACTGTTTGTTAAAGAAATATGGAAGTCTCTGGGACTTCAGACTAAAAAAAAGCAGTAGAATGCTTTAAGTGAGGTTTAATGGTTTATCTAGTAGGAATATAGAATATAGAAGACAGTGGTGCTGAGAGCAATTTGGACTATGGAGGTTCAGCTCAAGAGGTTTCAGAGGAAATTGAGATTAACTAGTGGCCTGAAGACCATTCTTGTGATTTTTTGGGGGGATCGGGGGTGGGAGAGGAGATGCTTTTTCCCTTGTCCTAAGCATCTGCCAGATGCTAAATCGAAGAGTTTTGTGTTAATGTTGTTGGCAGAGGAGATTTCAAGACAGCCTAGTGTTGATTGTGCCACGTGGTTATTAGTGATCACTCTTATGCAGATCTCCAATGAAAAGGAACAGCAAGACAAAGAGAAATATAAAATATACAGATTGCAGAGAAAGAGAGAACCAGTCTTGTGCTCCCATAGATGCAAAGTTTAGCTAAAGGCATGGTTCAAAATGGAGAAAAGGAAATGGTGCCTTCTGGGTATGACCCTACCCAGCTAAGCTTCCAACTTGTGAAAAGGAATTAAAGGAAAGCTTAAGCATCAAAGAATACCATGAGCGATGGAACATGAAAATATAATAGAAGGGTGTGGGGCTGGGAAATGGTAGGTTCTAGTCCCACCAGGAAGCAGAACTTGGTGGATTTGACCACTTGGTTATGAATTTAAGGATACTATAGTGAAATGATTGTGGAATCTTCCCTCTGGGCTTCTAGTGAAGCCACTGAGGGAAATATATTGCAGTCAGCAAAGCTGGAAGGGAAGGGCCAGCTAATAAACTCACATGGAGTTGCAGAATTGTAGTATGCCCCACTGGGTTTTAAGATTGCTTTGGTCCATTACTTCCTCACTATTCCCCTTTTATGTGGTGGTTTGAATAAGAATCATCCCCCCAGACCAAGACACCGTATTTCATTATCCATTCATCTGTTGATGGCCATTGATACAGACCCCATTTCCTTGCTATTGGAAACAGAGCATTAACCTTTTAACATCTTACATGGTATTGCGCAATTGGCGTATGTCCCTCTTGGTTCCATTTTTGCTTTGGTCCAATATTTCCTCACTCTGCTCCCTTTCCTCCCTTTCGGAATGGTAATTTATAATCTGTGCCATTATATGTGGGAAGTTGTGATTTGCTATTTGTTTTACTTTTACAAGGGATTATAGTTAACAAATTGTCATGAGTCTCAGAAGAGACCTGGGCTTTGGACTTTGAAACCGAGTTGATACTGTGAAAGACTTTGGGAATTTTTGAAGTTCGACTGAGTGCACTTTGCATTATGTTATGGCCATAAACCCATGGGTGCCAAGGAGTGCAAAGAGGTGGTTTGAATAAGAATGGATGCCATAAGCTCATATATTTCAATGCTTGGTTCCCAGTTAGCAGAACTGTTTGGGAAGGATTAGGACTTGTGGCATTGTTGGTGTAAGTGTGAGTTTGTTGGAAGTGCTGTGTCATTGGATATGGGCTTTGAGGTTTCAAAAACACATGCCAGCCTCCCCCACCCCCTAACCCCACTGTGTCTCTGCCTGCAACTTGTGAATTAGATATGAGCTCTCAGCTGCCTCTCCAGCACCATACCCTTCTGCCTGCCTGCTGCCAAGCTTCTTGCCATCATGATCATAGTTTAGTCCTCTAAAACCACAAGGAATCCCCCAATTAAATGGGTTTTTTTTTTATTAGTTGCATTGGTCATGGTGTCTCCTCACAGCAATAGAACAGTAATTAAAGTACCATATTTCCATTATTTATTCATCTGTTGATGGTTATCAAGCCTGATCCCATTTTCTTCCCATTGGCAATAGAACATCAGGGAAACATAGATGAAAACTACTTGAGGGTAGCCCCTCACCCCAGTCAGAATGGAGATCTTAGGGAAATCTAACAACAGGGACTGGAGAGGTGGGTTAAGAACATTTACTGCTCTTGCACAGGACCCAGGTTTACATCCCCGCACCCACATGGCAGCGCACATCACCTCTAACCATATTGCAGGCAATTCAATGCCCTCTTTTGACCGCTATGGGCTCAAGCGTGCATGTGGCATACATATTTACACTTAAGTATAAGCATATGCACATAAAATTAAAAAAATTAATTTTTAAAAATCTAATAACAAATGCTGGCAAAGACATGAAGAAAGAAGAACCTTCCCTCACTGCCGATGGGAGTACAAACTAGAAGAGCTAGTTTATGAAAATCAGTTTAGAGGTTTATAAAAAAATTAAAAATAGAACTACTTACCATATGACCTAGCAATACACCCCTTGGCAAATAGCTGTTAGAGATATTAAGGAAAATAAAAATATCTCTCTCTCTCTCTCTCTCTCTCTCTCTCTCTGTCTTTCTGTCTCTCTGTCCCCCATCTTTCTCTCTCTCTCTCTCTCTCTCTCTCTCTCTCTCTCTCACACACACACACACACACACACACACACTTGCTCAAAAATATGTAAGCCACTCAGAAATATATGCTCCAAACCAATGTCTTGTTGTACACCTGTAATCCCAGGACTCTGGAAGCAGAGAGATACAGTAGAATTTTAAGTTCATGGCTAACCTGGAGAACACAGTGAATTCTGTCTTAAAAGTTGAAGGCTGGGATGCACCTCTGTGGTAGAGTGCTTTCCTAGCATTATGTGTGAGCTCCAGAGCCACAAACATATAGGAAGCTGTTTTATATTAAATATTACATATTATTTATTTTCCTAATTATATAAATGTAAATTATGAGTATATAATTTCCCCAATTAGAATATATATGTATATAAATACACACACTCACACACATATTCTAACTGGAGAAATTAAAAAATAAGAACTGATTTCCCAGCATGCATTTTTTTTCCTTTTATAAGTAAATAAATCATCGTCTGGTTGTTTATCTTCCAGATTGATTACCAGTGAACCACAAAGTTCCCTGCTATGTTCCTTTGAAGCTGACCTCCATGATATCCTGCCAGGCATTTCAGATCCCATAGGGGCACAGTGTGAGGGAGATCTCGCAAGTGTGCTGTGAGAGTAAGTAAGGGGCTTACTGTTAGTGGCCAGAGAAGGCTGGCACAGTCAGGAGCAAAGTCCTGCATGCTTGTACCCTCAAAGTATCCTTCCCTTCGTCTTCAGATAAAACTTTGTGACATAAACTGAGTATGTTCAGAGGCACCTCCATCTGTCATTTTAAGCTTTCAATCATGTGTTCTATCACCTTAAACACAGACTGCCTCGTGTTGGGTCTGTCACCACTCCCCTTTACATTATGACGTTTAACTGAACATGTTTGGGAGCGTTACTCTTTAACTGAGCATGTGCCCAGGCAGTATTATCCCATACAAATAAGCATAGGCTCGATGAAGAACAGTGCCATGGCCACTGCTTTGGGTGTATCTCCTGTGCTGTCCTTGCCTGCAATGTGGGTTTCTCTGATTTCTGTGTCTTCATTTTGTTTCATTGGATTTACACTCACCAAGATAGCAATCTATTGCTTTCAGTCACATTGTTCTAAATACAGCATGTCCAAAGTGCCTTTTGAAATAACCTCCAGTGTACCTGGCAGTCTCTTAGTAGCCATAGACCTTTAACCTAACCTCCTGAAAGATGGGCTCCCCAGAATGATGTACCTGATGTGAGATGATTTTGGTTATTATAAGCCTGCTTGTAGCAGGGAGTGAGACAGTTCCTTTACCACTGTGTATAGGGGAGGAAGGCAGCTCTTTAATAGCAGAGGGGAGTGAAGCTGTTTGTCATCCAGATGCCCTTTCTGGGCAACACACTTCTAATTTGTCTTTAAGGCTGCTCTAATTAATCTAATTACAATTTGGATTATTTCTGTCTTAGTTACAGTTTTATTGCCATGAAGAGACACCATGACCACATCAAATCCTATAAAAACAAACAAACAAAATCTCCAGAAAACATTTAACTGGGTCAGGTTTACAGTTTCAGAGATTTGGTCTGTTATGTCATGATAATGGAAACATGGCGGCAAACAGATTACACTGCTAGAGAAGGAGCTGAGAGTTCTACATCCGGACCCACAGGCAGCAGAGGGAGGTTGTATTCTACCTGATGTAGGTTGAGCATATATGAGACCTCAAAGCTTGCTTTCACTGTGACGGACTTCCTCAACGAGGTCACACCTCCTAGTAGTTCCACTCCCTATGGGCCAACCTTTCAAACATATGAGACCATACCTATTCAAACCACCACAGAGCCTGTGTTTGTTTCCTTTTTTTTTTTTTTTTTCTGGTAGTGTTTATTTCGATAACCCAAAATGAATAGTTCATTCTAGAATAAAACTGTTTAAAAAGTATCAGCTATCACTCAGTAACTCCTGGAAGTCAGGTCTATCTGCCCTTGCTCAGTGTCCAGTCTCACTTCATACTTGAGAAAGGTAAGGAAATAAAAAGCCAGGGATCAAGCAAGGTCATATATCCAGCAAGCACTGAACCCAAGAGAAAATGGTGGACATAAAAGAGACTCCAGTAAAAGAGAAATAAGTAAAATTGGGATCATAATCACACCAATAAAATTTAAATTTGCTGTCTCTGAGAGTGAGGGCTTTGCCAGTCAGGTCAGTCAGGCTTACATCTGGGCTGGTGTGTATGTGAGAGAGAATGTTTGTATAGACATGTATGTGTGTGCTATTTGTGAATATGTACATGTGTGTGAATCTGTGTGCATGTGTAAAGGCACATCATCCACAGTCTGTTGATTATGATGCCCTTGAAATTCTTCAGACACTTTCTTCCCTCTTACCTTTCACCATGCATTCCATGACAGAAATTCTTGCAGACAGATGGCCTGCACTTGTCCCTCAGATGGCTAGATAGTCGTAGGTTTGGAGAAAGTTGGAGTCGATTCCTCCCTGAGATTAGCGTGCACGCGCGCGTGTGCACGCACACACACACACACACACACACACACACACACACACTGTGCCTTTTGAGTCCCAGCTCACATTGATAGATGGGACTGACAGTGATAATGTTATTGTAGTGTTAGTACAAACTGACCAGGTTTGGGAGTCATCATAAGTGAACTAAGGGGGAAGCCATTATGGGGAAAAGCAGGGAAATGGAGATTTAATCTGTGCAGTCACACTGGAAGAGGAACAGAAAAGGACTCCAGTGACCTCAAGTTCCTCTACAGGGCACAGACATGAACACTGTCTACATGTGAGAAACGGGGACAGAGAACAAGAGGTCCACATAGTTTATAAGGTCTGGTGTAGGTG
The DNA here is from genome assembly GCF_907164565.1 of Psammomys obesus. Taxonomy (NCBI): domain Eukaryota; kingdom Metazoa; phylum Chordata; class Mammalia; order Rodentia; family Muridae; genus Psammomys; species Psammomys obesus. The sequence goes on from NW_026596162.1 coordinate 15,588, forward strand.
CTTCCGGTTGATCTTCATCTGCAGTCTGCTTCTGAGAGTGGCCTCAAGGAGGTCCATGCTGCTCTAGGCAAGCAGCAACTGTTCTGCTTGAGGTGCAGCCTCACAGTCATAAACAACCGACTGTTCTGTCTTCCGAGGATCAAGATTGGTTGGGGTGGTTTTAGTCCCTTGTCATAAAGATATTTAGCTATCCTGTTTCTGGACTACGGGTAATAGCAGGTTTGAGACAATGACAAAAGGCCTTCAGTGGCCTTTTGGAGTTCTAGAGCAGGACGCTCTAAAAGCTGACAGTAAGTCCATGCAGATGACATAGGTGGAGCTATGACATAGATAGTGTCCCTATGTCACTACCATCAAGTGCCCTTTTTATTCTGTGTCATTGACTCTCTACTATATAAGTACAGTGTTCTAACTGATTGTGCCACTGGACCTCCCTGACTGTGTGCAGTAGAAATTGAGGACATGATTGGTCCATGGTATGGTTAAGGGGAAGGTTTTTGTTTGTTTGTTTGTTTGTTTGTTTGTTTTTTAGATATGAGAAAGAGAACTCCCCCCAGAGGCATCTAGAAGAACCCGGAGAGAGGAATAAAATAGTGTACTGAACATGGACAGCAAACTGGACCTAGCCATGAGAGACATAGGAGCAGAGCAGAGAGATAGAGAGAGAGGAAGAGTGTGGGAGAGCAGAGAGAAGGGGGAGGAGAGAGAGAAAGAGGAAGCCAAAGAGTGTGTCCAAAAAAGAAAGCATAGCTGGAAAACCAGGGTTTTAAGGAGAATAAGTAGCTTGGGGGTGAAAGAAACTCCTGATCTGGAGGAGTTTAGGATAAGGGAGGAGGGGAGAAGAGCTGAGAAGAGCTAGGATGCCAGCATGGACTCTGAATTGTGTAACAGGCACTTGTGATACTGAGGGAACCTGGAGCCCAGCACGTACTTTGGTATGCTAATAGGTACCACAGATAGACATTTGTTCCTTCTGCCTTTTGGAATTTGGAAAAAATGGAGTTTCCTTTGGACCTGACATTGGCAGTACCTTTTTTGGTTCAGCTAGAGTGACTGCTGCTTCCTGATGATTTTTATTTCTTATTTTTGGGGTGTCTCTTGATCAATCTCTCTCACAGATAACTCCGTGCTCATCACACATATGGCCAGGGACCATCATTTGTCTGTCCTCACAGGAAGAGCAGAAGAGTTAGTCTGGAAAGTGAGCCTCTACTTTGAAGAAAAAGGCTCTTCATTCTCTTAGGGAATGGGGAGGCCTTTCGAGCCAGACTCTAGCTCTCTTCCCATGCACACCCCTGATAACTATTCAAAGGGTGCTTATGTTAGGTAAAGTTAGCTGTCCTGGGATCAACTGTGGCGCTCCCAGTGAGGAGTACCACACTTATCAATGTTTGTTTGGAAGTCAGCTGTGCACTCGCTGTGAATAGCAAAAGCCAGCTGTTACTGAGCTGGGGAAGGAGCTTGTCTGGCTTCCTGTGACTATGGCTATGGTGGTGAGGCCAGAAGGGAGGCGTCAGAGGGCTTGGCCTCTCAGACAGGAAGAAAGAAGCTCATCCAGTCCATCCACAGATCATGGCCGAGACCACAGTCACAAGCCACAGTCACGGAGCAGCCACTGCCAGAGCACAGAGGAAACAACGTAGGAGAGGTAGTCAATGGGGTTGTGCACCCTACTCTGTATGTGGAACACTGACTTCAGGTGGGTCTTGCATTTTACAAAGCAGCAATTGGATCCACTTTAGGTGCCATTGCTGAGGCAGAATGCATCTCTTTTGTCTTGTGCATAGATAGCACATCGTTAACTGATCTCACTCTGGCCATCCATAGCTCTGTGTCCTATCATGCTGCAAGCCTGTAATTCCTGCACTTTGGAAGTAGAGGCAGGTAGATAAGAGGTTCAAGGTCAGCTACAAAGCACATTTAAGTTCATCTAGGACTACTTGAGACCAGCCTGAGCCATGTGAGTCCCTGTCTCAACACACACACACACACACACACACACACAGAGAGAGAGAGACAGAGAGAGAGAGAGAGAGAGAGAGACAGAGAAAACTGAAAGAGACAGAGAAAACAGAGAGAGAGAGTGAGAGAGAGAGAGAAAGACAGACAGACAGATCTGAAAACCAAAAGAAAAAGCAAGCAAGCAAACAACCAAAAAATTCTGGTAAATTATTAAACAAGAAAAGGTATTCTGTTCTTAATTATTCTGAGAAATTGTAAATGAAAGCTATTACTAACAACCATCAAGATGAGCAGCGGGGTATGTGTTGGGGCACAGAGATTGAGACTCAGTTCTTGGTACAGCATGTACAGCATTTAATCAGCAAAGAACGGGCAGGTGATAGTAGATAAACAATACTAGGAGCAAACACCAGAGGTTTTGGCTCCTGCTGAAGACAGGCCAGGATGACCAGATGCTGTTTGAGGTGACATGATTGATTGCTGATCAGATATCAAGACTGATTAGATAGTGAAGAGGGACATTTTTGATTAGCTGACAGAGGAATTCTTAAAAGCTAGATTTTACAGGTGGGCATGATGCTTCATGACCAAAGTACCAACAGTGGGGAGGCAGAGGCAGGAGGTCAGAGTTTGAGGCCAATCTAGGGTATATAATGAGACCTTATTTCAAAACAAGACAACAAACATATGGATTTTATTTTTAACCAGAAAGTACATAGATAGGCTTGGCAAAAGATCCAGAAGACTGACAGGAATTGGATCCAGCATAGAATCTTTATCAGGTATTGTCCTTATAAAGGGAGGTTCCCACAACTAACCAAAAATTCTGTGTATTTATCATTTTACGGCAACTGCCCTTTTAGGAATCTGGATTCATTCGAGGATATCTTTTCATCTCAGGACCTGTTTAATTGGAATGCTCATGTTGACTCCCCGCACACACATGGCTCTGTGTGAATTGACACTGATGGGTGTTAAGACATTTGAAATGGTCTAAAATCAAAGCATCAATCAAATTACACACAAAGAAATTTGGGGAAGCCAGGAAAGGAAATAGGAGAGAGTTCTGTGCAATATTTTAGAGTGATCATCCAAACAATTTTTTAATCGCAGCTTGTAGATCTGTGGTAAAGAACAGAGAGAATATTATCTGTTGATGATAGCTAAGAGAATCTGAGGTTTCCAGAACTGACCAGTCTTTTAAGCCTGGCCACCGTGTTCCCCACCAGGTCGTCTTGCTGGCTGGGAGAGTTGTGAGATGTCAGAGTAGTGGAGACTTGGACACCGCAATGGCAGTGGAGGCTTCTGTTGTTTTTCTGTGCCTGCTAGGTAGGCGCTTGACCTCCAGCCATACTCCTAAAAGGCCCCTCCCCACAATCAAAATTCCTGTTTAATACTGTCTCATTTACTCCCATTCAAACACTCATGCAGGTGTGGACACACACACACACACACACACACACACACACACACACACACGGAGTCAGTCCCTTAGTGGACACTCTCCCAACAGCAATGCCCTGCTTTTGTTAAATCCCTTGCCATGAATGAGGACCAAAAGGACCCCTGGTCAAATTACACCGGTCTGAGGCTAGCTGGACCCGACTACAGAAAACCTGGTCAAAGCGCAGAGTCCCTTCTCCTCCACCCTCCGTCTTTTCCTTCCCACCGGGACAGCTCACCGCCACCTCTGCTGCCTCCCCTGGGATTTCCTGACTCTGAGACATCACCTACATCACTGCCTTGAGGGTATTTGAGGCCAGAGCTCAGGCTCTTCCTCAGCTGGGTTCTGCTCACTAGCTTGAACCTGTGGTCCTGAGGTAAGCTCTGCTGCTGGCGGACAGAGCGCTGGGGACAGTCATGGATAAGAGGAGCGGGGGGTGGCGCGTCCTGAGGTCTCTGTACCTGCTCCCTTAGCTGCTCCTGCTGCTCCGTGGCTGCAGCATCTTTGTGACAGACGTCAGAATCCCGGAAGGATGGGGACCAAGAGGGTCCCAGTGATCTGCCCAGGGCAGCAGGCTCTGCTACACCTGTGGCCCCTTACTGGCGGGCTGTGCCTGTGTCTTAGAGACGGGGCTGGGTTGTTGTCAGGCAGTTGCCCAGACGCTCAGGACTTTTAGCTGAAGTGCCTGTGAGAATTGATACCCTGAGAACTGTTCCAGATTTTGTGTTTGTTTGCGTCGTTGTTCTTTATTCAACTCACGGTCGGAAGAACTATTGCAAGATTCGAGGTCTGCGGGACTAGTAGGACACAGAGTTTTGACGAGGTTTCTGTGCCTGATGAAATTGGAATGTGGGTTCTTTTCTTCCTCCCTTCCTCTTTGTTTTGTTGATGGATCCGAGCCTTGTTCTGCTGAACGTTTGCTCGGCCCCTAAGCCAAGCGTTGCTGTTCCTCCTTTCTGCCTTGAATCTGTTTTGAGAATCAGAAGTATGGAAAACGAGCGTTCACATGGAGTCCGGAAGCTAGGTGACCCTTGTTTCTTCTGCACTGTTTTTAGAGTGCATGGGAAACACATGAGCTTGTGATAGCCGTGTACCCAAGGCTGCCCACCTCCTCAGCAGTTTTAAGCCTGTGATGTGGGGTCTGACTACAAATAACATTTGAATTAAGGTCCTGTCAGCAGTGCTGGGGCTCAGTCATAAGCTACAGGAATGGCCACTGTTAGTGTTTGTGGACTACCCTCAAGCTGCGTCCACTATGGCCTCCGTCGCCACACAGAGAAGCTGCGTCTGGTTCACGCTTGGCTCCTTAAACCAAGTTCACTTGGTTCCCTGGTTCTGTTCAGCAGCAGACAGAAACTACTGGGAGAGAAGCCAGATCTCTGGCTGGTAATCCTAGCGTTCAGGACACTGAGGTAGGAAGATAAGAGTTGGAGGTCAGTCTGGGTGATGGTAGGGTAAGATCTCAAGTCAAGGCAGGCTGTTTTTCCTTTTCTTCTTTAAACAGTATGGGACACAGGCACTATATATTTGGCATTTGCATTGTATTGGGTAATGTAAGTCATCAGCAGACTATTTAAAGAATACAGAAAAATGTAGATTGGTTATAGCAAATATTATTTTATTTTTATTTTGAATGTTTTTCCATATCATATGTGCTTGCTTGAGTGGGTACACGTATGTGGGTAGGTTCATATTTGTACACACGTGTGTGAGGTTGATGTCTGCCATCTTTTTTTATTATGCTTTCTTCACCTTATGTTTCCAGGCAGGGTCTCTCAGTGAACCTGCAGCTGGCTATTTGGGCCACTCTGGCTTGCTAGTTTTCTTAGGAGATTCACCATTTCCTCCCCTTTCCGGACCGGGATTACAGATGACTGCTGTAACCATCTGGTTTTTAGGGTGGTTCTCGGTCCTGCTTGTGAGGCAAGACGTTTACCTTCTTGACCCCGTGCCCAGCCTACTACTTGAACACCTGAGGATTTTGACGTCTTCAGATTCCAACTAATTAGTCTTCAGAAACCTAGACACAACTATTTAAATTTAGACCAGGACAATTCCAATCCAGAGCGCCTTATTACAGTACAGTGAACCACAGCTCGCTCAGCGCAGAAACAGTAGATGGAATTGGAGCAGAGTCAAGTTTCCCCCACATCCTAAAGTAGGGTATTGTGTGGGGAAGTTGCATAATCTCATTAAAAACCATTCACCCCTGTTTCCAAGCTTGCTAGACCTGGGCCAAAAAAGACATCAGAACAAGACAATAGTGTATACTTCCTGAGATTATTCATCCACCTTCTTCCCCTTGCCCAGGAAAAGAAAGATTGGGCCCAAACAAGGGCCCAAGCACCCATTAAACCAGCATTTAAATGGTCACAGTTTGTGGGGAAATGAAGGCATCCTTAAGGAGATCAGGAAGCACAGTGAAGTGATGGCTCCTGACTTACTAGCTTACAGAGCCTTATCTGCTGAATGCAATCAGTGCCCGAAGATGGTAATGAAGCTGCAAGGGAAAATGATCCCAAAACAGACTCATGAGGCTGCTTGTAGAAGTACAGAAAACTGTGCGGTGCTAACTTGTTAATAACGTGCTTTATGTCCTTGATTAAAACTGTTTTCACTTTCAAAAGCGATGTGATTTTTACTGTGCAGTCTCAGGGCCTGGAGCATTACAGCAAGTGTTCATCCCCCGATCTGTTCTGCCAGCTCCTGGAATGGCACTTGTACAGCAGTGAACATTTTCATATTACATGATGATTTGTGCATGTTGCAGTAAACACGAGATATTTTTAGTCTCTGAGTAATTGATTGTTAAAGATTCATATATCACAAACTGAAAGTGAAATGGTTTTATTGTTATGTAATAGGTTATTTTCAAATTCAGGTCTCTGGACAATCGATTTTACTCAAGGTTTTGACCTAATTCACCAAAAAGGGGAGGGGAGTGGTGAATTGTAGACATTCAAGGATTTAGTTCTTTTCACCACAGAAATAATTTGTTTTATTTATTCTCATCTCCTGGTTTTCATAGAGCCATGCTAAACTAAAGAGTCAAGGAGCCCTTTAAGCTGTCATAGCTGATAGGATTGTGCAGAAGAGTTACACAGTGGGTTCACAAATCACGCCATGCAACTGGTTCCACGTGGGAGGTTTATTAGGGGAAGGGGGAGGGGTCTCTGGACAGGGCAGGAGAGAAAGAGAAAGAGGAGAAGCTTCGAGTTCTCTCTTTTTTTTTAGGTTTTTTTTTAAAATTTTTATTAATTACACTTTATTCATTTTGTATCCCCCCATAAGCCCTCCCTCCTGCCCTCCCTCCTCCCCTCCCGATCCCACCCTCCCTCCCCTTTCTGCATGCATGCCACTCCCCAAGTCCACTGATAGGGGAGGTTCTCCTCTCCTTTCTGATCATAGTCTATCAGTTCTCATCAAAAGTGGCTGCATTGTCCTCTACCATGGCCTGGTAAGGCTGCTCCCCCCTCAGGGGGAGGTGATCAAAGAGCAGGCCAATCAGATTATGTCAGAGGCAGTCCCTCTTCCCATTACTATGTAACCCACTTGGACACTGAACTGCCATGGGCTACATCTATGCAGGAGTTCTAGGTTATCTCCACGAATAGTCCTTGGTTGGAGTATGAGTCTCTGGGAAGTTCCCTGTGTTCAAATTATCTTGTTCTGTTGCTCTCCTTGTGGAGTTCCCGTCCCCTCCAGCTCTTACTATTTCCCACTTCTTACATAAAATTCCATTCACTCTGCCCATCAGTTGGCCATCAGGCTCAGCATCTGCTTTGACAGTCTATACTGCAGAGGCTTTCAGAGGCCCTCTGTGGCAGGTTCCAAGGTTGTTTCCTGTTTTCTTCTGGCTTTCAGAGGCCCTCTGTATCAGGTTCCGAGGTTGTTTCCTACTTTCTTTTTCTTCTGATGTCCATCCTCTTTGCCTTTCAGGATGGGGATTGAACATTTTAGTTAGGGTCCTCTCTTTTGCTTAGTTTGTTTAGATGTACAGATTTTAGTGGGTTTATTCTATGTTGTATGTTTATATGAGTGAGTATACACGCAGACTCTAGGCTCTAAAGCAGGCAGGAGTGCTGTGCTCAGCCGCCATTATTGAGTTCCCCTAGGGCACTGGGACACACAGCTGCATCCTCAGACCTACAAAAACCAGAGAGCCATTACAGCAGCCCTCGAGTTCTCTTATAAGGTGACCCAGAGCATACGCAGGTAGTTTCAGGTGGTCCGAAGGTGGTCTGGTGATCTGCAGGTGGCCTCACAGATGCCGGATAACCAGTTCATCGGGTCCCTTGGGGCTGGCCATAGAGATGCCTGCTTACTGATCCCAATAATACCAAGGCCAGGATAAGAGAGAGATGGACAGGACGTGGACAGGACGTGGACAGGACATGCCTGCAGACGTTTGGAGTGACAAGGTTGCTGGAAGAAGTTTATTAGTGTTGGTATGGGAAAGAGGAACTCAGAAGGGGCAGGTGCAGTGTTGTAAGAACAAGTCCCACAGAGTCAGGGTGAGTTGAGGAAAGGGAAAGGGAGAAGGTATTCTGGGATCAAATGTCATCGGACTTCTCAGTGGCAAAGCTGATGGCTGAAAGCAGTTAAGCAATGGCTCAGAGACTCAGATGTTAAAAACCACGCCCAGCCTATGATAGACCCTGGTAAGCTCTCAGTGGAATGTACGGAAAAACATTTTCATGTCAGAAAAATAATAAACATTTAATTGGACAGCGTGTGCAATCAGAATAAGGGAGCGAAGCAGGAAGCTTTTTGTGTCCAGAACAGATGATACTGGCAAAGGGATATGAGATGTTCAGAACTTAGAGAACCAACCATCCAAAATGGAGTCCTGTGGATGATGTGGTCCATGTTGTATGAACCAGGTTGTATCCTTGAACACAATTGCACCATGAAACAGAACAGCAGTGAACTGAGTCTAGGTGTTTCAGGAAAGTCAGGTGCATGGGAACTTTCAAGGTGGCTCTGGTCACTTGGGCAGTGAAGGGAAGTATGTCTCCCAGCTTGCTGCTGGTGTGTCCAATAGCAGCAGCTGGGTTTTCAGTCCCAACACTCAGCTGTACTCACAACCCTTCTATTAACAGAAACCAGGAGATAAGCACTATTACGTCCTTGGACTAGATATTTTTAACACAGCGTGGGAGGCCCTTTTGTTACCACAAAGGCAGAATGTTTGAGAGCAGCAGCTCAGAGCAAAGTAACCAGCTGAAGGAGATTCTTACTAGCAAATAAGAACAGTTCTGAGCATCAAGAGAAACAAAAAGCAAATGCCAGTTGACTGAAATACTCTGTAAATGGATATAAGTGTATATGCTCAAGGATTTGGGGCTGGATCTCTATCTTTAGTACCCGTATCAGCCTGACCACAGCTAACAGCCAGATTGCACCCTGTGTCTGTTCACATGCCAGAGAGCTGGGCTCCCTTCCCTTGCTGTAAACACATCCTTTCCCCTTTTGTGGTTCTACCTGTTCTCACACACTACTCGGGGGAGTCATTGGGAGCTTGTTAGAATGCTACAGCTGTTAGGCTGGGGAAACAGGACTTTGTTACCTGTTTGTGGGTGATATCAGAGCAGACATGCCCTGCTACTACAGTTTCATGTCTCCAGCCTCCTCTGCTGCATTTGTATGTTTCTAGGCTGTGAGTCTAGTCCTGCCTCGTGTCCTCTCAACTGACTCCTTGTGGCTTTTCCTATAATCAATGATTTCTTGTACATTAGAAACACATGGCACTAATCCTGATTTAGTCTATCTGTTCTCAGCATGGCTGAGTGATTTAATGAGTGTGACCTTTACCTTCTGTGCTGTGGGGGCCACGTTTTTCACTGAGCCACAGCATCACAGTGTGAGTGAGAGTGAAGATGCAGCTTACACATCAACCTGTGTTTATGTGATGTTGATTTTAATCCCTCATCCCAGGCTCACCATCATGGATTCTCTGCTGGAAGCAAATGGTACCTTTGCCTTAAACCTTCTGAAAATACTGGGTGAAGACAGCTCTAAAAATGTACTTTTCTCACCCTTGAGCATCTCCTCAGCCCTGGCCATGGTCCTCTTGGGGGCAAAGGGAACCACTGCAAGCCAGATGCTTCAGGTAACCAGCATCATTTCACAGCAGATAAATATCATTGATGGTCATTTGATCTGGTTTAAATCTCAAAGTGAGTGCTCTTGTTGAATAACTCCTAGCGACATAGAGGTATGGTTATATATGATGGGACCCTTGGCCAGTTGGTGTTGGTTTGCCATTCAGTCTCACTTTTCCCATGATTCAAAATAGGCCAGTGAGTGGTGGATCCTGAGAGGGAGAGCAGGGCTGGGAACAGTGAAGGGTGAAAGAGACCTCAGGTGGCTGGCTGTGTGAGTGCAAATGGGCTCTCACAGGTTTCAGTGAGATAGTCTTTGAATGGGACAGGTTCTTTAGTAGTGAGAACAAAGGCTACTTAAACCTTTGGCAGTTGGGTAGGGGCTTTTGGTATGAATGTACACATTGGCTAGGGCCAGGTGCTGGGGATGCCTCATTTGCATAACGAAGAATTTCAGGTGCTATGGAACACATGACCTTATAAAGGGAGAGGAAATTTAACCTGGCTACCTTCCTGTGGGGGATGTGGAGAGGGAGGCACAGGGCTCTGTGGGCCTGGGCTGGCAGTGGGGGACAGAGGAGGAGGGATCCTATTCCTGCCAACCTCAGGATAAGATTTTCCAGGTCTGGAAAATCCTTGACCTCACTCTTACTTTGGGCAGCTCTCCCAGTCCAACAGTCCCCCAGCCCCAACAAAGGTTGGGGGTGTTAATTGGAAGGCTGGAGATCACTTGGGGCAGGCACCAAATATTTGGCACCAAGTCCCCCTGTGACCTCACTCTCTGTTCTCTGGCTCCCCGTGGAATTACAGAGACAACCAGCCCGGAAAACATTGGGAGGCGGTGACAGATGAGAGCAGTACAAACTTTCTTCAGAAGCGAGGATGAGTACTTGTGTGGTTTAAGTAACACAAGAGTTTATTCCTACTGTTTTATGGGCTGACATCTAAAATCAAGGGGTTGACATTCATTATTTTCCATGGCTCGAAGATAGCAGTTACTCTCTGTGTCCCTACAGGATGTTTCCTGTGACCTGATTTCCTCTCTTATAAGGACACTTGTCAGATTGGATTAGAGTTCGCCCTTATGACCTCATTTTAATACTATTGCCCTTTAGGCCTGTTGTAGGCAATAAAAATGATGTTGGGTTAAATATTGTTATTTATTTATTTATTTATTTATTGCCCTATGATTGTTGCAATGGTATTATTTAACCCACTATCACAAATAATAAGACATAGACACCTGTTAGATTTTATAGGTGCCTATTTACCTTGGGCTGAGCAGATATTTCTACCTACACTATCTCAATAACCTCATCATCCACCTCCCAGCCCCCATCCAATGCCATCATCCTTAATTATCCTCATCTAGTCTACCTTCCATCCATAATCCCAAGATATTTTTCATCTTAGTGTTTTCTCCATTCACGCCATTCTTGGAGTCCTTCCTCCTGGCTCATGTGGTTCCTTCTCCATGCTAACCCTTGTGTCCTTCTGCCTCCTCTCTGCCTATCCCATTCTGCCCTGCTCAGGTATAGGTGTTTTATCAACCAGTCAGGCATAATGTCTTAGGCAGGTTTATACAAGGATAGGTTTATCCAGGCAGTAACCAGTACTTGAGGTCCAGTACTTAGCATCAAAAATACCAGCATCAGGCCAACCCTCAACACAGGCTGATTTCCAAATATGGCCACAAATATGTAGACAGATACCAAAGGTCACAGAAGCAATGTTTCACATTTCTTTTCACCACAAACAACTACTTCTGTAACTATTCGCTGCACTACAGGCCCTGCTCTCCAGAGCCCAGATGTCATTCCTTCATTCTCCTGTCCTTGCCAGCTATTAAGTTGAAAGCCAACAATTCAGTATCTGGATTACTGCATGTCTCATCTATTTATTTAGAACTAGCCCTCTCAGGCTAAGAAAATGCCCTACAGCTTGCCTACAGCCCAATATTCTGGAGACATTTACTTAACTGAGGTTCCATCTTTTCAGAGGTCTTTATCTTGTGTCAAGTTGACATAAAACTGTCTAGCATAGTCAGAGAGTGGGAGGGCCAGCCTAGCACAAGGGGCATAGGAGAGATCGCTGGAGTCTCAGGCCAGGAGCTGCCTGCTTTAAGCCAGTGGAGGTTTGCTTGGCAGTCATGGTTTTAGTCAGAGAATAGGTAGGTAAGCATGAAGCATTGAGGTTTTTGGAGGTCCATTTCTGCTCGTTCCAAAGCTTACAGGGTCCCATAGGCGATGCTAAAGAGGGAGCTCTCAAAACAACGTCATCTTTAATTAGGTAATTGTTTGAGTGGCACCAGGGATCTGTAAGATTATGAGGATGAGTTTAATATTGACTCATTTCCTATAGCTGGACCTACTAGAGCTGTCTTTTATCTGTTTTGGTTTCAGGCACTTTCTTTGGATAAATGCAGTTGCGATGGAGGTGGAGATGTCCACCAGGGCTTCCAGTCACTCCTCGCTGAAGTGAACAAGACTGGCATGCAGTACTTGCTCAGAACAGCCAACAGGCTCTATGGGGAAAAGACTCTTGATACTCGAGCTGTAAGTCCTTCCAGTTTTCATAGAGCAAAGTGAGAGAGGAAGCATGTGATACACCAGAAAGTGTATGAGTGATCTGGCAGTTCCCACAGCTATCTGGGCACCACTGTGATTCTCGTATATGTCCATGTGCATTTGTGTTGTGTGGAAATGCACAGGCTGAGCCTCCTCAAACTGTTGCACAATCTCCATGTCACCCAAGATAAGAGGCTTTATAGAGTTGATGTGTGTCTTCCTGCATATACCGAAATTTATTTGTGAGTATTTTCCCTGCGTAGGGACATCAGAGCACACATGCTGTTCCATAATTTGTTTCTTTCATATTTTTTTTGCATTTATGCCATATTATAGTTTATTATGTCATTCTTTGTTATTACCTCACTATTAGTTTATTGTTGTTATTGATGTCAGGGTTGGAACCATGATGTCACACATGATAAGCGCATACTCAACCACTGAGCCATAGTCCCAGGCCTACCTTTTGTGACTGGCCATCACCTGATAGTCCTGAGTATAGATGCTTTCATGGCATGGGAAGCCATTTGTCCATGAATGGATTTAAACATGAACCCTCTCTGGGCCATTCCTAGCTATGTTATTGAATGTGATTTTGCACATTGTTTTCTTTTTTCTCCCAGATGTATATTTGCACAAAGAAGAGAGTACTGTAATATGTAGTGCTAATTTCTCTCCAAATTGGACCTACCATGATTCCTTGAGGCACAGCCATGGCTGTCTCCTTCTTATAAGAGAATTGTGAAATTATATTATAAAACTAGTACCCTGAAAATGACTGCAATATGTAGCCACGAGCTATTTGAAAGAAAGACTAGGAAATCATTCTTTATATGCAGTCAACATAGTATATATTTCATCCTCTTTGTGCTGTGTCATTTTCTGTTCTAACAGGGCAGATTGTAGGCAATTGTTAACATCACTGCCACTTCATAGCATGTAACAGCAATATAGTTCGGACATCTGCTTGAATTGTGTCCATTTGTGCTTCTGTCCTCACAGGAAGCTGTGAGGACAGATAGATGTCCTGTGCTCCTCACGACACAGTGCAGCACTACTGTAGCTCTTGTGGGGTCAAGCCTTACACTGAGCACACTTACGGTTACCGCACCAGAGATTGTTCCCAAGGACCTCAGTCAGCCACAGCGACTCAGCAAGGATCTGCTGTTTGTGGCATTTGAAGACTCTCCTCTTACCTCACTCAATAACCAAAATTCAAAAGAGTTGAGCACAGGCTTATTATGTATTTCCCCTCCTTTTTAATAGTAAGTACATTTGTGCATCATTCAGTTCTTGCTTTTGTGAACAAGGAAGGAGGAGGCTGCGTAATCACTTCGTGGCTGTGTAACCATGCTGCTCTGTGTCAGTCCTTTAAAGATTCCTGCCGCAAGTTCTACGGAGCAGAGTTGGAAGAGCTGGACTTCAAGAGCGACACAGAGCAGTCCCGACAGCACATCAACACCTGGGTAGCCACAAAGACCGAAGGTGAATGCAGAGTCGTTCTGTTTGTCTGATTGGATGGTTTGGGCTCTGGGAGTTGAACCCGAGGTCTTGAACATGCTCAGAGGCTCTCAATTACTGAGTTACCTCCTCGTCAGTGTCAGCCAGTTAATCTGCTTCTGCAAGTTAATCCTCTCCTTCAGAAGGACATCAAGTGTAAAGGGGAATATCTCTTTGCTTTTTCAGGTGATGCTTCCCTTTTATTGTATGGTTTTGCCATGCTAGAAATCAATTCCAGGGCTTCGTTCATGCTAGACAAACATCATACCACTGAGCTATAGCCTCCATCCCTAAATCAAAGCCTCTTAAACTTTTCCCATCCATGACCCCTTTTTCACTTAAGATATTTTTATGTGACTAATCAGCATATCAAATAAATTAAACATTTAGTCTCAGAACAATTGTTTGGCATGATATTTTATAATTTTTTAAGATTAAGGCACATCTGCATAGTAATGAGATTGTAGAGCTTGCCCAACCCAACAGGATCCAAATATATATAATTATTTATACTTACTCACTAACAAATTATGATAGAAGAATATTAAAAGTCTCCGTCTTTTGTGATTAAACCATTCTGTTTGGAGAAGAGCAGAATGTGTGTGGGAAAATATTGCCGTTCCCAACTTACGAGAGTCTTGAGTCTGAGCCGCAGTGTTTCAGACAGCATGAATTAGCATGATGGGAATGGTAGCCTGCCCGGTGCAAAGTGCATATGTGTGTTGAAAACCGTGGCTGCAGAGTTCAGGTGATCACCTGAACACCCCAGACTGATTACATGTTTGATTTCAAAGTAGTTTTTGGCTCTTGTGAAATCAGATCCTTTTTACTGTTGCGAAATTTTCCCTACTACCTCGTTCAGTTACATGATGGGATCAGGACCCTCATTTTAAGAAGCTCTCTTCTATGGTCAGGTATAGTGGTTCAGGCTTTTATTCTCGGTATTTGGGAGGCAGAAACTGAGGGATCTTTGTGAGTTGGAGGTCAACTTGGTCTATAAATTTGGTCTAAATACAGTGAATTCAAGGCTAACCAGGGCAACATAGTGAGAACATATCTCAAAAGGGGAGGGGAATGTAGCTTTCCTCTAAATTAATACAACCTTTATAATTCTGCCTTTGCTAAATAGTGTCTGACATATTGCCTAGCTTTATCCTGCTCTAAACAGTGTTATCTGTGATGTCTCTTAATATCTTAGCCTTTCCAGAGCCCTTTTTTTATTCCCTACCTATCTATCTACCTGCCTGCCTACCTGCCTGCTTGCCTGCCTGCCTGCCTTCTTTTGTCCTTCCTTCCTTTCTTTTAGTCTCTTTTCATGAATAGGATGAAGAACAGTTGGCACCTTGAGTTGGGAGCTCCCTGCTCTGGTGTGGCTCATATTCTACTGTTCTAGTGAATTCCTACAGGTGAGTCAACTTTGCCCTCCTTCGTCTGTGGTTATAATCTATGCCTATAGCTGCTCATCTATTTTTAAATCTAATTTTTAAAACCTGAGACAGCAAATTATACATATGTATGGGGCTCCATGTTATTTTCAATACATATAATGTTCCTCAGATAGGGGCTAATGCATTTATTGATCCAAATATTGTCCTGTGTATGTGGGTGCATGTGCAGGTCCACCTGTGTGTTCATGTGTGGGTGCATGCACATATGTGCTTCTGTGTGTGTGGAGGCCAGAGGACATTGTCTGTTGTTTCTCAGGTACTATCCATCTCATTGTCTTTTTTATTTTATTTTATTTTTTAAGACAAGGTCTCTCACTGGACCAGAACTCACCCAAATAGGCTATGCTGGATGTTCAATAGGTTTTACAGATCCAGCTGAGTCCACCTCCAAAGTGGTGAGATTACAAACATGCATGATCCCATCTAGTTGGTTTTGATTTGTTTGTATATGTGGGTTCTGGGAAATTAACTCAGGTCTTCTTGCTTGCAAAGCATACACTTTAATGATTGGGCTATCATCTTATAATTTGACATTATATCCAAACATTTTAAATTTATATATATATATATATATATATATATATATATATATATATATATATATATATATATATATATATATACATATATATATGTCTGTATATATATGTATATAGTGTGTGTGTGTGTGTGTGTGTGTGTGTGTGTGTGTCTGTATGTCCACCCATGTGGAACAGAGTTGGGCACCAGATCCCCTGGAGTTGGAGTCAAAGGTATTTGAGAGCCATGGGAGTAGAGGCCTTTGCTAGAGCATAAACACTTAAACTTAACCCTAAGCCACCTCTCCATCACCCACTCCATCCTTAAAAAGTACTTTAAATTCCTTCTTTAAGACACCAGCTGACACTTTCTAGCTCTTGTGTTAAGGAAGCACACTGAATATGCTAGCACTCAGTCATACACTTTATGTATTCTCTTGGAACAAGGATTTTTTTTTCCTGAACATTTTTTGTTTGTTTAATTTTTTTCTTCTTCTCAGAATTTTTGAAAAAGTGCCTCTTTTCTTTTTGGTAATGGTTGTGTTGCCTTAAGGACAAATACCTGACTGATATTTGAGGAACAGTGAAATACCTTAAATGTGTACTTGACCATTCAAAAATGACCCCTCTGCGTAGCAGTCCAGCATGCATAAGCCAGCCCTTTTAGCTAACTGGCTTTTTAATTCTTCCTTTCAGATAAAATTACAAAGTTGCTGTCTCCGGGTACAGTGGATTCAGACACTCTGCTGGTCCTTGTGAATGCCATCTACTTCAAAGGAAACTGGGAGAAGCAATTCAACAAAGAGGACACCCGGGAAATGCTCTTCAAAGTCACCGACGTGAGTGATGATTAATTCCCTGTTTATGTGGAACTCTGAAACACAGCAGAAGGCTGCCTCATGCAGCCTATGCTTCATATGGCTTTGGGTAGTTTGGCAAGGACCCCCAGCTAAACTTTAGGGATTTTCTCTTATCCTTTTCATCTTGCATGGTACCATGGGTATCTACTTGCTTCCCTTGCTATTGTGACCTGCTATTTTCCTGCTGGTGTTTCATGCAGGACAAATCTGTAGCACCGCTCTCTGTTACTTTATCTGGGTCTTTGGCATCTCTCAACTTTTGAGATAAAGTTCAAAATCTACATCTGGTGTATAAGACCCTTTGAGCACTGGGTCTTGCCCATCTTTCTTGATTCCCTTTATTTCCAGCACTGTCCTCCAGGGAGCTCCATCCATCGTCTACTCCCATTCTCTTGCTGATCTCCACAAGACAACAGAGCAGTCAACTACTTGTGGAGGGAGACAAATTGTCTCATAGTTGCTAGCTTACAACGAATGCTCAGTAAACACTGAATCAGCCGTGAAATTCAGTTTGGGTTTGATGGGACAGGGCCAGATTTTTGCTTACAGACAAGCAAACAAAGGCGTGTGTATGTGGGATAGCCTCTAAACTTAACAACCTCCTCTTTGGAGGATGTTACGTGCTTATGAATCTCCTTTGTTGTTCCTCAGCATAGGGCCTTCATATCTTTATACGTATTTAATGTTTTTGTTTCCTGTGCATGAGCATTTGGTCTGCATGCCTGTCTATGTATTTGCCTCGGGCCTCTGGTGGTCAGAGAGGAAGGTATTTAGGAGCTCTAAAACGGATGGTTGTGCGCTAGTTTATGGGCTTCGGGAACTGAACAGGTTCTCTGCGAGAGCAACAAGTGTTCTTAACTGCTGAGCCATTTTTCCAGCTCTAAGATCGTCTTCATCATGCTCACAACGTGGCTAAGACCTTTATCTGAACATGGGAAAGGACAGAGAAAGGAGAGCAAGAAACCTCTCCTTTGAGTTCCTGCCCTGGTGTCCAGAGGAAAGTATTTCCAATACGTTGTGTCCTTTCTTTCTTTCATATCTCTACAGTAGAGGCTGATGAGGCTGTGGCTACAGCAGGGATTGACTGCACCCATATGTGTACATAGCTGCTCTGCAAAGTTTGAACGAGCTATAGCAGCCATGTGTTTTTCTTGTTTCCAGTGGGTGGGCTTATTAACTACAACCAGTTAAAGTAAAAGAATAGAAAGCAAGTGATAGATGTAGATTCATGGATGGGTGGCTATCATCAAATCAGGAACTCAAGACATCCTGTAGAAATTGGTTGGAAAGACCCATTAAATAAAGCAGTCAATCAGAGTTCCCAAGAGAGAAAGCTCCAAATGGAGTGTCTGCTCAGGTGAGGCTCCAAATAAAAGAACGAGAAATAGAAAATTAACATCATCAAACTTGGGCCTTGCAAACACTCAGCAAACCAACTGAGGATGCGCTGTTCTGACAGCCAGCTATGGGGCAGGAGAGATGCCTCAGTGGTTAAGAGCACTGTCAACTCTTCCAAGGGACCCCAGTTCAATTCCTAGCACCCACATTGCCACTCACAACAGTCTGTAACTCCAGTTACAAGGAATTTGACATCTTTACACTAACGCACATAAAATAAAGTAAATAAATTATTTTTTAAAAAGACAGCCAGCTAGAGTTTCCCCATTGAGAGTCCCAGAAAGAACAGAATGTGCCCTCTCTGAGGCTTTAAAGTAAAGGCCTAAATAACAACAGATGGAGATAACAGCATCATGTCGGGGCTTACAACATCCAGCAGAAACCTACTGGGAAGTTGAAGCCATCATCTGGAGCCCAGTTGAACTTCCTCTCCCTGGCTGAGGATCCCAAGGTGGAACTTCCAACTTTTCTTTCCCACTGTAGGTACTCCTCATGTAATAATAATCACTAGAAACACCTGTCCGACATGATTTACCTTCTAACTGTTCTCAAGGACACAGTGTTTGTCCTCTTGGACTGTCTTGTCTTCCCTGTCACAGATTTGGGTCGAGGGGAAGGAGACATACAGACTTTTTTTAAATCCCATATTACTAAATGGACAGGAATTATAGACACAAATCTTTAAATTATTAAGATTGGGCCTCTTTATGTTACATGATTAGAGGCTTTGAGGACTGGAGATGTTTGGGGAGAAACTGCCCAAAGCAGAGATCAACACATTGTGGGTTCCAACCAAAGCCTGGACCCATTTTCCCAGACAGAGGTTCATTAGGACACACTCCTGCTTGTTATTTGAAAGCTGCTCCAACAGTAGACCGAGTAGTTGTGACAGGAAGTGTGTGGGCCACAGGATCAAGAATCTTTACATGCTGGTCTATTATGTCTGGTGTGTTAGTTGCAGGCCAAGGTCATGATTGAAGAGACATGGTTCAAGGGTGGTTCAAGCAGACATGACATGCATGGTAAGGACAGAACACAACAACAGAGATGGCTTTCATATGATTCAGAATGGTGTGCTGTGCCAGAGACCAGAGGCAGCTAAGAGCCTTTGGCTGTATTTGTCACAAGGCACTCAATAAATCTGTAATCATTTCTAGAATTAAACCACAAGAGCTTTAAGAACTGAGGAGGATGGTTGGGTTTGGCTAAGGATGTACTGGCAACGACTTCAGTTCTTTTCCAGGAAGGTGTTCATTTTGCCTGGCCCTCAATATTGCTGCTTGTCAAAGGGTGTGGCTTGAGAGCCTGCTGTGCCACTGGTATTAACTGACTGAGTGTACCCATGCACTTGAAATTCTTTTTCCTCAGGCAAGCAGTAAGAGATAAAGATAGATAAGAACACTGTGGTTGGTGGAAGGGCTCCAGAGACATCCAAGGAGCTAGTAGGATGCTGTGCTTGGGCTACCTACTGGCTTGCTCAGCCTGCTTTCTTACAGAACCCAGGACAAAGAGCCTAGGGATAGGCACCACCCACAATGGGCTTTGCACCCCACCCCGACCCCGACAGATCACTAATTAAGAAATGCCCTGCAGCTGGATCTTATAGGGGCATTTTCTCAACTGAGGTTCCCTCCTCTCTGATGAAGCTAGTTTGTGTCAAGTTGACACAAAACCAGGGTGTGGTTGTGGAGGAAAGATACTGAGGAAGCCTTCACTAGGAAGATGGTGTGTGAGTAGGCACAAGGATACAAGGACCTGAGATTCTGCGTTCTGAGGACCAGTTTTTTTGGGAAGGAAGGAGGTAAAGCTGGTTTGCCATAAAACCACAAACTGCCCCATGACTGCAGTGGAGCAGTGAAGGAAAAGGAACAGTCAAGGAATAGTTAGTACAGGTGAGGGGGTGGGGGTGAAAGCAGGACAAGCTCTTGTTATGACTCCAGGTTGTTCTAAGGTCATCAACTTTTGCTCCCATAAGAGCAGTGGTTCTCAACTTTCCTAATGCTGTGGCCCTTAAACAGAGTTCCTTATGTTGTGGGGACCCCTAACCACAAAATTATTTGCTGCTGCTTTGTAACTGTTATGATTCATAAAGTAAATCTCTGATAAACAAAGTATCTGCTAGGTGATCCTTGGGGGTGGGTGTGTGTATGTGTGTGTGTCAAGACCCATAAGTTGAGAACCACTGTGTTAGAGCATCACAATCCTGGGGTGTTGAGGCAGAGTGTGTACTCTGACTTGCCTTGTGCTGGGACCTGTGGCTGCTGTGTTAAGGTCAGTGAAAAGTAGGTCATAACAGTATCCCAGGGCTGTGCTGATGGCCGTGGAGGTTAAAAGTAAAGTCAGATTGTGGTTATATTTCAAAGGGTCAGACAATACAATTTGGTAATGAGGCAGATGCAGGGTGAGGGAAAAGAATGAGTGAAGGACAGGTAATGGTTTTGACAACCAGAAGGAGTATGAGGAACAGTGTGGTTGTTTAAATAAGAATGGCTCCCATAGACTCATAGTTGAATGCTTAGGGAGTGGCATTAGGAGGTGTGGCCTTGTTGGAGAAAGTATGTCACTGGAGTGGGCTTTGGGATTTCAGATGCTCAAGCCAGGCCCAGTGGAACTCTCTCTTCCTGCTGCCTACTGAGCTAAATGTAGAACTCTCAGTTCCTTCTCTAGCACCATGTCTGCCTGTGCACTGCCATGCTTCCCACCATGATGATAATAGACTAAACCTCTACACCTATAAGAAAGCCCCAATGAAATCTTTTCCTTTATAAGAGTTGCAGTGGTCATGGTGTCTCTTCACAGCAACAGAACACTGGCTAAGACAGACAATAGTTGAAGATGGATCAAATTTGCAAAAGAAACTACGGAGCTCATGCTTATATCTTAAGTTGGGCCTTTCTTTTTGTTTAAGTGAAAAAGTCAAATGGGAAGTAAAATGTATGTTCAGAGTCCAAGAGGAGAACTCTTGGCTAAAACAGTGAATTTGGGAATTATGTTCAAAGTCATGAGAATGAAATCCCAATAGAAAAAAAAAAAAATATATATATATATAAAAATATATATGTAAAAAAAAATATATATATATATATTGGCCCATTCCACTTGTTTGAAGACTGGGTCAGTCAGCTTTCTGACAGTGTGTTAACAGATATTGAGACAATCAACTTAAGAAAAGAAAAGGTTCATTTGACTCACTTTTGGGGATTCCAGTTCCCAATGAGATGAGTCCATGATTTAGACCTGTTATATAAGGGTACTGACCAGTGATGGTGGTATTAAATTAAAGCAAAGTGGGTCATCTCAAGATTAGAAAATGAAAGAAAAGAAAAGAAAAAAAAAAGCAGGGTCCCACAATCCCTTTTAAGGGTATGTCCCAAAGACACAAACACCTCCCACCCTTAAAGACTCCACCTCTTCCCCAAACTTTACTCTGAGGAACAAGCCATGAAAAATTGGCCTTTGAGGCACATGAAAGGTCTAAGTTACTCTAGAGGTTGAGGGACTGATGGAATGTTCTAGAAGTTTAGTCAAAGTGTTCCTAGAGGCAGAGAGTGGCTGCCTCTGTGGCCCAAAGTATTCACTGTGTCTTGTTTCCACTTAAATGTTTATCCATCCTTTACAGAATGAGGAGAAACCTGTGCAGATGATGTTTAAGAAGTCTACCTTTAAGATGGTTGACATAGAAGAGATATCCACCACTATTCTGATGCTTCCCTATGTCGGCAACGAGTTGAACATGATCATCATGCTTCCAGAGGAACATGTTGACTTGAGAACAGTAAGGACCATGAGACTTTGATGAAGCTGTTGAGAGAGAAAGAGTGGCATTTGAGTTTTTGCTGGGGCAGCTCTCCTAATCATGCATTTATTTTCCTTTCATTTTTATGGGGCTGGGGCGGAACCCAGGGCCTGGGGCATGCTTGGCAAACACTCACTACTGAACTGCTCTTTAGCCCTCCCAGCTACCATATCACCCCACAGCAAAACTTCTCTGGACAGTGTAGAGCCTTCCCATTGTTTCAAGTGCCCTGTGTCACAGCACTGTCCTAAAGTCCTGAACTCTCTTCTAGGTGGAAAAGGAAATAACTTATGAGAAACTCAATGAGTGGACAAGTCTGGACAAGATGGACGAAGAAGAGGTGGAGGTTTTCCTCCCACGGTTTAGACTGGAGGAGAACTACGACATGAAGGATGTCCTGTGCAAGCTGGGAATGACTGATGCCTTTGAGCAGGGCACGGCAGACTTTTCAGGAATAGCCTCTAAAGAAGGCTTGTTTCTGTCTGAGGTCATTCACAAGTCCTTTGTGGAGGTCAATGAGGAAGGCACAGAGGCTGCAGCTGTCACCACTGCCAATATAGGTTTTAGGTCTATGCCCCACTACTTCTGTGCTGACCACCCTTTCCTTTTCTTCATCCAGCACAGCGAGACCAATGGGATTGTGTTCTGTGGCCGGTTCTCCTCCCCTTGAGAAAGGATGCTGGTGTGTGAGCCCACTGGGCCTCCCCCACCCCCATGATTTGTTTGTGGACAATAAATGTGGTGACAAGTTTGTGCTTGTCACAAACCAAGCACTTAGCAGATGAAGGGTGAAAGAATCAGAATTCAAGCAGGGCCAACCTCAGCTACGTAGCAAGTTCAAAACAAGCCTTTGCTACTCTAGACCATTAAAAATAAAAACAGAACAAATCAAAACAGAACTAAAGAAAATAGCTGCATCTGGGTTCTTTATGAAAATGAAGTATTTAGTTCACAGTTCTGGAAGCCACAGAACATAGTTGGGGCTTCTTTGCAGCTCAAGCGTGCAAGGTTGTTGAACAAGTATGTGAGGTTCAGATTTGCTATGAACAAGCCATTGCCATAGGACTTACTCCAGCCCCTTGACACCTACACTACTCCTTTCCTAGACCATGACCTTCAAGACTAAAGTGATTTTACCACCACGTGGGAGACTACACCATCATTCTGTAAACCCTCATGAGATAAACGTCATCTGAGTCAACACCCTTCATCTTCCGTAGCGCTTCTGGCGTTTTAATTTTTTGGTTATATAGTAGTTTATTTTTACAGTACTGGGGATTTCTCATGACGCTTTACACAGGCTAGGCAAGTGCTCTAGTACTCTACACTGAACAATAGCTACAACCTCCTTTTTAAAAAAATGTTTTTTTTTTCCTTTGAGAGAGGGTCTCACTGAGTTGCCTAGGCTGAACTTAAACTCTTTCTGTAGTTTAAGTACATTTTCAACTTGAGACCTTTTCACCTCAGCTAACTGTGTGGCTAAGATTACAGGTTTTTGCCACCATGTCTAATGTTCCCAGTATTTTGTGAAGCATTTGGGAGAAGGAGATTCTGGGTAGAGCAACTGCTTTGCAAGATGATTCTACTACAGGGAGTGCCTTTGAGATTTACAAGCCTGAGCTCCATTTGCCAAGGGCTTACAATAGTCCCCGGATGTAACTGGTAGAACACTCAGGCCTCCAGAAAGGAGGGCAGCCCCAGACCCCTGCTGCCCAAGCCTGAGGCAGCCTTAAATAGTAACTCTACGATCTGGTGTCATTTTGACTTCTACTACCCAACCCTGCATCTGGAGGACTCCTAGCACTTAAGCTAATTGTGCTAAGACCTACTACATGTCATGGAACCTTTCCTCCTTGCCCCAATCCTACCATGCACCCAGCTCTAAAAAATAAATAAATAAAGATAGATAAATAAATAAATCAATAAATAAATAAATGAAAATCCTATAGCAACAAGGGATTTCCTGTGTTCCAGAGGCCTGAAGGCTTTTCCCCTTCAGAACCCACTTCTCTCTCTCTACCTCTCTCTATGTCTCTCTGTGTATGTGTGTGCGTATGTGTGTGAGTGTGTGTGTGATGTGACTGTGGTGTGGTGCTAGTTCCTCCCTTTATAAAGCTCTGAAGTAAAGGACTGCATGTTTCGCCACCTTTCATTTGAACCTACAGGGAATTACATAACAGTCCAACTATATTGCATGTGTCTCCTTGGCTCCCAGCTCTGAAGGTATTTGCATTTGGGACACAGGGCAAGCCTTGCAGTCAGATGGAAGCCACGTTCTCACATGGATTCTGAATGTGGTAGTCAGGCCACAAACCACACAGACTGTGCAGAGACACACCTCTACTCCTTACTGCTGTTTTTTTGGACGTGAAATGTTCCTCAAGGGTCCATGTGTTAAAGGCTCAAACAACACCCTTATGGGAGGTATTGAAACATTTAGGAGGTGGGGCCTAAGAGCAAAGTTAGGTATGTGGGGCATGGCTTGAATGATGCTGCACCCTCCCCTTTTCACTCTATGCTCTCTCGCTCTCTTTCTCTCTCTCTCCTTCCTCCCCCCTCCCTCCTTTATCTCTCCCCACCATGTCCTTGCTATGATCTGAGCTGCTTCCTCTACTTTATATTCCTACCATGATTCTGTGCCCCATCACGGGTCAAGAGGAATAGTCCGAACTGATCGTAGACTGATACCTCTAAAGCCATGATCCAGAATAAACCTTTCCTCTTTATAAGGCGATTGCATTTCATCACAGTGATAGAATGCTGATTAATGCACTTATTACAGTTAGCCCAGCCTTCAAAATCCAAGGATCACATAAAAAGCATGAGTTTATTCCAGGAATATAAAATTGATGCAACTGATAAAAATTACTCTCACATTTTTCTTTTACAGAATAAAAGCTCATAGTCATTTGGTCAACTTAATGGATGCCAAAATAGCTCTCTCATCCTAAAGAACCCTGTGGTTGACAGACACAAATAACAGGGGGCACTTATTTTACTTTAATTAATTAAGTAGGAGCTAGGGATTGAAGCCAATGTTCACACATACTAAGAATATGATCTTCCAGGGAGCTACACTCCTAGCTTTGGGCCTATTTTTTTTCTGAATATTTTTTAATTTATTTTAATTTATTACAATTTATTCACTTTGTATCCCAGCTGTATCCCCCTCCCTTGTCCCCTCCCAATCCTGCCCTTCCTCTCTCTTCTCCTTCCATGCCCTCCCCTCAGTCCACTGATAAGGAAGGTCCTCTTCCCCTTCCCTCTGACCCTAGCCTATCAGGACAATACCCTGGCTGTATTGTCTTCCTCTATGGCCTAGTAAGGCTGTTCCCCACTCAGGGGGAGGTAATCAAAGGGCCAGCCACTGAGTTATGTCAGAGATAGCCCCTGTTCTTCTTATTAGGGAATCCACTTGGAGACTAAGCTGAGTAGGCCTCTTTTTGATAGTTTTTGTGTTTTTTATCATCCAGGCAAAATAAAGTTGTTTACATATGAAATTTCATCTGCAACTCTTTTTCTCCCTTGCTCCCTCTCTTTCCTCTCCCTCCCTTCCTTCCTTCCTACTCCTGTCCTCTCTCTTTCCCTTGGATACAGTGTAGCTAGTTTAAACTCTCCATTCTCTTGCTTCAGGCTTCTAAATACTGAGATTACAAGCATTTGCTATCATACTCAGTTTAAAGCCACTGTTTAATAGTTTAAATAGTTATAATTATATCACTGTTTTTAAATCTGTAGACAAGTTTGATACATTTTTCTCATTTAAAACATCCTTTCATCTTATAATCACTTGGAAATATTTTTAAAGATTTACTTTTATTTGTGTGTGTGTGTGTGTGTGTGTGTGTGTGTGTGTGTTTGTGTGTGTTCCTGCAGAGACCAGAAAGTGCATCAGATCCCATGCAGCTGGGGACACAGGCCGTCATAAGTCCCCAGTGTGAGTACTGAAAACCAAACCCTGGTCTTCTGCAAAAACAGCATGTGCTTTCAACCACAGAGCCATGTCTTCAGCCCCTCACTTAAGGTGCTTTTTTGGAGTGCAAGGTTGACTGCGTAATTCTCTTCGAATGTACAGCCATGAAATTACACACACAACCGTATTTCTAAGGAAAACACAATGAATACAAATATCCTTCAAAATCTGACTGAAAGAGCTCAAGGCTAACAGCAACAACAAAAAATTACTATCTGTTTCCCCCAAATACCTGAACATAAGCCCTGAACTCCCTTTTTGAAAACATTTACTAAAATTGAATTAGAATTCTGACTCATTTCTTATTTCTTAATTCATGTAACTGTGATCCCTTACTACACAACCATGCCTTTCTCAAAAACGAAAAACTTCCACAGACCTGTATCCCAGTCTCTGTGGAAAGGTCGAGTCCAGACTTGATTATTTCACAGCTGGCTTAATTGTACTTTCATATTCTTGTTTTCTGTTTCTCCAACTTTTCTATCCCCTTTCTTCCCTCTCCTGTTAAAACACCAAATCATCTGTACACAAAGTTGTGATTGCCTCATTCCGGATCCTCTTACTTATCACAGTTATGAAAGTGTCTTCTTACAATTTTAATTGCCATCTAGCTTTGCCTTCAACACAGACACTGGAGAGCACCAATTGCAGATCTGTGAACAGTGGAGGGGAACCTGGGACTGGTTTCTAAGCCTCTGATTCATAACTGAACCTTAGTAACTGTGTGAAGACTGTGGTGTGTGCTAGGGGCCTGTGTGTCCTGCCTGTCATGGTCCCATCACACCTTTCCTCTGTGAGAAGGAACCAAAGTGAAGCCATTTTGAGTAAAACTTCCATTTTTAATGGGGTGTCAAAAAAGTTTTAAATCCCCACACCTGCCTGGGTAACTGACATCCTGGCTGGCAAGTTGAGATACATGAATG
This sequence comes from Psammomys obesus, assembly GCF_907164565.1. Lineage (NCBI taxonomy): Eukaryota > Metazoa > Chordata > Mammalia > Rodentia > Muridae > Psammomys > Psammomys obesus. The sequence continues at coordinate 42,081 of NW_026596162.1, forward strand.
CTGGACAAGTTATCTCACCACAGATGAATAAGCCAATTTACCCTGCTCTAAAGCAGGATACATGTACCACAAAGAAAAGTTTTTAGGAAATTCCCCTCTCCCTGAATTCTGATTGGTGAAAAATATAAATGTAACTTGGCATAAGGGATTGTGGCTTTTGTGATTTTTTTGGTACTCAAAAGCTCTGCAACATTCGGACTGGCAACCGCAGTTCAGTTCTGTTCTGCCTCCCTGATCTATCGGTAGCAGCTGGATCACAATAAACTTTTCTTTTATGTGCTAAGTTGGTGTTTGAGTTGTGCTGGTTCCAAGTGGACCCCACAACACCTCTTTTTCACCATTGCCCATAACAGCAGGTTCCGTAATGTAAACGTCATAATGTAGCCAGCGATCTTTGTGAAACAAAGATGTGGTTGTATTTGTCCTCACTCAACTAACCTATAGGGGTTCCCCCTAGACTAAAAAAGAAAAAGAAACCCCAGTGAGAGAATTAATTTTATGAGTCAGTTTTGGGTAGTTTCAGCAGAGCACAGAAGGCTTTAGCATAATGAATCTTGTTCTGTACGATGCCACAGTGTTGGACATGCATTGCCATACACTTGTTCAAATCCATAGGCGATCAGGAACATCAGTGATAACAAATCATTGCAAAGCTATTTTGCATTCCCCTTTTGATTCATTTGTGACCCCAGCCCATGGAATATTGCTACCCACTGTGGCTGTGTTTGGTCATCCCAATTAACCTAATAAGGGTGTGACTCATGTCCTTGGTGATTCTAGAACCCACCAAGTTGAAAATATGAATCATCACACATACGCCATGCTGTTGCAGTTGCTCTTAGGCTCGGCCTTCTCACTTGTATTTTGGAGTTGCTCTTTGGGCTAAGAGAAGTTCAAGCTTGATGTACACCGTGAGATTTGGAATTGCTCCATGGGCTTCAGTGTGGAAAGTAGATCAGCATGGTCCTGTGAAAGGGAGAAAGGCAGAGTCTCCTTGAAGGAATGCAGGTGAGATCAAGGCACACAGGATAATGAGGTGACACAGACTTGGATGACTTAGCTTTAAAATTAGAGAAAGGGCCCACAGCGGCTTCAAGACTGAAAATATTTATAGCTCGCGGGACAAGTTGGAAATTCAATCAGGAGCAAAGGCTGGGATTGAGTCTGTGACTATGACTGAGTTTATTCAAGAAATAACAGAGTACAGCCTGGAAGTGGAGTGTTCTAGGAACGCAGAGTAGGATAAAGGAAGAGTATGGAAGGAAAGAAAGAGTGGAAAGGTCTCCCATAAACACAAGAAGTGCCAAACTGAAGGACTAAATGTCATCACTGCTGAAAATAAAATGGGCTGGGGCATATGTTTGAATGTGGCAAGGACTCTAATATGCCAAGGACTCTGATATACTAATACTAACTGGGGACAGTTTTGGACTGGAACTCAAACTCCATGAAATAAAGAAAGAACCAGAAGGGAAATAAAGTCATGTTTTCAAGAAGCAACTGGAATAAAAGGATAAAATAAGATGGTCCCCCAGGAATCAGCAGTGAAGGAAAATATCATAAGAATGGTCTCCAGGGCACTTGTTAATCTTAATCCCCTCTGAAACCTCTTGAGCTGAGCCTACATAGTCCAAATTGCTCTCAGCACCACTGTCTTCCATGGTCCTGCTAGGGTGACCCACTAAACCCCATTTACAGCATCTTACTGCTTTTTTAGACTAAAATCCACAAATCTTCCATATTTCTCTAAGGAACAGTGTGGCCAGTCCTATCACAGCAATACCCCAGTCCATGATAACAACCTCTGTCTTAATTACAGTCCTATTGCTGTGAGGAGAACCAAGACAAAGATAACATATAGACAAAAAAAAAAAAAAAAAAACAATCAAACAAACAAACAAAAAAACCAGACTTTACATTGGAAGCTTGCTTTCGTCCATGGTCAACAAGGTGAGAAGCATGGCAGGAGGCAGGCTGGCGTGGCGCTGGAGAAGTAGCTGAAAGCACACACCTGATCCATAAGCAGCAGGCAGGAAGAGAGAGTGACTGGGCCCAGCATGGATTTTGAAAATCTCAAAGCCCAACCCAAGTGGTACACCTCTTCCAACAATGCTATCCCAACTCCAACAAACCACACCTCCTAATCCTTCACTAAGTATTCTATTGATTGAAATCCAAGCTTTCAAACATGTGAGAATACGGGGTCATTCCCATTCAGACCACCACTTACGGAAACATGCCCAAAAGAAGTTCATTCTGTTATAAAGACAAAAGAAAATACCAAAAAAAAAAAAAAGGACTGATCGCAACATCATTATATTAAGCAAGATGATCCAGTCTCAGAAAAACAAAAATATATTCATTCTCATATGTTGATCCTTACTTGAAATGTAAAGGGGTATGCATATAAATGGGTATAAATATAGGTAAAAACCTAAGGGGGGGACCAGAAAGGAGATAAAGAGGGGGATAAAAAGAGGTGCTGAGGAAGAGGGATCTCAAGAACATATGTAACGTGAACGCATAAGAGAGACTGGGAGGCCATTGCAAGAAGAAGTCAGAGAAGCAGTGGAGACAGAGAAGAGCTGAATGTACTCAAGCGTATTTTCTTTGAAAACAGCAGAATGCTAACCACTGCATTGTATACATATGGTGCGTCCAATACATCGTTTGCTAATTCAAAAGTAAAATGGCAGGGGCGGGGGAGCCAAGTAATAAATATTAGAAAAGCTGTCTGCGTGAGAATGTAAAACAATACATGGGCTTTGGAAACAGACCTAGGAGGTCCTCAGAGTGTTAAACATGGAGTTGCCATGGAGACCAACAATCACATTTTAGATCTGTATTCAAGAGTATTGAAGATATTTATCCACACCAAAAGAGGCACAAAAAGTTTGGAGCAGCACTATTCATTAATAAACAAAACAGGAACATTATAGATACTTACAACCTGGTTAATGAATTAAAACTCAGGCTCTTAAAAAAAATCAGGAAGGAAGGAAGGCAGGTCAAAAAAGGAGAGAAAAAAATATATAATAGGAGAGATCTTCCCAGAACCTTCCCACAGTCCATTCATGGCCAGTCATTTCCTGTCAGATGGCTGATTGTTATCATTAACCTTGAAGGGGGAAAGAGCTATGAGGCAAGGCTAGGTCTTTGACCTTGATACATAGTTTTAGAAAGAAAAAAAAAAAAAAACATTCCTAGGATGATGAACACTTGTATGTGCAGAGCTGAGCAGAAGTCTGTAACTCAAAAGTTAAGGCAGCAAAGGTTTCAGACACAATGTAAGGACCATGCCTTTGCCTCCCATTCCAGTCACCCATTAGATACCTGAATGGGCAAGAGAGAGCCAGTGTTTGCAACAAAACAGGAGACCAGTCCCTGAAACCTGCATGACTGAAGTGTTCACTACAGAAAAGCTATTGGGAGAGCAGTAGCATTTGTCCAGCTTTGTGACCTCCAAATTGAGTGAATTTTAAGTCAGTTAGGATGTGTGAAGATACAGGTTTTACTTATTTTTTAATAATATTAATAATAATGCTGATAATTATAATAATAATAATGAAATAGTTATACCAGGCAGAAAGAACTAGAAAGCATTAGTGCTTCAACGTCATGTATGTGAATGTAGTCTCTGAACTAAACATGGGCTCTAACCCTGATTTTATCAAAAGGTTGCTACTTGTAGAATCTGAAGCAGGCTTTATCAACTTGAGAGTGTGAGTCAGCTCTCCATTCCTGCAACAAAACACTCCAGTCAGTTGACTTATAAAGTGATTTATGAGTCTGATTTTGGAGGTTTCACACTAAGGGTCCCTGGTCCCGTTGCTTCTGAGCCTGTGACAGCATGACATATCAGGGCAGGGAAGGTGTGGTGCAGGAAACGCTTAGTTCCTGGAAGCCAGAAGATGACTAAGAGGAAGATCATGTGGCTGCCGGAAATAATGGGTACTAAGCCTTTAATAGAGGGAGCTTGGTTTATCCAAGTAATGTTCTTTATTGTCAGTGGGGAAAAGGAGATTGCAGAAGAGTGTGACATGAGGTATCTATTCTGCCTTAAGTAATACCTAGTTATACTTTTGCATTATGGTTTTGAGTTTATTATAGCTTCTTTCTTCTCTCTCTACACCTCCTCCCTTCTCTCAATCAATCAATCAATCAATCAATCAATCAATATCCCTACATCAGTTTCAGTTTGTGAATCTTCTTCCCCCAGTGGTGCTTCCGGCCTTGATTCATTGTCTCCCTGTCTCAGCAGTGTGGCTCTGCTGGCTGAGTTCCTTGCATGCTTGTGGTACATTTTCTAAGTTAGTGATTGATGTGGGAGCACCCAGGCGATTTGCTCCTGTTTGTGCTTGTGCTTCCTTCCTCATGGCCATGGGACAGAATTTCAGAGAGAAGACGGCTCTGTATTACTGGTGCTAACATACAGACCCAAGAGGGAGGACGGAGGGGGAGAGAGAGAGAGGGAGAGAGAGAGAGAGAGAGAGAGAGAGAGAGAGAGAGAGAGGAAAGCCCCTTCTGTTCGTTCTTTCTTCCTTATGGCTAAACAGAGTGAGTGATGGGTCTCAGAGGACCCATCTCAGGCAGGCAGGCAGCAAGGTTCAGGAGGATAGGCAGGGATCCCGAAGACAGTCCCTGTTCTGAATCCCTCAACTGTATGACCTTCCCTCCCCTCCTGATCAAAAGATTCCTGATGCTTTATTTCCATTTGTAGCAGTTACAGTTCTGAGACCTGACCTTTCTCTTTCCATTCTCAAGCTGTTTCTCTGGCTTACAGTGACACACAGTGCACAAATATAAATTTGACCAATTGGGCATACAAAAATTTACAAGTAGACAGCCTATTTGGTGGCCCAAGCCTTTGACTACAGTACTCAGGAGGCAGAAGCAGGCATATCTCTGTGAGTTCAAGGCCAGTCTGGTCTACAAAGTGAATTATAGGCTACTCATGGCTACACAGCAAAAAACTGTTTAACACAAACAAACTATCTCTTTATATATATATATATATATATATATATATATATATATATATATATGCATTCTTTAGTGTGGCAGATAATAGTTTCTAAACTATTATCTTTTAAGTTCTCTTTCCAGGTTCAGACTTGAGGAGAAAAGTAGCTGTGGGTGGTTTTTAAATCCTAGTCCCCCTGCCTCTCTCTCCCAAATGCTAGGACAATAGTCCTGTACCATATAGAGCTTAGTAAGTTCTGAAAAGATTCTGCAAGTGCTGGGCTAGTGTTCTGCCAACTCAACGGCACCCCCAGCCTAGAGATTCTCCTTGGATGTTGAATGCCTGGTGCTTCTGAGGAAGCCAAAGCCAGCTTTTCTGGAATTTAGGCTGGGACCTCTGCTTGTCCCCAAGATAATGCAGAGGTACTTTTCAAAGGCTGTGAGGAAGCCCAGGAATGTTGAGTTATGGAGATGGACAGAATACCCAGAGGCTGAACAACAGAGTCGGGTTTGGTGAGATCACCTTTCCTCCACTTGGGAACTAACTTCTGAGAAAACTAGCAGCATCTTGCACTGTGATGGACTCTCTTCTCCATCAAAAGGCGATGCCATTCATGGACATTCTGCTTTCTCACTTCCTTGCCTTTGTTACAACCTGATAAAATTGACTTGCATCAGTTTGAATGGTCTAATGAGTGTGTACACTATGTGACCACCTCCTAGGACAGTGATAAAAGAAAACATGTTCTCTGTACACATGTTTTAAAGTACTTGAAGGTTAAAACTGAAAGAAAAGGGCCAGTGAGAGAGCTCACCAAGTTTGAGATCTGACCATATATAACCTGTCTATACCCCAGCTCTTAGGAAGTTGGGAGGAAGAGCATAAGCTTGAGGCCAGCCTAGGCTTCAAGGTTACACCCTGTCTCAAACAGACAAGAAGGTGCCGCTCGGGCCAGCTTCAATTCAAAGTGACCAAAGCTAAAAGATTATAGACAGATAGTTCTGATGCCGGTCTCCTGACACAAACTGGATGTGTTCTAATCTTGGTCTCCACTTGTATTCTTTTTATGACATTTGTTTCAGAGAGAGACCTATTATATGCCAACGTTGGGGTGTTAGAACCAAGTAGAGAACTGTAACCAGTCTGCCTGCCAAAGAACACAGATACTCTAAAGAGACATTTGTGTTTCACATTGGCTAACAAATATTTAAACATTGTTCTCCAGTGAATTTCCATGTCTCAAGAAACACTATGCTAGTGGAAGCAAAAATCCCAGAGCCTTCTAGAGGAAAACTGTCTCCCAGAAAGAGATTTGCAACTCCTCTGACCAGATTGCAGGACAGAGTAGAGTCAGACATTGTTGGGATAGTGATAGACAGGTCTATACCTACACTGCTATCTAACTCAGGTCTTTTGGGAGATCACTGGACAGCTTGGTCCTTCTCCCCGAAGTGGCCACATTGAATAAACCTTCTTTGTCTTCTTTCACTGTGAATTTACCTCTTTTAATTAGCTTTTTCAAGAGAACTGGCCAAGCCTGGCTTGTTAGGGCTGCCTAGTGGCTCTGACCCTAACTGTTGATTGACAAGATTGTTGTTATTGTAGTTTAGGTAGTCTGGAACATGATATATAGACCAGGCTGACTTTGAATGCACAGAAATATACTTGCCTCTGACTGCTTTCTAAGATAACATGTGTAGGCCCCTGTACCTGATTTATTTGTTCCCTTTAGCAAAAGTGTCTGATAATGACTCTTATTTGGGGTTCATAGTTCACAGCCTATTAAATAGTCTTCCCAGCACAACCCTGACTTAAAATTTATCAAATTAACTCTCCTGTGCTGTTTCTCACATAACATTTACTTCAGGAAATCTCTTTTCAGCCACCAAAGGCAGGGCGTTTCCCAGCCTGAGCCAGCTTCCTGCCACTGTGAGGTCCATATTCTGATTCTCAGACAGGAACAGGGTCCGAGGAGGCTAGGAAGCTGAAAAATGGTGAGGAACTACAAATAAGGCATACGTATTTACTGTGGGTGAAAGCCATGAGGTAGGCAGCCTCTAGCAGGCAAAGTTTTGCCAAGGAAGCCTGCTGTAGCCCCACAGTTCCAGCCTCTGGCGCATGCCCTTATCTGCCTTCCTGAGGAGACCTGCTTGACAGGGCCCGTGATCATCCAGGTTAGACTCAACCCCAATCCCCTGCTGGGACACAGCCAGCAGAGGAGAGCTTTGGGTTATTCCCTGAGTTCCAGCCTCAGGCCGAATGCTCTACTGGCCTTCCTGAGGAGGGCTTCAGGCCCCTGGATCTTTCAGTCTCCCGTCCATGGCTCTACTTCCTGAGGAAGCTTGCAGGGACCTCAGGGACACACATTCAGCTTCCAGCCCAAGGCTCTATCTAGCTTCCTGAGGAGTCCTGCAGGCACCAGAAGCACCCAGCTACCACCACAGACAACCAGATAGCTAAAGGCCAAGTTAAGAATACAACAAACAAGAGCCAGGGCAATAGGGCACCACCAGAATGGAGCTATCCTCCTACAACAAGCCCTGGATATTCTAAAACAGTTGAAACACAAGCATATGACCTTAAGTCTATTCTTATAAAGATCATAAAGGCCCTTAAAGAGAAAATGAATAAATTCCTTAAAGCAATACAATATAGGAAAATATAATCAAACACATGAGAGAGTTCAATATAGTACTTGAAGTCTTAGCTAGAGTAATAAGACAACTAAAGGAGATCAAGGGACTATAAATAAGAAAGGAAGAAGTCAAAGTACCACTATTCTCAGTAGATATGATAGTATAGATCCCCAAAATTCTACTAGAGAGCTCCTACAGCTGATTAACACCTTCAGTAAAGTGGCTGGATACAAATTAACTAAAAAAAAGTCAGTAGCCTTTCTGTATATAAACAATAAACAAGCTGAGAAAGAAATTAGGGAAACAACACCCTTCACAATAGCCACAAATGATACAAAATATCTTGGTGTAACTCTAACCAAGGAAGTGAAGATCTGTATGATAAGAACTTCAAAACACTAAAGAAAGAAATTGAAGAACATAGCAGAAGACAGAAAGATCTCCCATGCTCATGTATAGTAGGATTAACATACTATGTTAAAAAAAAAAATGGCCATCTTACTTAGGACAATCTATTTTCTCAATGCAATTCCCATCAAAATTCCAGACCTTGAAAAACTTCTCAACTTCATTTGGAAAAACAAAACAAACAAAACAAACAAACAAACAAACAAAACCAGAATAGCTAAAACAATTTTGTACAATAAAAAAATCCTAGAGTTATCATCATCCCTGATTTCAAGCTGTACTACAGGGAAATAGTAAAAGCTGCATGGTATTGGCATAGTAACAGACAAGTTGATAAATGAAATTGTATTGAAGACCCAGAAATAAACTCACCCACCTACAGACACTTGTTTTTTTGACAAAGAAGCCAAAAATCATACAACGGAAAGAAGAAAACATCTTCAACAAACGGCGCTGGTCTAACTGGATGTTTACATGCAGAAGAATGAAAACAGATCCATATTTACCACTTTGCACAAAACTCAAGTCCAGGTGGATCAAATACTTCAATATAACACCAGACACACTAAATCTAATATAAAAGAAATTGAAGAATAGCCTTGAGCTCATTCACACAAGAGGCAACTTCCTGAACAGAACACTAACAGCTCAGGCACCAAGATCAACAGTTAATAAATGCGATCTCATGAAACTGAAAAACTTCTGTAAGGCAAAGGACACTGTCAATAAGACAAAATGGCAGCCAACAGAATGGGAAAAGATCTTCACCAACAGAGGGCTAATATCCAAAATATATAAAGAACTCAAGAAATTAGAGACCCCAAATCAAATCTTCCAATTAAAAAATGGTGTACAGAGCTGAGCAGAGAATTCTCAACAGGGGAATCTTGAATAGCCAAGAAACACTTAAATATTTAATGTCCTTAGCCATCAGGGAAATGCAAAGCAAAATGGCTCTAAGATTTAATCTTACACTCCAGATGGTTGGGTCAGAATGTCTATGATCAAAAATTAAAGCAACAGCACATGCTGGCAAGTATGTGGAGAAAGGGAACACTTTTCCATTGCTTGTGGGAGTGCAAAATTGACCAACTATTGTGGAAATCAATCTGTCAGTTTCTCATAAAATTGCGAATAGTCCTACCTCAAGACTTAGCTATACCACTCCTAGGAATATACCCAAAAGATACTTCACCTTACCACAAGGACACTTGCTCATCTATGTTTATAGCAGCTTTATTCACCGTAGCCAGAAACTAGAAAAAACCTAGATGTCCCTCCACTGAAGGTTGGATAAAGGAAATGTCATACATTTACACAATGGAATGCTACTCATCTATTAAAAACAAGGACATCTTGAAATTTGCAGGAAAATGGATGGAATTAGAAAATATTATCCTGAGTGAAGTAACCTAGACCCAAAAATATACACATGGTCTGTACTCACTTATAAGTGGATATCAGTCATAAAGTAACAGATAACTGTGTTACAATCCGCAGACCCAAGGAGGACAAGGGGAGGATGCTTGAATCTCAGAAGGAGAAATAAAATAGGCATTGTAGGTGGATAGAGAGAGGAAACTGGGTAGCAGAAGGGATGAGGAGAAAAGGGATTAGGGACTTGGAAGAGCAGAGGAGAGAGGGCCTGGTGAGAGAATGGAAATTGGAGTTGGAGGGCATCTCTGGGATTTGCCAGAGACCTGGGATAGGGGAGGCTCCAGGAAGTCTATGAGGGTCACCCTAGCTATGGTTCCTAGCAGCAGGGTTTATAGAGTCTGAAGTGGCCGCCTCGTGTAGCCAAGCAGGGTGTCCAGTGGAGGGATTAGGACACCAACCCACCCCCAAAACCTTTGACCCAAAATTTGTCCTGCCTACATGATGTGCAGGTACAAAGATGGAGCAGAGATTGAGGGAATGGCCAACCAAAGACTGGCCCTACCTGAGACCCATCCCATGGGAGAGAACCATTTCCTGACACTATTAAGGTCACTCTGCTATGCTTATAGACAGGAGCTTAGCATAATTCCTCTAAGAGGCTTCATCCAGCAACGGATGGAAACAGATCCAGAGACCCATAGTCAAACGTTAGACATTGCTCGTGGGATCCTTTGGAAGAGGTAGTGGAATAACTGAAGGAGCCAGAGGGGTCAAGGACTGAACAAGAAGACCTACAGTGTCAAATAGCCTGGGCCTAAGGGGGCTCACAGAGACTGAACTACCTCCCAAAGAGCATGCATACGATAGTCCTTGGCCCCCTGCACATATGTAGCAGATGAACAGCTTGATCGTCATGCGGAACCCCCCAACAACTGGAGCAGATGTCCTCTCTGACCCTGATGCCTCCCTTTGGATCCTGTTCCCCTAACTGGGGTGCCTTGTCTGGCCTCAGCAGGTGAAGAGCCACCTAGTTTTGCAGTGACTTACTGTGCCAGGGTGGGATTGTACCCGTGTGGGACATTCCCCTTCTCTAAGGAAGAGAGGAGAGAATTGGGGTAGAGACTTATGAGGGGAGGACTGGAAGGAGAGGAGGGGGGCTGCAATCAGGACTTAAAGTGAATAGATAAATGAATTTAAAAATAAAACAATGTGATGTCTTGCCATTCAATGGCAATATGTTGATGATGATGATGAAGAAGATGATGATGCCCCCAAATAAAATAGAACATATGTGTATCTATAAACTTACACATGAGTATTCATAGTAAAATTAATAGTCGATTAAAAAAAACAGACCAATTGAATAAAAACTAACTAAAGACAATGTTATTATTAATATCTCCAGCCAGGCAAAGAAACAAATGTCTGACAATGCCTATCTTGAGATAGCAAAGGAAGATAGGGAAATTTGAGAAAGGTATGAAGCCCTTCACCCCTGAGTCTGATTAACACTCTTGCCAGCCCAGTTAACCCTTTCTGTGAAGGTTGGTGACATGCACACAATACTCATTCCATGCGGAGATATTTCAAAGAAGAATGGTAAAACAGCAATCACGCTCACAGCCTAAGCATGCAAGGTCATTCTCCTTTTCCAGATGAAAACCTGCAGCTTCCTAAGAGTCTTACAAGAAACCCTGTTTGCAGTACAAGGCATGTCTTAACAACCTTGTAACCCACAATGTTTACTTACCAGATTACAGTTCCTTTGGAAGGCACCCCTAAAGTCACATTTATTTATGAAAAGCAAAAAAGTGAGCTTAGTCCTGTGGGTTACAATCCCCAGGCAGAAACAAAATGGTAGATTTTTTTTACTCTAAAAGATTCTCTAGGTGAGAGAAGAGTGAGAACTATGAACCATCAATCCAGAAGTACAGTGAGGATGATGATGACAATGACATGCTTAAGGAAGATGAAGTAGATGGAAAAGAGTATTTCTCTGGGATCTTCTCCCTGAAGAGTGAGCACTGTTTCCAGAGAGCAGACTGTGTTCTAACAGACTACATAGAGAAAACCAAAGGAGTCGGGGGCGGGGGAGATAGAGCATTACAGCCAAGAAGAGAAAAAGACGTGGCCTCTTCTAAAAAGAGGAGGATGGCAGGGAAGACTCTGGAGGGAGCAGGAGTGAGGAAGAAGGAGAAGCAGAGCAGAAATGGAACGCTGTGTCAGAGGACACAAGGACAAAGAAAAACTGTGGGCCAGCTGCTTCAGTGATGTGAGACCAAATGAAAAGTGGCCCCAAGACCACAGGTTAGGATAGAAAATGGTCAAAGCAGAGGAAATAGAGAAGCCTAAAGAGACAGGAGTTTGAAATCCCCTTCTGCTAGTGGAAAACGGAGGGTGACTGAGGAAGCAGATATTGTACGTAAGCAAGCCAAATCTTTCCTCAAGCAAGGTGACCAAAAGCCACAAGCTAAAAGTCCTTCAGCTGTGTCACTTCCTGCCAGATCAGGGGTTAGAGAAGAAGTGGTGTGAGAAGCCCCTTGTGGGAATGTGGAGCCAAGCAGCAGAAGATGAGCACCCTGGAGATGCCAAGGAGCACCACAGTAAAGCATCAGGGAGGATGAGATTGGTGACAAGCTGTCCATCCATAAGCCACAACAGAGAGCACGTGGGGTGGAAAGATTTTCTAGACTGGGTTTGCCACAGATAATTTGAAATTGAGTGAGCTCCCAGGTTCAGGAAAAATGGAACCTTTACATTCTCAAGAACTATGTGAGTGATCCTGTAGACAGTGTAAGTTTTTCCTGTGTCTATGAAGTCTTTGTAATATTCCTATTTCCCAGCAATGCATCTTTCTGTGTTGGAGTTCTGCTTATGTGTCTTGGTCTCATAGAGCTTCATTCATTGTAGTTTTAAATGCTTGTCCTTAAATAACTGTACAAAAATTGGGCCTGTATTAATTATAGAGGGGACAACAACTTTGTAAGATGTAAGTTTTGAGAGCCAAGAAAGCCATATGTGCAGCCACTGATAAGACACTGAAGTCATGCTCTCCCTTGAGACCTCTGCATGCTTAGGCGTGGCTCATCCTCTCTTCCCCTACTTGGCCTCCCTTTGTATACTAATGTTTTTAAATGTGTATGTGTTTGCTTCTTAGTAAATCCAACTCTGGTTCACACTGGCTCGTTCTGAAACTCCTTTCTGTGTCAAAGTCAAGAAACGTGGCTTCACCTGTGTTAAGTCTCTGAAAAGAAGTCAACCCGCTGCAGTAGCAAAGTGTAGCATGTCTATGGCTGCACCCAAGTCACTGACACCTTGAACCAGTAAGTATGATTTTTAGAAAACATCAGATTAGCAGAGGAGAGCACACACAGGACTACATGTTTCATTTACAAGAAATTCTCATGACTGAGAAAACCAGGCAAAAAATGGATTTGTGGTTGCCAGGAAAAGAGTGTGGGTGTGAGGAATGGGTATTGATAATCAACAGTCTGTTCTTTTTTTCAGTAGTCGTAGGAATGTAATATATTTGTATATACGCAAAGCCACTAACTGTATGCTTTAAAGGACAAATCAGTATGTTGAGACCAAGGGTTTCTGATATAAATACATCTGTCCTGGGACATAGTTTCTAAGCTGCCATCAACAGGACCAGGCCCCAGTATCTATGAATCACTCCATTCCAATGAATGTCATGCTGTCTTCTGTCTTCAGCATGCATGTGGTACACAGACATACATGCAGGTAAAACAATCAAAAACTAACTACATTATTTTACTTTAAAACAATTAAAGAAGGTGAAATTTAAGATGCAAAATTTACCAAAAAAAAATCTCTTTTGGGGGGCATGCAAATGCAGCATACCACGCTCAGGAATGCTGGGTACAGTGTGCTGTACTAGTTTGTTCCAGTGTCTGTTTATGACATTTTGCAAGGAAGAGTCCTCCGGTGGAGCAGTCTACATCCCAGCCACTGGAAAAGCCTCTTCTGGAAGTCAGTGCCAAGATTCTGCACATGGGTCTGGGCTAGTGCAGACCAGAAGGGACACCTGGAGCAAACACCTTCCCAGCTGAATCCCTCACATGGACAGAGGCTTAGGGTCGGCGACAGCCACCAGGGCCTCTTGACATCCTGCCAACCTTCTCCCTTGGTTCCCTGTCAGCAAGAGACCCAAGGATCCTACCAATTTTGCTTTTACCAGGGCCCAACTATTCCTCAAGCCCCACCCATCCTCCCTCCACTGTGGCCAGAGATGGTTGAGGTCAGGCCAGTCCACTCCGCCCCTGGCCTGGGGAATTGAGCATGAAGTCCCCGCCCTGTGGTGAATAAAGGGCCTGTCTGGATAGGATCGGCAGTTCACTCCACTCCAGGGGCATCAAACCTTGAACACTACAATGAGAGGTCAAAAAAGTAGGAGGTATGTACACCTTGTTCAACCCAGGGTGATGGGTCCCCTTAAGGCCAACTTTAGAAGATCTAGGCTGAGTCCAGGAGATGGAAACCCCAGGTCCTGAGAGTTAGGAAGAGAGACGGAGAGGAGTGGTGTCTGGGGAGCATTCACAGAGGTGACTTCTCTGGAAACCTCAGAGAGCCACCGGCAGTGAGGGTGGTCTTAAGGCTGGGGTCCTAGAGCTTTATTGACCCACCTGAGTCAGGCAGAGCTGCTGCAGGGTCACAGCACTCTTTTCCACTGTCCTCTATCCTCCTTCCTTTCAGGTCCTACCACCTAATCCATTTGACTTCACCCAACCTCTTCTCTAAGATCTGAAAAAAAAAAAAAGAAAAAATGCCTTTTACTTCTGTGTTCTATAAAGATCAGCAGACTCTGCTCCAACCTGAGCTCTACTCCAAATCTTCATTCCCATTTTAAAAACAAGTCACCCCATGTTGACTGAATCCCCAGCCCCTACTTCTATCCTATTCATGCTTCCTGGTGATTGGAATTAGAGACATCTCCCTTGCCTTCATAGAGTGCCTACTAGGGTGGAGACATCAATCCGTAAGAGAAAGGATTACTCTTAGGAGTGATGAGCAGACTGGGGTGGGACACATGCAGAGATCCTGAGGTTGTCCTGTCCCAATGAAGGCGGGAGGGGTGAGTAGTTTGAACTCAGTGAAAGCAATGGGGGAGGTGACCTTCTAGGTGGAATAAACAGCACTTCAAGGACTCAGATTAAACTTTAAAGTGACATAGAGATGAACAGGATGTAGGGGTGGTAAGCTGGGTCAGATGAGAGGACCAACCAGAGGGGAAGTCATTGAAATAAAGCAGCCCAGCATCCTGTCAGAGCCTGGGAAACTGAAGGGGAGGAGGCCAAGGGTCTAGGTACTCTCTCAGGATGCTGTGTCCTCCTGTCTGGGGAGTGGGAAGATGTTGGGATGGAGTGTTCTGAGGCTCCCTTGGCTGTCTGCTCTGCATTTTAGCACAGAAGAAAACACTCTGGAACACACGTGGTGACGTGGTGAAGGTCATGTGGCTGTGAGACCACGGCCATGGAATGCACAGTGACTCAACACTGGGTTAAGGTTCAGCCGCAGTCACTTAGTCTAGGCCAAGCTGTGCATTCACCTGGGAGGTGAGGCATGCTCGAGGGAAAAGCAGCCTGGGTCCTGCAGCTGATGCAAGTCCTGAGCAGCCACTGCAGGGGAATGCTCCCTGCTGCACAGCACAGGAGACAGCACCAGCCTGTACAGGGGTCTCATCCAGCATCTCAGTGTCTTTCCTGCAGCAACTGGCAAACGTGGAGCGCACTGTCTAATGCCTCATGGATAACTCAGGAGGATTCTTCCCAGCAGAGTCAAGGATGCAGAGTTGGTGAAGCCAGACTAGAGAACCTTGAGATCATGGTTGTTTTCTTGTTTGCTTTCTTTTCTCTTCCTCCTTCTCTTTATCCTTGACTCAACCTTCTTCAGAAGAGAGGAGCTCATCTCTTCTGAAGGAGACTAGAGCTCACCTCTCAGCTGTGTCCTATTACATTCCTGGTGATCTTTCCTTCTACCTGTGCAGATGAGACAGGAGCTAGTTTGATCTGCTATCAAGACCACACTTAGCTAATCACCTTAAAATAAGAAGTACCTTGACAGAGAATGAAGTTTGGTTTTGGAATTCTTTGTATAGACTTTGATGTCCTGGACCAGGGTGTCCTCAGACTCACAGAGATCTACCTGCCTCTGCCTTCCGGAGTGCTGGGATTACAGGTGTGCACCACAATGTCCCGTTGAGAATGAAGTTTTAAAATGCAAATTAGAGTACTTATGAGGTTTTGAAACGACAACCAGGAGTAGAGTGCCCGAGATTTCCCTGTGTCAGATCAATGAACTTTCAGTGTTGTACTGAGTCCCTTTTCTCCTTTGCCTCCAGGCTCTCCTTCACGAATTCTCTCACTGATAAAAATGGCGCCCTTGCCATCCGTCTTTTAAAGATGCTATGTGAAAAAAACCCTTCGAAAAATGTATGTTATTCTCCCATGAACATCTCCTCTACTTTAGCTATGCTCCTCTTGGGGGCGAAGGGAAACACCGAGATCCAGATATTGCAGGTAAGTTGCCTGTCACCCCACATCTGTCTCACTTGTCTAAGAGCTGATAAGAAGGGGCAGTAGGAGTATGCACACACTGTTTCAGGAAGCAGGGCCTAAAGAGGAAGGAAGACAGGATCTCCTCCAGTGGCACTTCCTTAAGGACAACAAATTTTCCTGAGTAATAATTTGGAGGGGACACTCAAAATTTCATCCATACTTCACTTAGAAAATAATGCATAAATAATTTCATGACAGGCCTAGTGGCATAGTCCTTTAATTCCAGCTATTAAGGAGACCGAGATAGAAGGATCCCAAGTTCAAGGCAAAACTGGGCAAGTTAGTTTCAAATGAAATGGTTTTTGTTGTTGTTGTTGTTTTATTTTTATATATATTTTTAAAGATGGAGGAAGTGTGTTGTGATTATAACTCAGTGACAGAGTTCATGCCTAGCATCTTTGAGGCCCTAGGGTGAGTCCCAAGTATTACAGTGGGAAAAAGAGATGTTGAAATCATTTGACACATGGGATGCTAAGATCTATCTTGTTTTTAGAGCAACAGACTTTGTAATTATCCATTGGCAAAGAAGGTTAAATCCTGCTTTTCATTGCTGCAATACCAACCTCTGTCACATCACAGCTTCATGTATTACACTGCCAGAGGCATCTCTTCAGCTTGCAAATTCCATTTGCAACCAAATGCTTCATCATTGAGCTCATGATGTTTCATTGTTTTTCTTCACAGGTGATTGATGTATGTGCAGAGTCGGGAGTTCATCGAAAACTCCAGTGGCTTCTCAGTATCCTGAACAAGCCCACCGGAAAATACTACCTTAGAATGGCCAGCAGGCTCTTTGCCGAGAACACTTGTGAATTCCTCCCAGTAAGTTGTATCAGTAGAATGAAAACACTGGTACCCACAAAAACTGTTACTATGGATCCCAGCAGAAGGACACTAGAGAAGTTGAGAAAAGTAAGGACCAGGTTCTAGCCAGTGTGCGGGTACATATCTACAATACCTGAATTTAGAAAGGTGTGCTGCAGGGTCACGAGTGCTAGGCCATCCTGGGCTACATAGTGAGACTCAACACCCTGACCTTCTAGAAAGACAATTCTATAATTATTCCTTGAAATATTTCAAATCTGACTACCTATAACATTTATATATTCATACCTGTTTTCCCCACTTGGAAAGGCCTGGTACACAGAGGTGTTGAACGTGACAGCTATACTCATTTTAGTTTTGTTTCTTAATATCATATTAATGAGAAGGTTGAAAATCTTGCTGCAATCTATTTTTGCAATGTTATCTCATGTGACATTTTTTTTCTCCTAAGACCTTTAAGGAGTCCTGTCTTCAGTTCTATAAATCGGAGATGGAGCAGCTCTCCTTTGCCAAAGATGCAGAGGAATCCAGGAAACACATAAACACGTGGGTCTCCAAGCAGACCAAAGGTCAGAATCTTAAATTATTTCACACCCCACATTCCTGTCCTTCCCATTCACCCCTCTCTCCTTCCTAACCTCTTTCTGTTAATTTCCGCTTCTCCCCACCACAGACTAACCTCACTATTATTTCAGAGAGTCAAAGGGATGCAGACTGGCTGGGCCACTTGGTATAATTTCAAGCTCAGTGAAGTCATGGAGGTCTACTCAGACACTTAGATGTTAAAAACAGAGCAGTTTATTTCTCTAGGACAGAGGGGCTGATGCAAATGTCATGAGAACTCAATGGGCCTGATCACTATTCTAGCACTTTATATTAGAAGACACAGGTGGCCTGCAGGGTTTACAGGTCACATGACTCCACCATCTCTGAGTTGGAGATCCATGGGCAGACCTTCCCCACAGTTCTGCCTGGGGCTGCTTCTTCCTACCGTCTGTGTTGCTTCAGCCCTCATCACTTATGGCTCCTAAGAGGACTCCTGTTTCTGTTGCTGTGCTTCTTGCTTCAGATCGGTTACTGACAGTTGATGACACTGGAGTTTTTTCCCTCTGGAGACACTCTGTCAGGGCCGCTCAGTTATACTGACCTAAAAGAACCTCCCATTTGGGGTTGAACCGTATTTGTTTTTATGTCACAGATGACAGGTTCCAGCATCGGTCTTAGAGATCACTGAGGTCATTATCTGATAGTTGAACCATTCAGATGCCTCTGTATCACTAGGGACATTCCTATTTCTGCTAGCAGACAGACAGTAAAGAATGAAACTCTTTGTTTCAAGACTCAGCAAATATTTGCTAATTTCTTGGTGGCGTCTTAACCTCTTGTGGACACTTGATATTGTAAGTTAGCAAGGATCGTTTTGATTAGTGAAAGGATACCCCTTACCAGAGAAGAAGGGAATCTGTCCTCTTACCTGGATTATCTCTTCCAGGAATGGGCAGCACTCCAAGGTGTAGAAAAGTAATACCTCCACAACCGCTTTCTGCCTTTGAGTCTGACACAGAACTGGGTGTGGCCATGGAGTGCTAGATGAGATGCTGTATTTAACATTAGTATATTAGTTGCCATCCTCTAGAGGAACAGAATGAGTACACATTGTAGAGGGAATTTAATGAATTGGCAGACACAGTACAGGGTTAGTACTCAGCCATTAACCTTTTACGTGTGGAGATGCTGAGAATCTCCAGCAGCTGTGTGGTAGCTGCTCAGCCTCTGAGGTTGGAGACCTCAGCAGTCTCGCTCCGCCATAAAAAGCCTAAAACGTTCTACAGAGCCACTGCTCTTCGTGCTTATGATGCCCAAAGCTACTGGGTTCCAGTGGCAGCTAAAAACGGCACGCGCAGTGACGTGAACAGACCAGATGCCTCCCGCCGCCCAGCAAGGCAGACAAAAGCAGTGCTGCTTCTTTCTCAGACCTTTACATCTGCAGAGCCCAGGAAGATGTTGTTCACCCCAGGGAGCTTCCTCCCCGTTACTTTCTCATGATGGGAAATGTCCTCACAGATCTGCCACGGATGGAGCTCTGTCTCTTAGTTGATTCCAGACCCAATCAAGACGGCAACCAACATTAGCCACCCCAGGTGGTAGCCATGATGCCAGCCCACCCCTGCCCACATTCCTTGTTTGTTTTGCTCTTCATCATGGAGTCTTTTTTTCTGCGTTTCCCAAACCTGCTTTCCTCGAGGGCCTTACGAGTCTCTCACCATCTTCCCTTTGGTGATGCTCCGTCCCACGTGCATGACCTCGAGGCAGACAAGGGTGTCGGTGTGTTGTTCTGATTCATTTTTTATTTTGTTTATCCAAGTTCAGCAAGTTTGAAAACACCATGCTTGGATTTGCCCAGATATCACATGAGTTTGTATCTCACAGTGTATAAACAAACCTGAGTGAAGTCTCTGCTTTCTCCAAAGGCAAAATTCCGGAGCTATTATCAGATGACTCAGTTGATTCACAGACCCGGCTGGTTCTTGTCAATGCCACATATTTCAAAGGAAGGTGGCATCGCAAGTTTGACATAAAATCCACCAGGGAAATGCTCTTTAAAATAAATGAGGTAAGGAATAGCATTTAAAAATTCAAAGGAAATTTCTCTTATAATTCAAAGGAAAGTGGCATCAACAGTTTCACAAAGAATGCACAATGGAAATGCCCTTGAAAATAAACAAGGTAAGGAACAGCATCTAAGCATGCATGTCAGTGTGATGAAGAAATTGCATGGGTTTCCTTCGTCGTGAACGTGCAGCTCAGGGCTCAGTGGTAGAGATGGTATATGCTGTGTGGGTTGCTGGCCTTCACCCTCAGCCCAGAAAGAAAGAAATCAGGAAAGCTCAGAAAACCATTTGAGATTTATGTTTAAGAATGAAAGATTAAACTTCTTAGAAAAATAAAAGGAGTAAGAATGAGGAGTACTTGCTGATTGTGTTATTTTGCAGTCTGTTGGTGGCTTTTACAGCTTCTGATCATTTTTTCATAAAACTATTGTTTCTACCTCATTCTAAAACTTTAAGTTCAAGAATGACAAACCTTAGCTGCTAAGGTAGTGTAATGTATGTATGTATGGGTCATGATGCAGTGTAGAAAGTAATGTATAAACGTTTAGTTAAAAAGTAATTTTTATTTAAACAAGCATTTTATGTTATTAGTCAATTTATCATATTAGGCAGTATTCATAGCTTTCTAATATTGAAAACGAGTGACTAAGATCTCAGTCTTAATTGGAGTATAATTTGAATTAAAGTAGATATTACAATAGTTTGCCCAATCTTTCTACAAATATAATTTAATGCAATTTGGAGTATTATGGGTGTTAATCTCAACATTCACTTTTTCTTAGCAGTATTTCAAACTTTGTGGAAAAAAAAGTTCTCTTATTGGGAAATTTAAGGTTCATTATGGATAGCCTGTAGCAAATTTTTATGTTTAACGTACCACTGAAATTAATTAAAGTCTTCCCAGGTGTCCCAATTCTGTATTTAAAATATACCATTGAACTGAAACAACTTCTTATGATTAAATCATAAGAAGTTGCACAAAGTTCTGTTAAGACAGCCCCAGCTTGTAATGGGTTGACCAGCATTTTCTGCTTTGTGATGGCTTATCAGACTGTAGTTTCACCACAGACTTACATAGATATCTGTCCATATGGTCCCCATGTGGTAGTAATTTGACCTGTGGTTTCCTTTTCCTTTGATGGGCTGTCAGGATGTAGCTCCGCCCTGTGTCTGTGACTGTATGTGCTTTTGAGCTTTCTGCTTTGTGATAGGTTGGAAGACTGTGACCCACACTGAACCTTTGAGCATGCGTGCTCCTGTGGCCAGGCTGTTTTCTGAGAGGATGTTTCTGTCTGTCACAACACTATGAAAATATTCTGGTCTACTTTATGAAAACGTTTTCTGCAATTTGTAATTGATTATGCTGTTTCCTCAGATGTAATTGTTGATCATCTTAAATGGTGAAAGTCCTACATGTGGTGTGTTAGTTAGTGTAACAAACTACCTGAGATAGTCAACTCAAAAGAAGGAAATGCCTATTTTGGCTGATGCTTCCAGACGTCTCGTTCTGGGTCAGTTGTTCCAATCACGGCAGGTTGTGGTGACGCAGTAGAGCATGGTGGAAATGCATGGTGCAGGCTTGTGACCTCACAGAAGTCAGGAAGCAAAGGAGAGAAACAGGAAGGGGCTGCTACAGTACCAATATCCCCTTCAGGGTTATCCCTTCCCCAATACTTAGTTTTCCCCCATTAGACCGTAGGGTAAAGTGTTGGCCAGCTCTCAGTACTGCCACCATGTGGACAGAGGCTTTGGAACATGGGCCTTTGTGGAATATTAGGACCCAATTAGGACCTAAATACTTATATTTGAATGGCACATTTCTTTTGCTGGATAACATTATCTTTCCCTAGTTAATCCCTGGCCTGGTTGTTTTGTCAATTTGACACAACCTACAGCCATTTAAGAAGGACTCTACATTGATAAATGGCCCCAATAAGACTAGCCTGGAGGCAAGTCTGTTGGGATTTTTCTTGATTAATGATTGGTGTGTTCCAGCCAATTGTGGGTGGGACCAACCCTGGGCAGATGGTCATGATCTGAATAAGAAAGCAAGCTGAGAAAACCAAGGGGGACTTGTCAAAAAGTAGCATTTCTGCATGGTTTCTTCTTGACTTCCTCCTCTGACTTCACTCAGTGACCTGAAAATTGTAAGATAAAATAGTTTTTTTTTCACCCCAAGTTGCTTTTGGTCATGGTGCTTTAATACAGTAGTAGGAACCCTAAGTACAAGAGTCATATCTATATCTGCTTACAGACAATAATTTTTACAAAAGTAGGAAGAGGCAGACAGACATTGTCTGTTTATTGGACTGTGAATATTCTTTTTATTGTGAGTGCTGAAAACAATCCTGGAACTAACTGCAGTTCATTCGGCAACTTTGAACTCTCTCCATAACATCCTTTATGTTTTTGATTTGTCTGTTTAGAAGGAGAAAAGGCCTGTGCAGATGATGTGTCAGGAGCACACGTTTAAGCTCGCCTACGTGAGTGAGGTGCAGGCACAAGTGTTGCTGTTACCCTATAAGGGCAAGGACCTGAACATGTTGGTCCTGCTCCCGGATGACGGTGTGGACCTCAGCCAGGTGAGGCAGGAGAGACTGTTGCTTTTGCCATTCCTGATGTCTTAGAGCAGAATCCATTGTTCCCAGTGTCTTTTCTTATTAGAACAGAACTCAACATTTTCACCTTTGTAACTGCCAGTTAATGGGATGGTACTTATAGACCCAGCTTTGTGTTGTGTACAAGAACTGGGTTTTGGGATCAAAGCTGTGTCCAAGTCTCCCACTATAGGCTCTGTGACCTTGACATATGACATAAATTCGTCACTAGAATGGGAGATGGATACCTGATAGAATAAACTGAGGGTAACCCAGGCAACAAACTTAGCACTGTGCTTGGAACAGAGACCCCCCTCCATTAATATAACCCATGACACGATCTTTGTCAGTATTTTATTTAACATGTGAGAACATAAAACAGAAAAATTGCTGCACTTTGACCTAACAAAAAGGAAAGAGGAGGTGTGCAGCTGGGGAGGGCAGAGTCAGGCAGTTCATATGTGGCATATCTTAGTCTTCCTTGCAACTGGATTCCCCACAGTGTGTCAGCCATCTTCAGCGTGGTGGGCAGTGGAGTGTGCGTGACCTCAGGTGTCTTTGTAAGCAGAGCAGCTCACCTGGCTCTCACCATCCAGCTCCCTAACTGTGCCATTGCTTGTCTCAGGTGTTAGCTAGTTTTTCATCACTGACCAAATGTCTGACATGAATAACCTAGAGGAGGGAAGATTTATGGTACCTCGCTGTTACAATGGCTTAATTTCAAGTTACCTGGCACCATTATTTGGGTCCATGGTGGCAGGGACTTCAGACCTGTTGGTAAACAGGAAGCAGAGACCTGTTTACCAAGGACCAACGGTGACTGTGAGAGGTACACCAAAGGTCCAATAAGTGCTTTTTTTTTTTTTTTTCATTCATCTAGACCTACCTTGTGCCTAAAATTTTTAGCTGCCTCCCAAACAAGGATTCAGCTTATTAAACTTTTGCTGTAATTTCATTTTCAAGGCACAAAAGCTCACAAAACACAAAGAATCCAAGCCTGGATAAACTCTTTTCTGACGTGGCTCACATCAATTCCTTTCTTTTCCAAAATTTAGTTTTTAGTTTTACAGTAATTATTTTACTATCTTCAAAACTAAGTCTAGATCAGGAAAACAAAAGCAAACAGGCCCCAAACCTTAATCACTTGAATCTGGACATCGATCAGAATAAAAGGTGTCTCAGATGTAATTGAGGATAATTAATTACATGCCCTGGGCCGCTTGGCCTCCGTGCCCATTAGGGAAACCACATACAAGCTAGCAGCACATTGGGAGCTGCACACTGCTGGTCATTTGAATAGGCAGTGTCCCATGTATGATGATGGAGTGTACTGTGAGCCGGAAGCGTCCCTTCCCCCTCCGGATAAGACTGCAACTGTGAGTCTGAAAGTCTCTAATTCTGCTTTGTCAGGTGGAAAACAATCTCACTTTTATGAAGTTAAAGGCCTGGACCAGACCAGACTTTATGAAGAGCACTAAAGTTTCAGTTTTCCTTCCAAAATTTAAACTGCAAGAGGATTATGACGTGGAGTCCGTGTTTCAGCATTTGGGAATAATGAATGTTTTCCAAGAGGGCAAGGTTGACTTATCAGGAATGTCTCCAGTGAAAGACCTGTGTGTGTCCAAGATTGTTCACCAGAGTGTGGTGGAGGTCAATGAAGAAGGAACAGAGGCTGCAGCAACCTTGAACACAGTAAATGAAAAATTGTGCAACACGGCTGTTTTCTGCGCTGACCGCCCCTTCCTTTTCTTTATCAGGCACAACAAAACCAACACCATCCTCTTCTGTGGCAGGTTCTCATCTCCATAAAGGCACATTTACTATGTGTGTGGGGTGAGGACAGTTCTCCCTTCCGCATCTTTTTAACTCCTACAGCTCTCTGAGGATGGGCAAACAGGGGGAAGCCATGTTCCTCCCTTCAGCCTGATCTTATGATGCCCGCATTCAGCTCTCCCTATCCCGACCTTCATCTGTGTCCTTTGCCAGGTCACAGGACCACAGAGTGGTATGGTTTCCTGTTGCGTTTAGGAGGGAAACAAATCCCACAAGACAACCTACAATGTACTGTAAGGTAACCCTACATAAACCCCTCCCTCGCTGCACAGAAAAGCCATGGGAGCTATATACACTGTCCTTTCCTGGCAGCTCAGCTCTTGCCATCACTTGCCTTAACCTGATAGCATCATAGTAAATGCCTCTGTGGGTGATGACCACTGCTGCACTTCTCCTGGGGACTGGTCCTTCATGCTCATTTTACATTTATTTTCTTTGCTGTCCACTACTCACCAGCTCTGTGCCCAACACTGTGTTAGGCTTGGGGACAAGCGCAGATGTATGCTCCTCTAAAGCTGGTCTTTACTATCTGTTTTCAACTTATCTAGTTGTCATGACAACTAGCTTGGACTACCACATGTTCCTGTGCATAAGTCATCCTTCTGAGGACTGCTGTGTATCCACCTCTAACTGTAATAGTTAAATTCTGTGAAGTCCTTAAAAGCCATTTCAAAATAAATTTTGTTTTCTCACCAACGATGTGCGTAGTTTGAACTTCAATTGGACCACTGAGCGCAGCTGCTTTATCTGTTAACCTTCTGATCTTAGATACTCCTCTAACTAGACACTATGGAGAAGTGGGAGGTTGAACCACAAGGAGAGGTCCGGGAGCATCGAGAGAATAGATTTGTGTTGATGACAGGTTGTATCTCCTGGTGAGAAAAAAAAACAAAAAACAAAACAAAACAAAAAAAACCCCTAAGCCCCAGGGCAGCCTTCAAACCAGAAAAATAAATATTCCAAGACCTTTTAAATTTTCAAAACTTAGGCCTTAGCTGGGGAGATAGTAGCCTGAGTTAACCCATCCATCTTCCAACCCCATGGCCAGCTATCTTCTCAGCATCCACAAACATGTCTGTCTTCCTCCAATGTGTTGAGGTTCAAAGCTTTTTTCTCTTCACTTCCCAGAGGTCCTTTCTCTCTACCAGGAAGTCCTAATTCCACTTCCTCTCCTTCTGCCCAGCTAATTGGCCAATCAGCTCTTTTTTGACAGTTGCTACAGCCACACAAGACATTCCACTACAATTTCCTCTTTTGGTCTACTAAAAGGTCCCCTTTACATATATGTCTATATTATTATACATATATACAATAAACTATGTACAGAAGAGCCATGAAACAATCAGGAAAACCATAGTTAAAAGCTACATTCGTAATGTTTTGTTTATTTGTATTTGGCAGCCTCAAGGAAAACATTTATCTCTCGTTTCTTGGTGAGTCTAAATATCTGAACATAAATCAAATCAATCTCTATCATATCTCACATCTATCAACCTAAAAACATATTTAGACCTAAGAACATATTCTTAGCTCCTAAGCAGCTAAGTGTAATTGTAAGACTATAAATACCAAGTCTTCAACCCTATCAGAGACTTAAGAAGGAATAAATATTACCTAAATATGTGGGAAGTGCAGGCAAGCAGCTCCCAAAACTATAGAAATGACACAGCTATTTGGCTGTCTGAACAGTCTTCCATAAACTTATTATAACATTGGAGTATATTCTTCAGCCTTCTGGCTCTAAATATTTGACAGACTTTTCGGTAGAGCAGGAATTATGAAGGATTTGCCCATCTTGTCCTTGTAAAGCTTGGCAACCAACTCTCCTACATCCAATTTGTCCGGTTTGGACAGTATTTTGTCTGTAATTGACCTAAGGACATTTTCTAACCTGGTGGCTAACTTACACATATGAAACCCTTGATGCTCTTTGCAGTAGAACAGGAGGACTGTCAGGAGCAGGCCTGTCTCATTGTCAAAATGCCTTAAGTTAAAAAAAAAAAAATCTTTCCATGCCATGTTTTGTAGATCTCTGAGGTGTTTGAAAACCACCTATCTATCTTATCTGAATAGTTTGTTTCTAGCTATTTTTTTTCTTCCAATCTAGGAAACATATTTTTTTATACTTAACTAAACTAGTATCTAATATGACTGCTAATATGCATTTCTTAACAATCCTAAACAGTTGGCAATATCAGTTTTCAAAAAGACTTGAATTTAACATTGCAATTTTAAGAATTACATAGGTACAATACCTTACATGTTTTAATAAAATAGTATCTTAAATATGTATTAATATACAAAGATCTATACCAATATAATATTTTTGGCTTATTAATGTTTTTTGGTCTAAAAGAAAATTCGATAATTTACCCTTTTACTTATCATTTCTATAACCAACCCCTTCAGTACAATAACAAACAACTATCAGTCATAGAATGACTAAAAATCATCCACCCCCCACCCCCCCATGATAATGGGACACAGTTTTCTTAAATTGATTCCTGATTTGGAAGTAGTTTATCTTTTGGGGGGAGGGCCAAGAAAATTGAGATATTATCTTAGTAAAGTCTTAGTAAAGTTAGCTATAACTTTCTGTCTAGTCCCTGAATGCTGAGAAAGTTCAGCTCTTAACTGAAGTCCTGACAGAAGCAGCCTGTGATGCTGGACAATCTAGCTAACCATTTTGAAATTGTCCCAATGCAGATTTTTGAGGAAGCAGTTATTGAGACCATCTTTGAGGTAGGATCACCTGGACTATTTGTCTTGTCATTTTTGGAGGCTGGTACTCTTTCTCTGCAAAATATATAAACTTTCAAGGGCATTAGACATTTTTGTAATACTGAAATATATATATATATATATATATATATATATATATATATATATATATATATATATATATATATATATATATATGGGTTGTGCAATGAGCACAGTTCATTTAAAGATAACTCTCTTTAAAACAAATTTTAATCTATGCCAGTTAAAAGAATGGCATGATAAGTCCCAAGGAATTTGAAAACAATCATTTATTGGCCATGCATAGATGAAGTCTTGGCTGGAGACATTTTTGTATCTCAGAGTTATTCCCATATGGAGGGATCAGTAGTTAATGTTACCTGTCCTGTTTGGCATTCTTGATTTCTGTCCTTCTGTTTGCAGCCAAGATCTTTAGGAGGTTTCCCCTTATTAAATCTGATTTTTATAAATTTGGATAGAATCCACAGGTTTTTTTTTTTCTCATGTAGAAACAAATGCATAACCCCTTTCCCAGAGTAACACATTTCCTTCCTCCATTCTGATATTAGGACATCTTTAATATAAACAGGCTGATTTAGTTCAGCAGTTTTTTTCATAATCCAATTCTCTCAGCTGCTGCTGTTTTTTTGGTTCATCAGCATTCAAAACATTTAAAGTCAATAAAACATTATGTAATCTATCTCTGGAGGTCTTTGATATTCCTTTTTTGTTAGGCATCCCTTTTAAAGTATGATTGAACCTCTCAACAAATGCTTGTCCTGTAGGATTGTATAGTATACCTGCAATATTTTTTATTATAATATGTAAAAATTGTTTCATTTTATTAGAGACATATGCTGGAACACTGCCAGTCTTAATGTGTATAGGTATGTCCATAATTGCCATAACTTCTAGGAAATGCATAATAACAGAATCAACCTTTTAAAGCAGTTGCCAATTGAAATCCTAAATATGAGTCTATAACACAGTGAGGATATTTCAGTTTACCACACTCTGCAAAATGAAATGCATCCATGTGCCAACTTTTTTTCTTTCTTTCTTTCTTTCTTTTTTTTTTTTTTTTTTTTTTGGCTACCCTTAGGGTTACTTTCTTTGGGTAATAGAGTTTGGTTATAAAAGAAACAAGTAGGACATGCTTTAATTTCCTTGGCTTGTTGCCAAGTGATAGAATATTCTCTCTTTAAACCTTTCACCCGTTAAAGTGGTGGGTTTTTTTTTTTTAATGAAATTCTGAAGCTTCTAATACACTTCATATCAATAGCTGATCAATTTCCTCATTACCTTGTGCCAGAATGCCTGGTAGACCCGTATTAAATCTAATATGCTTTATATATAATAGATGATTAGTGATCATTTGTTTTAATTGAATAAATAGTGACATTAAGTCAGAATCATTCCGATTTAGATGAGCAGTCTCTATATGCAAAATAATTCTTTCTTCATATTGAGAGTTAGTTACTATGTACAGAGATTCTTGAAAATCTGATAGCGCCATCGGAATTGCATACAATTACGATTTTTTAACTGAGTCATAAAAACTCTCAACCACCTTACTTATACTTTCTGACTTATAACCTGCCCTTTTTTGATTTGTTAGCATCAGTGTAAGATGTAAGAGCTCCGGAAATTGGAGTCCTTTTTATTATGCGAGGGAGAATCCCATTAGTTTTTCTTATGAACTGAATTTGTTTGCTTTTTGAGTATTTGTTGTTAATTTCTCTAAAAAACAAACAAACAAAAAAACACTACAAGCTCTTTGCCAATGTTCACTGTCTTTCCATAATATGACAGTATCAGCATTAGTGAGAGGTACCACAATCTCAGCTGGATCTAGTCCAGCTAATTGGCAAAACCTCATTTTTTACCCCTAGAATCAATTCAGAAACCTTTTCTATGCAGTTTTTTTTTTTTAATTTTTACTTTGTGGGCTAAAAATAGCCATTCTAAGATATAATCCTCCTTCTGCTTAAGAATTCCTGTGGGAGAGTGAGTAGAAGGCAAGATAACCAAATATAGGCCATCTTTGGCTCCAGGTGGGCTACATATACATCTTGAAGTTTCTTTTCTACCAGAGCCAATTCCTTTTAAGCTCTAGCTGATAACTTTCTTGGACTATTTAAGTCCTTATCACCTTGTAAATTTTTAAATAAATTACTTAGCTCTTGAGTAGCTAAACCATTTATAAGTCATATCCGGTTAATATCACCCAGAAAAGTTTTGAAAATCGTTAAGTATCCTTAATTGTTTTTCCTGATTTGTACCTTTTGTGGTCTAATTTCCTGTAGATTTATTTTGTATGCTAGATAATTAATAGAATCTCCTCTTTATATTTCTTCAGGAGCAATCTGCAGTCCCCAACAAGGCAAAGTTCTATTTATTTTATCAAACATTTTCTCTAAAGTATTTTTTTCTGAGTCAGCCAATAAGATATTATCCATATAATGATAAATTATGGATTGAGGAAGTGGCTTCTGAATAATCTCCAATGGCTGTTACACAAAATGTTGGCACAAAATAGGACTGTTTAATATTCCTTGTGGTAAAACATTCCAATGATATCTTTTTATTGGACAACTTTTATTAAAGACAGATATTGAGAAAGCAAATCTTTCCCCATCACGTTCATGTAAAAGAACTGTGAAAAAGCAATCCTTTAAATCAATCACTATCCTAGAACATTCCTTAGGTAACAAGGAAGGTAATGGCATTCCAGACTGTAAAGATCCTATTGGCTGAATAATTTTATTAATTTCTTTGAGATCTATTAACATCCTCCATTTGTTAACAGATTTCTTTTTGATGACAAATACAGAATTCCAAGGGCTGGTGGACTCCTTTATATGTTTAACCTCCAACTGTTCTTGTACTAACTGTTCTAGCGCCTGTAATTTTTCTTTAGTCATAAGCCACTGTTCAATCCAAATAGGTTAATCAGTCAGCCACCTTAGTAGTAAGGCTGTAGGTGTTTTGTGAGCAGTGGCTCCCTGTTGGTATATTTTTCTTGTGGAATGTATACAATTTACCCTTCTTCATTCAAATGCTGATTTCTCTACCCCACTGTGTGGTTTCAATCTGGACATTGCATCGTGATGCTTATTCTAAGCATCACCTGTCTCGATTGTGTAAACATGCCACCATTTGTTCTCTGTATTGCCAATAAAACAACCAACCAATGCCTAGCAATGGAGAGAATAGGATGGGACATCCTGGTCCTGAGGGAAGGAGAGAGAAGCAAGTGGGAGGAGGGTTCTGGGAGAGAGATCTGAGAGGAAAGGATCTGGAAACACCAGGGGAGATGAACCATACCTAAGATGATATGACTAAAAGGTATGGAAGATCTGAATAGGAGGAAGCTATGAAGGCTTGGAATTTTAGGATGGAGTAATTAGTACCCAGCATTATGCTCTAGGTTAATTAAGTACATCCTAGTCTCTTTGTGGTGATTTGAGTATACAGCTGGCTTAGGAATAACCACTGCTTAACTAAAAGCTAAGTCAATATTAAATATTAATCATCAACAGCTCCCAACATGAAGTTGTCGTATCTTGTTTATGGACAGCCTGGATACTCTGTAACTGTCCTTGATAACATTTTTAATTGATTTAAAATTCTTATCAGTAGTGTCACCTGTTTTCTGGCTTGTCTCTGAAATTGGAGGGATGTTGATTTACATTTTGCATTGTTGTAACACATCTCTTCCCCATAAGTTTATGGTTATATCAGCCACGTATGGCCTTGATTTTCCTAAGTGACCTCCTAGCCCTATACATTTATTCCATCTGATATTTTGTTTTATCCAATATAAAGTTCCAACTCCTTGAAACTGGATATTTACCCTTTGAAGTGGCCAATCTGGTGGCCGGGATTTAGGAGAGATAATTGTGACGTCAAAATAAAGGTGTTTAGCATGCCTTCAATTTTAATACTCTTTGTAATTACCTTTAATTTTGTCCTTTGATCATCTATAAAAATTTGCCAAATATATGGGTTTTGGCCTCTTCTGAGTTTTTTTTATTTATTTATAGAGCATGTTCTGACTTTAATATATGGTTTTTTAATACTTGTTTTCAGAATGGTCGTGTTTAGTTGTCTTGTGGAAGAGTATCCCTGTTTTGTATTGTGTCCTTCAAGAGCGCTCCCCTGGGACTTTTTTTTTTATAAGGAATTGCCCCTTTTATCTGTTATTGATCTACATTTACTAGTCCAATGTCAACCCTTGCCACATCTTCTACATATTCTAGGATGGATAGGCCCTTTATGGGAATTAGTTTGGTTTTCCTTATAATTCCCTTTGCAGTAACCACAATTAATACATTTTTCAAGGTTTTTAATGGTAGTTTCTCCTATTAAGGTCAGAATAAGCAAGTGAGATCTGATGTCAATCATATTTCTAATCCATTCATCTATTGATGCTGATCTTTCTCTTAATGGCCTTATTACCTCTTTGCATTCAGTGTTAACATTTTTAAACACTAAGATTATATTAGTGCCCTTAAAGCTAGTGGGTCTGATATACTTCTTTTCACAGCTGAGGTCAATCTTTGCAAAAAAGTCAGTGAATGGTTTTGCTGCTGTTGTTGTTTTGGTTTTGGGTTTTTTTGTTTTTGTTTTTGTTTTCTTTTCTTTTCATGACCTGTGAGAATGGCTCAAGTTTGCTTGTTTGTTTGTTTTTTCCTGTTTTCTCAACCTTGTCCCGGGCATTTAGGGCTGCTATGTGACATAATGCTGAGAGAGACAGACAGACAGACAGAAACTGGGCCTGGAATGGGTTTTGAAACCTCAAAGCACAAACTGCAATGAAACACCTCTTTCTATCAAGGACACGCCTCCTAATTCTTCCCGAACAGTTCCTCCGACCAGGGACCAAGCCTTCAACATAGGAGCCTATGGACGCCATTCTCATTCAGACCACCACATGTGAGAACATGCGCAATAGACCTTATAAAGATAAATGGAAAAAGTCAAGAGATGGCAGAGCCTCATTAACATTGTATTACGTAGGCGACCTATCAGAAAAACAAAGGCCACATACTCCATCTCATGTGTTGCTCCTAGCATGAAATTTAAATGTGTATGAATGACTGTAAGTATCCATAAAGCCTGAAAAGACAGAAAGGAGACCAAGAGAGGAATAAAAATGGTGCTAAGGGGCACTTGAAATTTGAAAGCATAAAATTTGAAAGCATATGGGGGAGACTGAAAAAAGAGAAGGGGAAATAGATATGAGGGGAATGTACTAAAACATACTTTGTTTGAAAATGAAGTAATGCTACCTACTGCATTGTATGTACCTTGATACTATCTAATACACTGTATGCTAGTTCAAAAAGCAAAACAGGGGGTGGGAGAAGACAAATAATAACGTGTTAGAAATGATGTCTCCATGGAAACATGAAATGGCACACTGGCCTTAGAAACTGATCTAAGGGGCCTTCGGAGCATTATATGTGGAGTTTCCATGGAACCCTACAATTTTATTTTACATATCTATTCAAGGGAAGTAAAAATATTCATCCATATCAAAACAGGTGCACAAAGTTTATGGAAACCCTGTAAACACCTTCAACCTAACGAATGAATAAACAAAACGTGCTATTTTAAAAAAAGATCAGGTAATGAAGAAAACAGGTGAACAAATAGGAGGAAAGAAATTTTCTTTCTCTTTCTTTCTTCTTTCTTTCTTTCTTTCTTTCTTTCTTTCTTTCTTTCTTTCTTTCTTTTTCTGGGAATAGGAGAGACCATCCAAGACCACTCATACTGCCCCTTTGTGGCCTGTCATTCAGCTATTTGGGTTCATTAACCTTAAAATGGAAAAGAGAGATTAGGGAAAGCTAGGTCTTTAACCTTGAGTCACAGTTTTAGAAAGAAACATGCCTAGAATGATCACCACTTCTATATGAAGACCTGAACAGAAGTCTCTCACTCAAAGGTTAGGGCAGTAAAGGTTTCAGACACAATGTAAGGACCATGCCTTTGCCTCCCATTCCAGTTACCCATTAGATATCTGAACGGGCAAGAAAGAGTCAGTGTTTTCAACAAAACAGGAGACATGTCCCTGAAATCCACAAGGCTAAAGTGTTCTCTACAGAAAAGCTATTTAGAGAGTACTGAAGTTTTGTCCTGCTGTGTGACCTCTAAACTGAGTGAGTTTAAATCAGTTATAATATTTAAAATTAGATTTATTTAGAATTTCCTTAATAATAATAATAATAATAATAATAATAATAATAATAATAATAGCCATACCAGGCAAAACTAACTAGAAAGCAGTAGGGGTTTTACTCTCCAAGAAGGAACCCATGTCTGACTCCTCCTGGATAGACAGGAACCAGAGACTGGATAGGCCAAAGACCTAGGACTCACGCTTTAGCCAGTCATCATCAAAGAGGCTTCCTCCGGCAGCATATGAGAGCAGTTGCAGATACACACAGCCAGACATTATGCTGAGACAAAGTTTAAATTGGAGATCTCCGTGGGATCCTTCCTCTGAGAACTCAAGGAAGCCTACAGTCTATTACATGGTTTAAAAATATTGCTGAAGCTGTGTGACTTACATTCTCATCATCGTGTGTGTGTGTGGTGTAGCAGACTGCAGTAGTGGTTACAACAATAATCTTCTATGTTTTAACATTTTTATAGGTAAAAAATTGAATGTAAGGTGTCGGTGAGATGGCTGAGAAAGTTCAATCTCTGACCACCGGAAAACTCCAGCCCTTGGGAAGCTGGAGCAGGGGGATCATAAATTTATACATGAATGCCCATAGTAAAATCAATATTAAATGAAAGAAACTGACCAATTGAATAAAAGCTTATTATAGACAATATTGTGATTAATGTCTTCAATCAGGCACAGAAGAAAAATGACTGAAAAATGCTGTCTTGAAATAGCGAAGAAATACCAAGAGAATTAAGGAGATTCAGGAAAGAAAAGAAGCCCTTTAACCCCCAATTCTGATTAAGACTCTTGCCAGCCCAGTTAACACTTTTTGGGAAGGATTGTGACACGCACACAATACTCATTCTATGCTGGGATATTTAAAAGAAGAATGGTAAGACAGCAATAAGGCTTAATGCCTAAGCATACATAGTAATTCTTCTTTTCTAGATGAAAACTTGCAGCTTCCTTAGAATCTTACAAGAAACCCTATTTACAGAAAAAAGTGTGTCTTAACAGCCTCGTCACCCATGCTTTTGTCTTATCACATTGGGGGCCCCCCCTAAAGTCAGACCCATGCATAAAAAAACAGGGAAAAGAAAGAGCTTTGGTGGGGGTGGGCAGCTACTACACTTGGGTAGGTTTTAAGCCCTGAGCAGCAACATGGAAGGAAACATTTGAATCCAAAAAGTAATTTAGACGGGAAAAGGATTAAGACCTGTGCCATCAAGCAGAAAGAACAAAGTGAATGATGATGACAACAGATGAGAAAGATAAAGTAAATGGTAAATAGTATTGCTGTGGGATTTGTGGTCTTAAGAGTGAGCACAGTTTTAAGGGCAGGCCCATGTTCTGACAGACTACATAGAGAAAACGAAAGTGAAAACAAAGGCCAGATAATTCTAGCTGAGAAAAGAAAAATAGCATGGCCTCTTGTAAGCGATGAGGAGGAAGATGACAGGGTGTGGACTCAGGAGAAATCAGGGGAGTGAGAGAGAAGAAGCAGAGCATGAAGGAGACACTGTGTGAGAGGACACAAGGACAAAAAAAGAAGATAACTATGGACCAGCTGCTTCAGTGATGTAGGGCCGAAGTGAAAAGTGGCCCCAGAACTACAGGTTAGGACAGGAGATGGTCAGACTGGTTGTTGGCCAAAGCAGGGGAAACAGAAAAACCAAAAGTCCCCTTCTGCTACTGAAGAACAGAGGGGACAGAGGAAGCAGATGCTGCACGCAGGCAAGCCAAACCTTTCCTCAAGCAATATGAGCAAGAGCCAGGCTAAAGGTCCTTCAGCTGTGTCACTTCCTGCTGGGTCAGGGGTTAGAAGACAAGTGGTGTGAGCTGCTTCTTGTGGAAACGTGGCACCAAGCAGCGGAAGATGAGCACCCTGGAGAGGCCACGGCACTGCAGCCCAGCCATTGCTCACCTAACAGCTCAGGTGCTGCAGCTTCCCAGCTCTCCCCAGCTTTAAGCGCAGCAGGGGTGGTGGGTGAGAGAGTAGTTCAGCATCTGCCTTGTTCCAGGTGCTCAGAGCACATGGCAGGTCGTTCCGTCTGAGCAGCTCAGAGCAGAGACACAGGTGCACGTGGCAGCAGGGCACGTGAGGGGCAGAACAGCTGAGAGGAAGTGTAGGTTTCAGGGATGCACGGTTGAGTGGTGGTGAGTGATAGGTGGAACACACAAATCTGTTGCAGGCATCGCGGTTTGGTTTAAGGGGTCCTGGTGTGACCAGACTGGATGCTACCAGGAGATCCCTTCCTGGCCCGATGCACGGAGGTTACTATTTTTTTTTTTTTAAATGATGCACACAAGAGATATTAAGCGAAAGAGGTTTATAGGATGGAGAGGGGTTATATGGTGGGAGAAGGCGGTAACCCAACAGAGAAACGGAAGAGACCAAGAGCAAGAGAGAGAGAGAGAGGTAGCAGACTGGTCACTAAGTACCTGGCCCAGATGATGTCACAGGACTCAGGCACTGACACGGGGCATTTGTCAGGACCCTAAAGTCCCCAAGGGAAGGCCACAAGTACAGACAGTAAGTATGGTATAGTCAAAGTCACTGAATGTAGTCTTTGAAGGACAAATCAGTACACTGACGACAAGGGTCTCTGCTACAAATGCGTCTGTCCTGGGACAGAATTCCTAAGGAACCGTCCCCAAGGCCATGGAGAGGTACATCCCCAGCATGTAAAAAATCTCTGTCCTCTGAGTGCACAAGGCATGCACATGTTACACAGACATACGTGCAGGCAAAATACGCACATAAATAAAACACATTATTTTAATTTTAAAAATTAAAGAACATGAGACAGTGAAGATGCAAAATTTTAGGATGTCTCCTTTCTTTTGGCCATGCAAATACAGTGTGTCCTGCCCAGGAACTGAGGACACAGTGTCCTGTACTAACTTGTCTCAGTGTCTGTTTCTGTCCTTATGCCAGGAAGAGTCCTCCAGTCCTGAACAATTGGAAAACTGTCCTCTGGAAGTTAGCACCAGGATTGCTCATGTGGGTCTGGGCTAGTGCAGACCTGAAAGGACACCTGGAGCAAACACCTTCATGGCTGAATCTCTCACGACAGAGGTTTCAATCAGCAGCAGCCACCAGGCCCTCTAGACATCCTGCCATCCTACTCCCTTGGTTGCTGGTCAGCCAGAGACCTAAGGATCCTACTAGTTTCACTTTCTCTGAGGCCCAGATGTGGTCCAAACCTCAAACATCTCCACCCTCCAGAAGCCAGAGATGGTTCAGGCCAGGCCAGAAACCTCCCCCTGGGGCATTGACCATGATGTCCCCGCCCTGCAGTGAATAAAGGGCCTGTCTGGACCAGGTAGGGAGGCCACTAAACTCCAGGGACATCAGACCTTGAGTACTGCGCTAGAAGGCCACAAAGGTGGAGGTAAGTACAGCTTCTTCAAAGCAGGAAGGTGGGACTCAGAAAGGCCAACTTTAGAAGCTCTAGGCTAAGTACAGAAACCCCAGGACCTGAAAGTTAGGAAAAGAGACAGAGGAGGTGGTGTCTGGTGAGCATTCCCAGAGGTGACTTCACCAGATATACCAGTGGCTATTAGACTGGTCTTAGGGCTGGGGTGCTGGAGCTGTATTGACCCATCTGAGTCAGGCATAGGTGCTACAGGGTTTCTGTGGCCTTTTCCACTGTCTTCCATCCAGCTTTCTCTTGACCTAAGACCATTTGATTACCTCTGCCCTCTCATCAAGGATCTGCAAAACAATATCTCTTACATTTGTGCCCTCTAAATATCAAAAGATTCTAGCCTACTCTGAGTTCTTCACCAACTCTTCATTCCCATTTTAAAAGTAAGTCCCCATGGTGAGGGAACCCTAACACCTACCTTTATTCTGATCACGCTGCATGGTGACTAGATTGTGGAGTTTCAGGCATCACTTTTGCCTTCACAGAGCATCTACTAAGATGGAGGCAGCAATCAGTAAGAGAAAGGATTACTCTTAGGAGTGATGAGCAAACCTGGGGTAGGGCAGCTGCACCAGGGTAGGACAGGATAGCACAGGCCCTGAGGTTGTCCTGTCCCAATAAAGGCGGGAGGGGTGAGTAGTTTGAACTCAGTGACAGCGATGGGGGAGATGACCTTCTAGGTGGAATAAACAGCACTTCAAGGACTCAGATGAAACTTTAAAGTGACATAGAGATGAACAGGATGTAGGGGTGGTAAGCTGGGTCAGATGAGAGGACCAACCAGAGGGGAAGTCGTTGAAATAAAGCAGCCCCAGCATCCTGTCAGAGCCTGGGAGACTGAAGGGGAGGAGGCAAAGGGTCTAGGTACTCTCTCAGGATGCTGTGTCCTCCTGTCTGGGGAGTGGGAAGATGTTGGGATGGAGTGTTCTGAGGCTCCCTTGGCTGTCTGCTCTGCATTTTAGCACAGAAGGAAACACTCTGGAACACACGTGGTGACGTGGTGAAGGTCATGTGGCAGTGAGAGCAAGGCCATGGAATTCACACTCAGAACTGGGTTAAGGTGTCAGCAGCAGTCACCTAGTCTGAGCCAAGCTGTCTATTCACCTGGGAGGTGAGGCATGCTCGAGGGAAAAGCAGCCTGGGTCCTGCAGCTGATGCAAGTCCTGAGCAGCCACTGCAGGGGAATGCTCCCTGCTGCACAGCACAGGAGACAGCACCAGCCTGTACAGGGGTCTCATCCAGCATCTCAGTGTCTTTCCTGCAGCAACTGGCAAACGTGGAGCGCACTGTCTAATGCCTCATGGATAACTCAGGAGGATTCTTCCCAGCAGAGTCAAGGATGCAGAGTCGTGGAAGCCAGACTGAATGACACAGAGGTCATGGCGGTTTCCTTCCTGGATTCATCCTCTCTTCCTCCTTCTTTTTATCCTCCACTCAGCCATCTTGAGAAGAAAGTGCCTGGCCTGTATGGAAGGAGACTAGAGCCTGCCTCTCAGCTTGTCCTGTGTATACATCCCTGATGATCTTTTCCTTCTACCTGTGCAGATGAGACAGGAGCTAGTTTTGTCTGTTGCCATGACCACACTTAGCTAATAACCCTAACAATGGAAGGAATGTGATCTAGAATCAATCCCTGAAATCCAATTTAAAAGATTTATGTGCCATGAAGTGACAACCAGAAGTAGAGACCCAGATTTCCCTGTGTCAGGTCAGGGAACCTTCAGCACTGCCTTAAGTACCATTTCTCTTTTGCCTCCAGACTCTGCATCATGAACACTGTGTCAGAAGCAAATGGCACCTTTGCCATCCAGCTTTTGAAGACGCTCTGTGAAAACAACCCTTCCAAAAATGTATGTTATTCTCCTGTGAGCATCTCCTCTGCTCTAGCTATGGTCCTCCTGGGGGCAAAGAGAGAGACTGCAGCCCAGATATCTCAGGTAAGTTGCCTGTCACCTTACTTCCTCTTTCACTTGTCTAAGAGACTCTGCGAAGGGGCAGTAGAAATATGCACACAATTTCATGGAGCAGGAGCTAAAGAGGACAGAAGCTTGAATCTCCTCCAGTGATACTTCCTTACTGACAATGAGTTTTCCTAGGAAAAACATAAAAGGAACTCTCAAAATTTTGTTCAGACTTTTTTTTTTTTAAAGAAAGGGGTGCGAAAATAATTTATTCTAGGCCTGGTGGCAGAGACCTTTAAATCCAACTCTTAAGGAGACTGAGACAGGAAGATCCCAATCCAAGGCCACCATGTGCAACTTAGTTTCAAATAAAAAGCTATTTTGGTCTTTTATTATTTTGTTTTATTTTGCTCGTTTTATTTAATGATGGAGGTAGGTTCTGTGATTAAGGCTCAGTGGCAGAGCACTTGCCTAGCATGCTGGAGACCGTAGGGTGATTCTCAATATGCAATGGGCAAAAGAAGATGTTGATATTGTGTGAAATATGGATGCTGAGATGTTTCTTGGTTTTAGAACAACAGACTTTATAATTATTCATTGGCAAGGAGGGATAATTTCTGCTTTTAAATGTTTCATGCCAACCTACCTTTCACCAGAGCCTCGTGTATGTCAGTGCCTGAGCCATCTCTTCTTCAGCTTGTAAAATTCATTTGCAGCTATAATGTTTCATCACTGGTATGAAAAAGTTTCTTTCTTTCACTTCACAGGCACTTGGTGTGAACCTAGAGGAAGACATTCATCAAGGCTTCCAGTCCCTTCTCAGTATCCTGAACAAGCCAGGCAAAAAGTACTCCCTCAGCATGGCCAACAGGCTCTTTGCAGAGAATACTTGTGAATTCTTCCCAGTAAGTTGTATCAGTAGAATGATAACGACTGTATTCAAATACTTGTTGCTATGGAGCCTAGAGAAGTTGAGAAAAAAACAGGATCAGATTCTAGCCTGTATGAGGGTATACATCTGTAACACCTGCATGTAGAAGGGTGAGACATGAGGGTCATGAGTTCTAGGCCAGCCTAGGCTACATAATGAGACCCAATCACTTAAAATTCCCCAAAGACAGCAATTCTATAATGATATCTTGAAGTATTTCAAATCTTAATATTTGTAATTTTATTTATCTATTCTCATAACTGTTTGTTCTTTAAAGTGATACCTACACTGACATTACTTTTGACTTTTTAAAGCCATAGTAATCCAAAGGTTGGGAAGAAGGCTAACATTTAATTTGCAATGTTACCACCCTGAACATTTTCTCTCCTAAGACCTTTAAGGAGTCCTGTCTTGAGTTCTATCACTCTGAGATGGAGCAGCTCTCCTTTGCCAAAGCTGCAGAGGAATCCAGGAAACACATAAACACATGGGTCTCCAAAAAGACTAAAGGTCAGAATCTTAAGTTATTTCACACCCCACATTCCTGTCCTTTCCATTCATGACTCTCTCCTTCCTAACCTTCTCTTTCTGTCACTTTCCACTTCTTTCCACCGCACACTAATCGCACTGTTACTTCAGAGAGTCAAAGCGATGGGAACCAGCTAGGCCAAATGCTATAAGAACTCAGTGAATTCATGGAGGTTCTACTCAGACACTTAGATTTTAAAAAACAAAGTTGTTTGTTTATTTCTCTAGAACAGAGGGGTTGATAAATATGTCATGAGAACTCATGGGCCTGATTTTCAGTCTAACTGTTTACATTAGTGGCCTGCAGTGTTCACTGGTCATGTGACTCTGCCATCTCTGAGATGGAGATTCATGGGTAGTTCTGCTGGGGCTGTTTCTTCATACAGTCTGTGTTTCTTCATCCCCTACCACTTTCAGCTACAAAGAGGACACTTGTTTCTGCTTCCACACTTCCTGCTTCAGATCTCACTGTCATTTGATGGAATTAGACTTGAATTCCAATGAAGATACTCTGTCTTGGCTGTTCAGCTACACTGATCTAAAAGCCCCTCCCACTTATTGAACCTTATTTGTTTTTATGTCAGAGATGACTGGTCCAGTATTGACCTTGAGATCACAGAGGTCATTGTCTGACATTTGAACCATTCAGATGCCTCTGTATCACTAGGTACATTCCTATTTCTGCTAACAGACAGGCAGTAAAGAGTAGGAATCTTTTCTTACACTCATCAATTACTTGCCCCTTTCTTGTTGGAATCTTACTTCTTGTGCACCCTTGATATCAGAAATTAGTCAGGATTGTCTTGATCAGTGAAAAGAGAAGAAGGGAGTCATCCCTCTCACCTGCATTATCTCTTTGAGGAGTGAAATGCCCTGTAAAGTATAGGATAGTAACACTCCCTTCACAAACTACTTTCTGGAGTTGGGTCTCTGCATGTGATATGTTAGAACTGGGCATGGCTACAAAGTGCTAGATGACATGCTGTGTTTAACATTAGGATATTAGCCGGGGTTCTCCAGAGGAATAGAGTGAGTACCTATTATCGAGGGCATTTAGTCGATTGGCACACTCAATGCTGACTATGCGGTCAGCCATTGACCATCTGCACGTGGAGGAGCTCAGAATCTGGTAGCTGCCCAGTCTATGAGGCTGGAGACCTCAGCAGTTTCAGTCTGGCATGAAAAGCCAAAAGGATTCTACAGAGCCACTAGTCTTCATGCTCATGATGGCCAAAGCTGTTGGGTGCCAGTGTCAGCTCATGACAGGTGTGCTGATATGAGCAGACCAAATGCCCTCACCAGCAAGGACTGAAACAGGCTTCACATCTGGAGAGCATCCTCTCCAATATTTCCTCTTTCTGGGAAATGTCCTTACAGATCTGCCCACAGACATGACTCTCAGCTGATTCCAGACCCAGGCAAGATAGCAATCAACATTAGCCACCCGAGGGGAAGGCTGTGCTCCCTTCCTACCCCCTTTCATATTTCCTGCTTGTTTTGTCCTCATTCCTGGAGTCGCTTCTCATCCTTTTCCCTAACCTGCCTTCCTTGAGAGACTTACCAGTCTCTCAGCACCCTCACCTTGGTATTGTTCCTCCAGCGTGCACGACCTCGAGCCAAACACAGGTGTTGGTGCTTTGTTTTGATTTTTTTTAATGTATTTACCCAAATTCAACAAATTTGAAAACATGATGCTTCGCTCTGCCCAGATTCCACATCAGCTTATGTCTCACACGTGTTTAAATGACCCTGAAGGAAGTCTCTGCTTTCTCAAAAGGCAAAATTCCAGAGCTGTTGTCAAGTGATTCAGTTGATCCAGAGACCAAGCTGGTTCTTGTGAACGCCTTATATTTCAAAGGAAAGTGGAATCAACAGTTTGATAAAGAAGACACCAGTGAAATGACCTTTAAAATTAACAAGGTAAAGAACAGTTTCCAAAATTTCATGCCTGTGCCATGAAGAAATTGTAGGGATATCTTTATTCATGAATGTGCAGCTGCTCGGTTCAGTGGTAGAGATGGCATATCCTGTGTGGGGTGCTGGGATTGAGCCTCAAATGAGAAAGGAAGAAATCAGGAAAACACAGAAAACCATTTGAGACTTACATTTCTGAATGAAAGGTAAAACTTTGTAGAAAAATTATAGGAATAAAGAAGATTTGCTGCCTTTATTATTTTTCATTCTGTTGGTGGCTCTTACAGATTCTGATAATTTCTCATTAAACCATTGTTTCCATCTCATTCTAGATACTAATTTATCTTTAAGTTCAAGAACACCAAAACTGTGACACTGAGGTTGTTTAATATATATATGGAGTATGAGGCAGAGTAGAAAGGAATATACAAATATTTATATTATAATAATAATGTATTTTCTAATTAAAATAAGCATTTAAATTATTGGTCAATTTGTCATTATTAAGTAGTATTTAAGTAGGTTTCCAATATGGAGCATGAGTGATTAAGATCTCAGTTGTTATTAGAGTATAATTTGAATTTAAGTAAATATTAAAATATTTTGCCCAATCACTATAAAAATAAAATTTCATGCACTTTGGATCCTTATTAAAGTTAAACTCCCGATTAAGTTTTTATTAAATGTAATTTAGCAGAAATTTTTAAAGAATTAGATTTTTTAATATTTATTTATTATACATACAAAGTTCTGTCTGCATGTATATCTGCACAGCAAAAGAGGGCACCAGGTCTGATTACAGATGGTTGTAAGGCACCAGGTGGTTGCTGGGAATTGAACTCAGGACCTCTTGAAGATCAACCAACACTCTTAACCTCTGAGCCAACTCTCCAGCCCTAAGATTGAGGTTTTTTATTGGGAAATTTAATCTATATTATGAATGGTCTGTAGCATGTTTTTATGTTTAATGTACCATGGATTAAAGTCTTTCCATGTATCAGATATCTGTATTTAAGATTTCCCTTCCCTGGGATGGGCTATCAGTAGGTGGCTCCACCCTGAGCCTGTGAGTGCGTGAGCCCTTCAGCTTTCTGCTTTGTGGTGGGTTAGAAGATTGTGGCCCATTGTGAACCTGTGAGCATGTGTCCTCCTGTGGCCAGGCTGTTTTCTGAGAGGACATATCTGTGTGCAGGCTCATTCACAGCACTATGAAAATATATCCAGCCTACTTCATGAAAACTTTCTCTGTTGTTTATAATTGGTTATGCTGCTTCCTTCAATATAACTGTTGATCATATTAAATG
The DNA here is from genome assembly GCF_907164565.1 of Psammomys obesus. Classification (NCBI taxonomy): domain Eukaryota; kingdom Metazoa; phylum Chordata; class Mammalia; order Rodentia; family Muridae; genus Psammomys; species Psammomys obesus. The sequence goes on from NW_026596162.1 coordinate 84,839, forward strand.
TCGAAAATCTTCCATGTGATCAGTAAGTCATCTTTCCTATTAGAGTAACAAACTATCCGAGAGAGTCAACTTAAAAGAAGAAATCTTTATTTTGGTTGATGGTTCCAGAAATTTCATTCTGGGTCAGTTGGCTCAATCACTCCAGGTTGTGTTGGTGCAGTACAGCATAGTGAAAAAGCATGGTGGAGGCTCGTTCACCTCACAGCAGTCAGGAAGCAAAAGAGAGGATCAGGAAAGGGGCTGCAGTGCCAATATCCCCTTCAGGGGCACCTGCTCCCCAACACTAATTTTTGTCCATTAGGCTCTTCATCCTAAAGGTTTAACCATATGCCAGTATAAGCACTATGTGGATAAAGAACATGAGCCTTCATGGACTATTTTACACCTAACTAGGGCCTAGATACTAATATTAAATTGACGTATATCTTTTGCTGGATATCATATCATGTTTTCCTAGTTGATCCCCTTCTTGGTTGTTGTTCCATCAGCTTGACACAAGCTAGAGCAAGTTGAGAAGAAGGATTTTACATTGAGGGATTGCCTTGGTAAGACTGGCCTTCAGGCAACTCTGCTGGGACTTGTCTGGATTAATGACTGGTATGGGCCCAGCCCACTGTTGGTATTGCCAACCCTGAGCAGGTGGTCTGACCTGGGTAAGAGAGCTGGCTGAGAAAGCCATGAGGAACACGTGAATTAAGTAGCATCCTTCCATGGCGTCTGCCTGAGACAATCCTCTGACTTCACTCAGTGATGGAATGTGACCCAAGAGTTGTGATATGAAATAAACCCTATCCTCCCCATGTTGCTTTTGGTCATGGTATTTTATCACATCAATAGAAACTTTAAAAGAGAAAGCCCCACGTCTGCTTATTTTTAATGAAATCGGGAAGAGGCAGGCAGACATTGTCAAAGAAGTCACTGAAACATGAATATTGTTTTCCTTGTGAGTGCTGAAAACACACTTGGTATTAAACCGCACCTCATTTGGAAACCTACTTAATGCTCTCAATAATGTCTTTTGTGTTCTGGATTTGTTTGTTCAGAAGGAGAGAAGGCCAGTGCAGATGATGTGTCAGGAAGACACGTTTGACCTCGCCTATGTGAAGGAAGTACAGGCACGAATGCTGGAGATGCCCTATAAGGGTATGGAGCTGAGCATGTTGATCCTGCTCCCAGACGATGGTGTGGACCTCAGCCAGGTGAGGCAGACAGGTCCATAGCGTTCACCACTCTAAATCTCTTCAAGCAGAATCTAGCATCCCCTGGGTCCTTTCTCATTAGAACAGAATTCATCTCATGGAGTGGGACTGATGTCAAATCAAATATTGGTTGGTTACTCCACAAGCTCTGAGCAACTACTGCCCTAGCGTACCTTGCAGGCAGGGTACCACTGTAGATCAAAGAGTTTGTGGCTGAGTTGGTGTTTACATTTTTATTTGGGCAGCTTGCAGAGGTCCTTCCTGTTTTCACCTTTGCAACTTTCAATTGAGTTGCTGGTACTCACAGGCCCAGATTCAAGCACAAGGCACAAGGCTTTGGGATTTATGCTGTGTCCCAGACTCCCGTTGCGGGCTGTGTGACCTTACCCCATGGTATAACCTCATCGCTAGATTGGGATATGGATACCTGGTAGAATAAACTGAGGGCAACTCAGGCCACAAACTTAGCACAGGGCTTAGAAAATAGTCACCCACTGAAAATAAAACCTTATATCATGACCTTTGTTACTATTTTATTTTAATATCTGACACCATAAAGTACACAGAAAAAAATATTGTTCTTTAACCTAAAGGAGGGATGCAGCTAGGGAAGGCAGAGTCAGGCAGGCCAGTATGGCACATCTTGGTTTTCCTCGCAGCAGGATTCTCCAGATTGTGTGAGCCATCCTCTGATGGTGGGCAGTAGAGTGCAGTGACCTCAGGGGTCTCTGTAAGCAGAACAGCTCACCTGGCTCTCACCATCTGGCCCCCTAACTGTGACATTGTTCTCTAGGCTGTTAGCTAGTTTTTCACCACTGACCAAATGCCTGACATGAATCATCTAGAGGAGGAAGGATTTATGGTGCCTCACGGTTTCAGTGGGTTAATTTTAAATTACTTAGCACCATCATTGGTTGCCATGGTAGCAAGTGTATATGACAGGGACTACAGACCTTTTAGTAATCAGGAAACAGGGAAATGAGAAGGGACATGGACAGAGAATGACTTACACCTCCAGCAACTAGTTTCTTTATCCAGCTAGATTCCCTCATGCCTAAAATTTCAGCTGCCTCCCACACAAGGATTTTAAAAATGAGACTTTTGGTAAAATTTCATATTCAAGCTAAAAGAACCCACAAAACACAATCAAACCAACCTTGGATAAACACCCCCCCCATCAGTTGTGACTCACAAAAAGTCATTTCTTTTCCTGTTTTTAAGTTTTAATTTGGCAGCAATGATTTAGTATCTTCAAAACTAAGTCTAGCTCAAGGGAACAAAAGCAATCAAACACTAAACCATAATCACCTGAATAAGGAAACCTGTCAGAATAAAAGATGTCTGAGAAGTAGTTTAGGAGAGGACAGATGGGTCTTCCTACCCCAGGCGGCTTGACCTCCATGTCCATCAGACACAAGCTGGCAGGACTGTGGGATGCTCCCACTATCCATGTGTGAGGCAGTGCCCCGCGGAAGATGATTCAGTGCACTGTGAGCAGCGAACGCCCTGGTTCTGGGTAAGACCTCCACTGTGAATCTGAAAATCTCCAATTCTGCTTTGTCAGGTAGAAAACAGTCTCACTTTTGAGAAGATAACAGCCTGGACCAAACCAGACTTTATGAAGAGCAGGGAAGTTAAAGTTTTCCTTCCAAAATTTAAACTGCAAGAGGATTATGACATGAAAACCCTGTTCCAGCATTTGGGAATGGTGGATGTCTTTGACAGCAACAAGGCTGACCTATCAGGAATGTCTCTAGATGAAGGACTCTGTGTGTCCAAGTTTGTTCACAAGAGTGTGGTAGAGGTCAATGAGGCAGGCACAGAGGCTGCAGCAGCAGCAGGAGCATCAGCTGTATGTTACTGTCTAACTGAAGGTCAGGTGCACATTTTCCGTGCTGACCACCCCTTCCTCTTCTTCATCAGGCACAACAAAACCAACAGCCTCCTGTTCTGTGGCAGGTTCTCATCTCCATAAAGGCACAATTATTATGTGGGGAAAAGTTCTCTCTTCTCAGCATCTTGACCCTCCTAAATCACAGTGAGGATGGGAAAACATGTTGCAAGATGTGGGCACTTTCTTCTTTTCAGCCTGATCTTATGATGCCCTCATCCAGCTCTCTCTATCCTGGCATTCATATGTGCTCTTTGCCAGGTCACAGGACCACAGAGTGTTTTGACTTCTTGTTGTGTTGAGGAGGCAAAGATGTCCCATGAGACAGCCTACAAAAATCCTCTAAGGTAACCCTAAACATATCCCGCTCTCGCTGCCCGGACAAGCCGTGCCAGCCGTATGCACTGTGCTTTCCTGGCAGCTCAGCTCTAGCCATCATTTGTCTTACCCTCATAGCATCGTAGTAAATGCTTCTGTGGGTGATGATGGCGACTGCAGTTTTCCTGGTGACTAGTCCTTTGCGTACATCTAAAATTTACTCTCTTTGGGGTCCACTACTCACCAGATATGTGCCCAACGTTGTCTCAGGCTTGGGGAAATGTGCCGATAGTGTGAGCCTTTAACAGCTGGCCTTTACTATTCATGGTCAGTTTGCCTGGTGGTCCTGAAAAGTAGCCTGGACACGTGCCCTCCTTGGGGAATCATGTTTCTGTAAACTATTGTGTTTCTCTAGCACTGACTGTAATTATTAAATTCTAGGAAGTCCTTACAAGCCATTTAAAAATAAATTTTGTTTTCTCACCAAACGTGTGCAGTTTGAACTTTAATCGGACTACTTGGAGTAGTTGCTGTCTCTGTTAACCTTCAGCATCTCAGATTGTCCCACAATTACATCTTTTGTTTGTCAGTGGCCAAGGTTATATCTAACTATGCCATATGGCCCACACTATGCCACTTGCAGGTGGCATGAGTGACTTTGCTGTGTTAGAGTGCCAGAATGTGGCTAGAGAGATGGCTCAGAAGTTTGGAGAGCTTGCTGCTCTTGCAGAGATTTCAGGGAAACTGTTCACCACCCACGTGGCTGCTCACCACCTCCCCTAACTCCAGTTTCAGGGATACCTATGACCTCTTTCAGCTTTAATAGCTCCTGTATGCACATGCTACATGTATCTTCACTCAGAATCACACACTTACAAACAAATTTAAAATAAAAAATTTAAATGCAGTTTTATTAATATTTGTATAACACCTACTATTATGCATTTTAGCATTTTATTTCCTTTATTAATTTAATAATAACAATAATATGTAGGTAAGAAATTCAGATTCTGCTGGTGGCATGCTATAGTCATCTTTAATCCTTTCCCAAACACATTGTATAACCATTAAGCAGTGACTCTCTATCCTTCCTTCTCTCTGCCTCTGTAACCATCAACCTTCTCTCTGTTTTTGTAGATGTACCTGTTCTGTATATTTTATATAGGTTTTCTCTCTGCTTTCTTGATAATGTCCATTGATGCACACAGATTGATTTTGTATAATGAAATCCCTCTTATTTAATGTTGTTTTTGTTGCTCAGTTTATCCATACCACAGCTAAGAATCCCATGAGCAAACTCAAGCTCACAATAAACTGCTACTATGTTCTTCTCCAAGAATTTCATGGCTTGCAGCATTGATATTTCCATTACTGATCCGCATATGGTGTGAGCTAGAAGACCAATGTGGTTCTTTTATATATGAACATCCAGTTGTCCCAATACTTGTGGCTGTTCTTGAGTTGAAGAGAAAGTGTTGCTGGTCAATGAAAAGAAAAAGCAACTAGCATGATTAAAGCAGAAGTTACTCCTTTACACATATTGAACAACAGCATTAGACTCAAAGAACATCAGAAATCAACAGAAAACAGGAAAGACAAATTAAGATTTCTGTAACTCAGGAACCTCAGAGAAGTGTCAGTGGATGAAGTCCTTTCTGCCATGGCTGACTACTTGAGTTTGGTTACTAGAACCCACATGGTAGAAGAAAAAGAGAACTGACTCCAGCAAGGAGTTCTCTGACCTCACCTTGAGCATGGTGGTACACACATGCATGCACTTTGGCATGTATGCTCACACACACACACACACACACACACACACACACACACACACACACAAACATAAATAAATAAAATGCAAAAATGAAATAATACAAGCCAAAAAGTTAATAATCAAAAAAAATACTCATTAACGGTTCTGTCAATTTAATGTTAGGAAGTTAATCTTACCAGGGGAAGCCAGGAAGGAGAGTAAGAAGGAGCCACAGGATCATACCATTAACAAGGCCAAGCCAGGACAAGCTCTGGTAATATCTTCCATAAGGTTACATCTCCAGTAAGTTCACTAAGGACATGTCCCAGTGATGTCACCACACCAGTCCACAAACGGACAGGGACTTGGATGTAGTTTGTAGCCACATTTGTAGCAGGAAAAAAAAATCTGGGATATATGTCACGTGGTAGAAAGAGAAAGCAAGCTGTATGCTGAATGCTGACTAAGAGTTAGAAAGTTGTGCTGGCCCATTTTATGTCAACTCGGCAAGAAGATGAGCCACATAAGTGGGCGTGCTCTTCAAGGTAGAGCTTCACATAAAGGATAATTTTTGAAACCAGAGTTGTCTCCGTTCAAAAACCAAGCTGAGTTAATGCCTTGAACAATTTTTAACACTCACTAAATAGAAAGTCTACTCCATTGAATTTTTAGGTTTTATACATCAACTGAATTTCTCTGGAAAAAAACAAAACAAACCAAAACAAAAAACAATGTCTCGAAGACTCTCCAAAATCCTTAAATGGATGGATCATGATTGTGGAGTAATGGAATGTTACAGAGTGATACCAAAACTGTGTTGTTCAAGAAGCATTTATGGCCAACCCCTAAATCTCTGTGGAGCTAAATCCTTATGGTCAATTAGACAAACCATTAGGTGTGTATTAACTTAGCAGGGCAGTTGCTTGCACCAGCCCAACAGCTACAGCATTATAAACTATGGACAATTAGACAAACCAGTAGGTGTGTATTAACTTAGAACAGTTAACAGAACAGCTGCTTACACCAACCCACAGCTACGACATTATAAAACAGCATCTACCACTGTAGCAGATACCCTCACTCTGCATGCTCCACCTTCCTCAAGTCCCAGCAGTGCATTTAAAAATTGCATCAATTTAGGATTTCTTTTGTTCTGTGACTACACGATTTTATGTAACCTACTCTAGAGAGACACATGCTATTCAAGACAGCTGAAGCTGTGTAGCTAGGACATCATCGCTGATATTTTGTTGATAGCAAACTCTCACATGTTTCTGTTGGAGCTAGAACTATGCTTTGTTTCAACACATTTCTTGAGGCCGGCAGGGAAATGTTTAGCAGCCAAAGATTCTTTCTGGGTTTCAGTTATGCATATCCCCTCTGTAACAATGCTCCTCGATCCTACATCTGTGCCTACTCCTCTACACATAGAAACCTCAGAGCTCCTCAGCCTCAGCCTTCACAAGGACATTTGTATTCCCATCTGTGAGTTTTCCAGCTCCTGTGAGCAATCAAGTTGATTGCAGCCTACAGTGTCAGCTTGCAGCCTAAAGTGTCAGGTTCCATTAGTGAAGAAGTCAAGACAGGAACTGAAAGCATCGAGTCAAGAGCAGAGAAAGAATAAACACCTGGACCCTTCTGGCTCCTTTCTGCCCACATTTACTTTTGGTCAGAGTGTTCCATCCACAGCTACAGAAATGAAACAGGAGCAGAGGTCAGTGCCAAGGGTGGGGCTGTTGCTATGACAGACCTGAACTGTATGCGTTTTGTGTTGGACTACTTGGTGTGAAGAACATGGGAGCACTTTGGGGGCTGAAACAACTGTTGAATGCTCAGTGTTCCATGGGCCATTGATGGAAGAGCTCTGAAAATAAGGTTCCTAGAGAAATGCGAACAGTGGGGTCCAGGTTTGTGAGGTTTCAGAGGGAAGCAAGGAGAGCTTTGTGGGGCTAATGGTATGAGAGTTTAGTTAAGGTGTGTGCTGTTTAGTTTAGTTTAGTTTAGTTTAGTTTAGTTTAGTTTAGTTTAATTTAGTTTAGTTTAGTTTAGTTTAGTCATGCTGGGGCTAAAGAAGCAGCTGTATCACCACAAAAGAAAATATTCTGTGAACTACTGGAACAATAGAAATAATATTTCCTCAGGGTCAGCACACAGGAGCTGACAAAGCTCTCCTCCAAGGTGGGCAGGCTATATCAGCAGAACATAAAAGATGGAAACTTGATTTGGGTTTTGAAGGCATGAAGGTGACATGGAGGGCAGCTGGGTCTTGGGTCTTTGATTTGATTCAATTGACCTTCCTGTCTAATTTTATGCCAGCATCATATAAGTTTTTGTACAATAGCCCTGCAATAGAGTTTAAAATCAGGGATGGTGATGCCTCCGAAAGTTCTTTTATTGTATAGGATTGTTTTAGCTATCCTGGGTTGGTTTTTTTGTTTGTTTGTTTCTTTTTCCACCTAAAGTTGACTACTGCTCTTTCAATGTCTGCAAATAATTATGTTGGAATTTGATAGGAATGCATTTAATCTGTAGATTGCTTTTGGTAGGACAGCCATTTTTTACCAGGTTAATCCTTCCAGTCCATGAGCTTGGGAGACCTTTCCATCTTCTGATATCTTCTCTAATTTCTTTCTTCAAGGACTTGAAGTTATTACAAAGGATGTTGTTTCCCTGTTTGCTTTCTCAGACCTTTTGGTTGTTTGTATATAAGAGGGCTACTCGGGTTTTTTTTTTGTTTTGTTTTGTTTTGTTTTGTTTTGTTTTTTTAGTCAATCTTGTATCCAATTACTTCAACAAAGGTGCTTATCAGCTGTAGGAATTCCCTGGTAGAACTATTTGTGTTGTTTTCTCATATCATCTGCAAATAGTCACACTTTGACTTCTTCCTTTCTAATTTGTATCCCCTTGATCTCTTTTAGTCTTATTGCTCTACCTAGAACATCAAATACTATATTGAATAGATATGAAAAGAGTGGACAACCTTCTCTTATTCCTGATTTTGATGGAGGTACTTTTGAGTCTCTCTTCATTTAATTTGATGTTGGCTAGTGACTTGCTGCATATTTCCTTTATCATGTTCAGGTATGATGCTTGTAGCCCTGATCTCTCCAAGACTTTTATCATATATAGGTGTTGAATTTTGTAAAAAGACTTCTTCGGTATCTAATGAGATGATCATGTGTGGTTTTTTTTCTTTCAGTATGTCTATATGGTGGATTACATTGACAAATTCTCATTTTTTGAACCATCCCTGCATCACTGGGATGAAGCCTACTTGATAATGGTGGGTTATCTTTTTGAATTGTTCTTGGATTTGTTTTGAGAATATTTCATTGAGTATTTTTGCATCCATGTTCATGAGGTAAATTGGTTTGAAATTCTTTCTTTGTTGTTAGAAAATGAAGCAGAGGATCACAGGGAAGACCCAGGAGGGAGCAGGGGTGAGGAAGAAGGAGAAGCAGAGCAGGAAGGAGACACTGTGTCAGAGGACACAAGGATAAAGAGGAAGATAACTATGGGCCAGCTGCTTTTGTGATGTGGGGCCTAAGAAAAGTGGCCACAAGACCTCAGGTTAAAGCAGGAAATGATCACACTGGTTGTTGGTCAAAGCAGAGGAAATAGATAAACCTAAAGGTGGAGGAGGTTGAAGTCCCTTCTACTGGTGGAGAACAGAGATGACATAGGAAGTAAATGCTACACGTAAGCAAACCAAACCTTTCCTCAAGCAAGATGAGCAAAAGACACAAGCCAAAGTTCCTTCAGCTGTGTCACTTCCTGCCTGGTCAGAGATTAGAAGACAAGCTGTGTGAGGAGCCTCTTGTGGAAATGTGGAGCCAATTAGCAGAAGAGGAGCACCCTGGAGAAGCCAAGGTGCACCACAGCAAAGCATCAGGGAGGAGGAAATTGATAACAAGCTGTCCATCCATAAGCCACAACAGAAAGCACATGGAGTGGAAAGATTTCTAGACTGATTACACCACAGATAGTTTAAAATTAGTGAGATTTAAGGCTGAGCAAAATGAACTCTTGACATTCTCAAGGAGAACTAGGTGAGTGAGTCTGTAGACAGTGTGAGTTTTTCCGAGGTGTACAGTCTTCCTAATATTCCTGTTTTCTAGCAAGGCATCTTTTTATGTTGAACTCCTGCTTATTTGTCTTGGTCTCGTATAACTTCATTCATTGTAGTTTTAAAAGTTTGTCCTTAAATAAGCAAACAAATAAAAAGTGGACCTCTATTAATTATAAAAGAGCAGAAGAGTTTCTCAGCAGCTTCCTAAGATGTAACTTTTGAAAGCCACCAAAGCAGCATGTGTAGCTACTACTAAGACACTGAAGCCATGCTCTCGCTTGAGGACCCTTCATGCCTAAGTGTCTCTTCCTCTCTTTTCCTACTTGGCCTCTCTTTGTATATTGCTGTTTTTAAATATATGTGTGTTTGCTTCTAAATAAATCCAACTCTACTTCATACTGGTTCATCCTGAAATTCCTTTTTGTGACAAACTCAAGAATTGTGGATTGACCAGACTTAAATCCTCTGGAAAAAAAAACAAAGCCTCAACCTACAGCAGGTGGCATTGTGAAGAATGACTGTGGCCTATGCCCAGGTCTCTTGACACCTTTTAAAACAATGAGGATGAGCCTGGAAAACAATTAGGTTAGTAAAAGCATATGACTACATAGGTCATTCGAAAGCAATGCTCATGACTGGGCAAAACAGGGAGAAAATGGTCTAGGCATTGTCAGTCAAGGAGGGTAGGTGTGGAGGATGGGTATTAATAACAGGCAGTAACCATAAACATCAGGAATTAGATGGTGGTGACTGTCGTATACCTTTGGAAGTATAGTCAAAGCCAAAGAATGTGTACGTGGAAGAACAAATCAGGATGCTGACACCAAGGGTTTCGGATATAAATGCATCTGTCCTGGGATATATTTCCTAAGCTACCATCAGCACGAAAAGGAAAGCAAACATCCCCAAGGTCTACGATACACTCTTGTCCACTGAATTCCCTGCAGTTCTCTCGCCTCTGAGTACACCAGACATACACATGGTGTACAGACATACATGCGGGCAAAACAGTCCCACAACAAAATACATTATTTAAATTTTAAAAATTAAAAAGGTGACACACCTTACTGTAAGAGGTCTTTTGTCTTTGGGGCATGCAAAGACAATGTGCCCTGTTCAGGGATTGAGGACACAATATCCTGTACTAGTTTGTCTCAGTGTCTGTTTCAGTCATTTACAAAAAAAGGAGTCCTCCAATGGAGCAGTCTACACCCCAGCCGCTGGAAAAGCCTCTTCTGGAAGTCAGTGCCAGGATTCTGCACATGGGTCTGGGCTAGTGCAGACCTGAAGGGACACCTGGAACAAACACCTTCCCAGCTGAATCCCTCACATGGACAGAGGCTTAGGGTCAGCGACAGCCAACAGGCACTCTTGACATCCTGCTAACCTTTCCCTTGGTTCCTTGTCAGCCAGAGACCCAAGGATCCTACTCGTTTTGCTTTCTCATGGGCCCAGGTGTCCCCAGCCCCACCAACCCCATCCTGCAGAGGCCAGAGCTGCATAAAGCCAGGCCAGTCACCTCTGCCAGTGGCCTGGAGCTCTGAGCATCTTCCTTCCTGGCAGTTAATAAAGGGCCTGTCTGAACAGGGTAGACAGCTCAATGCACTCCAGGAGCATCAGGCCTTGAACAGTGCCCTGAGAGGTTGTGAAAGATTCAGGCAAGGGAACCTGGATCAGTCAAGGGCTGTGGGACTCCTAAAGGCCATCTGAGTCTAATAAATGGAACCCTAAGAACTGAGAGGTAATTAAAGGGGGGGGGAGGTGGTGTCAGGTGAGCATTCACAGAGGTGACTTCTGAAAGCCCAGTAGGCCAGTGACTATGAGGCTAGTCTTAGGGATGGGATCCTGGAGCTGTATTGACCCATCTCAGTGAAGTATATGTCCTGCTGGATCTCAGTGGCCTACTTCATTGTCCTCTGCGATGCTTCTACCACCCAGCCCACTTGACTACCTCAGCCCTCTCCTCAAGGATCTGCAAAATACAGTCTCTTACTTCTGTGCCCTTTAAAAAAAGATCAGCAGGCTCTGTGATCTGTTTTGTAACCCAAATTGCCTGCTCCCTTAACTCTGTCACATGGCATAGGTCGCATATTAACTAAGCCTGCTTCCTCCTGGTGCAGGATGTGTCCTTCTGAAACCTTTAAGAATAGATACCTCATTATGTCTAGCAGCCCTGAAACTCTGCTTCAGAAGCCCACTGTGTCGCTGGCCTTATTAACTCTTCTGGCCTGAAATGGACTATCCATATTCCCCTCCCCTTCAATTCCTTCCCCTCCTTGCCTAACGGGGAGCTGCCAGTAGGGTATGGATCTGTGCCCCTGTGCCACTCACTGCTGACAGCTCAACTGCTTTCCACAAGAGCAGAGACTGTCATGCGAATGCTCATTTTCCATATTTCTGATTCTCAAAACAGCTTTAAAGCAGAAGGGAGGCAGAGCAGGGCTGTATTTTCAAGTCTTTAGGCCCACCCACAAAACAAAGAAAGGAAAGAAGAAACCGAGGCAAGCAAGCACCAGGAGTAGCTTAGCAGCTGTTGGCTCTCGCTGCCCCAAACCCAAAGATTTCAAAGCTTATTTCCCCCTACCTCTCCCAGGAAGGTTGAGGAGGCAGTTGTCACTCACTCCCTACACTGGCACCTCCTCTCTCTTCCTCCTTCTCCCCTTCCTCCACCGCTCTCCTCTCCCTCTTCCTCCTCCCCTCCTTTCCTTCCTCTTCCCCCTCCCTTATTCCCCTCTCCCTCAGCTCTTTTCTCTTCTTCCTCTCACCCTCACTAGCAGCTGCCAAAGAACTCACACTCAGGAAGCAGGAGCTTTGCCCTCTCCTTCCACTCCTGTCCCATGTCACCAGCGCCCTGTGCCACAGCTAAGGCCACAATCTGGACAAGATGCCTTGATGGGCGGGGAGTTGAGCAGAGGTAGCTAGCTTTCTCAAATACTGAAAGAGTGGGCAGGCGAGTGAACACATCTTGCTATCAGGTCCAGTGGCTAACTTCCTTCTGGGCCTTGCCATTAGCCAGGCATTCTTTCCATTATGGTTGGTCACTTTGCCTACTTGCCTTAGAAAACCAGCATGACCAAGCAAACCAGTGTGGAGCCCCTGGGAAGTTTCTATAAGGGGTGGGGGTGCTAGTGTGCAGCCTCACTACACCATGCCTTTGTTGAGACTGAATTATGGCCTCAGAACTCAGAACATACCTGCTCTCAGAGCAAGACTTTGAATGGGGAGGTGGAAAGATTTTTGGTACTGGGGCAAAAGAAGAGAAAGAGAGACTAGGTGAGACCAAGTTCAGATGGGTCAGGAGAACACTGAGACAGATTACTGGAGAGTAAGAAGTTCATTTAGAAGTGTTAGCACGGACAAACTGAGAGGCAGCATTATGATAGAGGCTTGGAGGATAGCCAGACCCCAGTACCAGAGACATACATACGTCATGGTGGGGTCTCTAAAGGGATGTGACTAAAGTCTTAGGCAGTGGCCCTAGGGCAGTTCATTAGCTTTCAGAAATGTTCAGCTCTGGAGTGTGGACTTCAAAGTCTTTTCTCAGTCTGGAGGTCAATGGGTTATTCTAGACCTGTGAATCTGAGAAGACAATTTACACATTTGACATTTGAAGATCTATGTGTCTGGTTTCTATCATGGCCATTGTCAACTTAATACTTGTTATAAATACATTTTAATTGTGTCTTTTCCTAAATCTGGGGAGAAGGTAGGGGAGTGATAATTAAGACTTGGAGCAAAGTCAAGAGAGAACAAAGCCAAGGCTGATGTTTCATGCCTGGAATTCATGAGGCTGAAGCCACCTTGGGCTATATTCTAGGTTAACCTGAACTACAGATTCAATCCTGAGTCAGAAGGCTTTTAATTCAGTTGTGTGGCTTCTATGTGAGAGGCAGAAGGGATAATCCCCTGAAAAGATATCACACAATTTGTGGGCCTTTTCAATTCACCTGCTCTAGCTCCCAAATAATGAGACAGAGATCTGTTAAATTTATTAATAAGCTTTAGGATCTATAAATAAGAAGATACTGATCTATTCTAATCCCCTATGCTAGTCTGGCTACTTCCAGCCAACTGTCTCAAATTACTTGCCATATTGGCCCTGCCTGGGCTGTTTCTGCTTCTTCAGGTCAGTCCTCATGGCCACGTCCTTTCTCCGCCTCTTCCTCTTTCTCCTCTCCCAGAATCCTAGTCCTTACCTGGGACCCCAAGACTGGGAATGGAAGCCCAGCCTTCCTATTTTGCTCAGCTATAGGCTCTCCAGCTTCCTTATTAACCAATCAGAGATAATTGGGGAGCAAACTTTACACAACATTGATACAGAAGATTCTTTATAGAAACAACAGCATCCATGTCTGGACTGTAACCAGATCTCAGGGGACAGAAACCAGCATCTGAATATGCAGCACACCACACAATCTCCAAAAGTCTCCTTTTACAGAAGAAAAGTGTTTGGAAAGCTGAGGTCTTAATATTTCAATCCCAGAGAAACTTCTGGAACAATAGCAGGGTAATAATGGGTAACTGCTGCTCCTTGCTTCTCGCCAAGCATGGATGCCTCCGTACAGAGAAGACTCCAGTCACCTCTGCATTTCCTTTTGAATGATGTTAGGATGGACCTTAAATCCACCCTTTCCCCATCTGCTTCTGAGGGCAGGGCAGGCCCTGCTGCTCCCCACTCCTGAGTTTATTGAAAAAATCTTACCTCATTAAATGAGGTGAACACCTTTCTCCTCCCATGCCCTCCTTCCATGTTTCTACCTTGTCACAATTAATTCTTTCCTAATACTGAGCAAATAGCCTGCATGTTTCTTCACCTAGCTTCATCAAATCAAAGGTTGGCTTTAGCTCTTTTCTTTTCTCTATTTTTTCAGTACGTGTTTGACTCAGTTCTTCATTATGTCCTGCTTCAAGACTTCCAAAATTAAGCAGTTTCTGCTGAGAAACAAAATAAATCTCATCCTAAAGGTTTTAGATCCATACCAGTAATGTAATCAAATCCAAAGGCCTGAGAGTATAGCCCCATTGTAAGTGCTTATCTACCGTAGGAAAGACCCAAGATTCAACCATCCCCATCATACCCACAGGAAAGCAAGCTGACTTAAGTAAAACTCAATATGGTTTTCTAAAAAGTAGGTACAACTGCAAGAGGAATCATAAGAGGAGACCAAGTGTGATTTACAAGGATGTAGAGGAGATGACACGTAGAGGAGATGACACATACAGTTCACTGTATCTGCGTTGTGGTTTGAATTTGAAATGTCCCCACAATGGCTCATGGTCTCCCTCTAGTGTATCCAGCCGCTCTGAGGTGACAGTGGATTGTGCAGGCTTTCGTCTAATCAACAGATTAACTCTTTGATTTGTGATCTGATGGCATCGTTAGGAGGTTGTGGAAAATACAAAGTGGAGCTTGACTGGAGGATACATGGTTGGGGGTTATTTACCAGAGAAGACTGCTCAGACATGGATTTAAGCCAATAGAAAGTCTTCATTAGCTAGCCAGCAACTATACTACAGGGCTGGGATTCCAGTGCAGCACCAAGCCTTTTACAGGATGAGCTTTTAAGGACAAAAGACAAAAAACAAAAAAACAAAAACAAAAACAAAACATGTTCTGGGTTGACATATTTCGGTTAACAAGAACAGTTTGCCAGAAGCAGACCTACAGATGCTAAAAAGCAACATTAGTATTTTGAGACTTTCTAAGAACTATATGGACTTTGACGGATTAGGGCTTTGTTTTAGTTTTGGCAGGTGGTACTCTCTACGAGCTGAATTTTACAGCCTGAATGGCACTTCCATCATAGAGTCAGTTGTGCTAAAGTCGTAGAGCCTGCTACAGTCTGCGGTCCTGTTACATATCTCTCTCCTGTTTCTTGGCTAAGATGAAGTGAACATCACATTCCTCTGCGATGCCCTTCTCCATGATGTTTCCATGATGTTTGGGCCTGTTACAAGCCCAAACACAATTACCTGGAACCTCCAAAACCAAGAACCAAATAAACCTTTCCTTCTTGAAACTGTTTCTCTCAGGTATTTGTCACAGAGACAAAAAGTCTCCCGCAGTCAAGATCATCTCAGAATATCAAACTGAAAGTGTGACCACTGCCTGGACAGTTGGCAGGGTTGTTTGTCTATTTTTCCTTTCTTTCTATGCTCCATATGAACGGATTGGTTCAGAATAAACACATGAACCCTGCACAGAGACAACATAAAATGAAAACAAAAGTGTGAGATACAGGTGCAAGATAAAGCTGAGAGTGACATGTACTAGCAGAGTCAGAAAATCTGGGTGGCCTTCGTCTAATGACAGAAGTCAAAGGAATGGCGACCACATTTCAAAAGACAGCTTGGAAAGCAGCACATGGCAAAGAGGTTTGAAGAGGAGGACACTGGGCAGGAGAGGCTGGACCAGTGACACAACCAGCCATTGCTAGTCAAGAGTAAGAAGGATGTTAGAATGCAAGGATGTGCTGGCCTTAGAACTGAGTGGTAGAGTATGAAGCCTGGGTCCTATCTTCAGCACCTTCCAAAATGGAAAAAGGAAAGAATTGAAGAAGGCGAAGAAATCCACTCTCTGCCCCATGTCATTAGCTGTCCAGTGACAGTATGTTGGTTAAACACTGAGTGGGTGTCAGGTACAGGAAAAGATGCAGAGGTATAAAACACCCAAGAAACTTAGCTTTGAAGAACAAGAGTGAGACAGCTAGCAAGAGTCAGAGAGAGCTGGAAGGATTACAGACCCATCAGGCTTTAACATACCATTCACTGTCTTAGTTTGGGTCATGATTGTTGTGGTGAAATACCATGACCAAAGCAGCTTGAGGAGGAAAATGTTTATTTCTCTTACCCCTCCATATCACTGTTCACCATTGAAGGAAGTCAGGATAGAAACTCAAACAGGGAAGGAACCTGGAGGCAGGAGCTGATGCAGAGGCCATGGAGGGGTGCTGCTCACTGGCTTGCCCATCATGGATTACTCAGCACGCTTTCTTTTAGAATCCAGGACCACCAGGAACAACCCACAATGGGCTGGGCCCTCCTCCATCAATCACTTAAGAAAAGGCCCTACAGCTGGGTCTTATAGAGGCATTTTTTTTCAATTGAGGTTCCCTCCTTTCAGGTGACGGTAGATTATATCACTGACATAACACTAGCCAGGACATTCACCTTCTCAATAATGACAGTCAACAGCTAAATACTAGCAAGTGAAGAAATTGTCTGATTTAAAGAAAATCAAAAATCGAAAAATGGTTTGTTTTCTCAAGAGTACAACAGTGAAGGGTGATGGCGTCTTTCTTTTCCTCTCTCTATCTCTCTCTCTCTCTCTGTTTATATTTTTCTGTGTTGGTAACCTGCATAATCCTGGGCCTTGTACAGGAGTAGACAGAGCTATAGTCTCAGCCCAGCAACAGTGATTAGCAACGTCCTGGTAATTGTTTTGCTGTTTTAAGTTATCTCTGATTGGATAGCTCAGAGGACATTTATATTTTTTAGCCCCACACAGCAACTTAGCACCTGGAAGAGAGGAAGAGAGAGGCTCCAAAGCTGACGGGCACATTATTCATCCGTACTACTGTGCCCGGAGTTTCTACGCTACATGCTTTTCATGACCCGAGTTTCAGTTATTTCTTTTCTCTTGAAATGATCCTCTTACATTTAAAACCTAACTTAAACTTAGAGAATCCTGTTATTCTGAAATTTTTTTAAGTATCCCTGGCTATGAGGAGTTAAGAACTAACTAAATCATGAAGCAGAGACTGTTCAGGGAAAACCCACATAAGTCCTCTTGATTTGCCTGGTTTTTTTTTTTTTTTTTCTTTTTAGTTACATTTTGTTAACTCTGTGTCCCAGCTGTATCCCGCTCCCTCATTCCCTCCCCAACCCCACACTCCCTCCCTGGTCTCCTCCCTGCCCCTTTCCAAGTCCCCTGATAGGGGAGGACCTCCTCCCCTTTCATCTGACCCTGTTTTATCAGGTATCTTCAGGGCTGGCTGCAAAGTCCTCCTCTGTGGCCTAACAGACTGCTCCTCCCCTGGGGGGGGGGGGGGTCAAACAGCCTGCCCTTGAGATCCTAATAGAAATAGTCCGTGTTCCCCTTACTTTGGAAAACTACTTGGTTACTGAGCTACCACAGGCCACATCCGAGCAGAAGTTCTAGGTTATATCCATAGATGGTCCTTGGTTGAGTGTCAGTCTCAGAAAAGACCCTGTGCCCAGATATATTTGGTCCTTGTAGAGATTTGCCTGTTTTTAATCACTTGCTATTAGCAAAATCAGTAATCTGGAGGTCATGCACCTGCACAATATTTTCTTGGTCTCCTGCCAGCTTGACTATTTTTTGTTTGTTCCCATTTCATTTTGTTTTGTTTTATTTTTTGAGAGAGGGTCTCCTCTGTCTGGAACTCCATAACCCAGATGGGCCCCAACCAATCTCCTGGACATCCTCCTGCCTCAGCTTCCTAAGGTGCTGGTGTTACAGACATGCACTACCATGTCCAGCTTTTTTGTGACAGGCCCCTGATCGGCTTTGAAATCTCCGTCCTCCTACCCCAGCTTCCCAATTGCTGAAATTACATCATTACCCCCAACTTGCTTTACTGTGGAAGCTGTATTTGTGTCATGCTGAGGCCAGCACTGACAGGCTGAACTCACAGAAGACATTGTTGTTATAAAGAAAGAAAATCGCATCTTTAAAAATTTTATTTTACCAGTAAAATAAAATCAGGAGCCAGATGTTGGTTTGAAAGCCTGCTAGCTCAGAGAGGCAGAGAAAGCACCCTGCTGGCCTTCCAACTCAACTCACATCCCAGAATGAAAAAAGCCTAATCTTATTTTGATTTAGTTTCCGTGAGTTAGACAGAAACATGAAAGGACTCAGATGGTCATAGAGACATCTCCTTATTTTGCTGAGGAGTAAGTATTACAGAGTTGATTTTTCCCTTTTTGAGACTAGCTAACTATGCGAGATAAGCATGGGTCAATGGGAGTCAAACTTCTCAGGGGCTGAGCTTTCTCTTTCAAGAGTGGAATATTCTCCACAGTGTTCTCCACAGCGAGTCCAGGACAGCCAAGGCTATACAGAAAAACGTTGTATTTGTGTATAATTTATACATATAATAATTTTATTTATATATAATATATATAATAAATAATTTTTAAACATATAAATCTAAGGGTTTGTCTCCTAAAGTCTGATAGTGTAGGAGTTGGTCAGGAGCATCTCATAAAGTCTTTTCCCTCCATAGTAAAGAAGTGTTTGATTTACCAGCATGTGAAATCATCTAGTTTTAAGCTTTTGCTTCTTTACTTTCTCTCTTCTCAGAGGCTCACTGTGGGAGAAATGTATAACCATTTCTAAATTGTTACCATGTTTAAAGATTCCTCTAATTCATCAAGATGGTAGATACAGTTTTTTACTTGATTTTTATGGTATGTTCAGTGCTTTTTTTAGAAGCTAATAAATGTTTTGGGGAAGTGGTAGATTTTAGATTTACAAGAACTAATGATGTGTCTTGGGCTAAGAATCTGACAGCTTTAGCTTTTAGTTCTCTAGATTGGTCAACAATCCACGAGAATCAAAGATCACAGAAACAATGAAAGTTTTGAATAATAAGGAACAATTTAAAAATCAGTTTAAATATTTGTAATTTAGCAGAAATGTCCTAAAATAGCTAGTTCTTTGTAATAGGAGTCCTCCTGTTGTTATGACAGTATTTATCTGGCTGGTGATTTTTTACTACAAAGCAAAAGAATATAAACAGCACTTGGATAAAATCCAATCACAGAGTTTTAGATGGTTCATCTAGTAAAATAATAAAACATAAAAATCTACGTTCTTCAAGCCAGTTTTCTGTAGATCTTATCAAGAATGGACCAATATCTAAGAAATTTCACTGTTGTAAGTATTCAGGTATCAACCTTACCTCAGAGTATTGTATTTTTATCTTGGGAATTTTAATAACATTTAATCATAATTAGTTATGCCCATGTTAATTTTCATAATCTTTTGCAACCTACTTTAACCTCTTAGTTTTGTTTTCAGTTTTATTAGCAATCTTTCATCTTAGGACAAAATCTCCATATAAAATTCTTCCTTAGAGGCTGGAGAGATGGCTTTGAAGTTGAATGCTTGCTGCTCTTCAAAGAAAACCGAAGTTCCATTTCCAGTGCCCATATAGCAGACAGCTCTGTGGTGGTTTGAATGGGAATGGCCGCACAGATTCATCTGTTCCAGCGCTTAGGAGGAGAGGCCTTGTTGGAGTAGGTGCGGCCTTGCTGGAGGAAGTCACTGTGAGAGCAAGGCTCTGAGGTCTCAGTCGGTAGAACTCTTAGCTCCTTCTCCAGCACCATGTCAGCCTGAACTCTGCCATGTTTCCCACCGTGACAATAACAGACTAAACCTCTGAACTGTAAGCCATGCCCAACTAAATGTTTTCCTTTATAAGGGTAGCTGTGACAACCCTCTTTATAGCAATAAAACGCAAACTAACACAAGCTCTCAACTGTCTGTGACTTCAGTTCCAGGGGATCTGGTACCTTCTTCTGGCCCCCTGAGCACCTCACTCATGTGTGTGCATATATACACACATAATTAAAAATAAATCTAAAAATAACTTTCTTACTCAAAAGCATTTCCTTTCTCTTTAGAGCCAGAAGCACATAGGCAAGTTATTGTCACAAAGCGTTATAAAAGAATGTAATCATGATAAAATAAAAACACATTAGGGTCATCTTTAAACGTTATGCTTTTGTATGCCTTTAAGCAGGGTAAGCAGTTTTTGTTTTCCTTTGGTTTTTTGGCTTTTTTCAAGACAGGGTTTCTCTGTGTAGCCCTGGCTGTCCTGGAACTCACTCTGTAGACCAGGCTGGCCTTGAACTCAGAGATCTGCCTACCTCTTCCTCCCGAATACTGGGATTAAAGGCATGTACTACTGCTGCCTGTCTGGGAAACTGGATTTTCATGTAGAACAATGAGAAGAAAACTGGATTTTCATGTAGAAAAACAAAACAAAAAGCAAAAATTAAAATGGCTTAAAGACCTTAATATAAGACCAGAAACTGCAACTTCTAGAAAAACACAGATAAACCACTTAAGCAGATTTTTAAATGAAATGTTAGAGTGGTATTTTACCTAGACTTGGTCAAGATAAGAACCTCTAAATAAACTGTGGCACTCAAAAATCATGTGTGTGAGGATTGGTGGGATTTCAAGTCCTGAGCTTGGGAAGTTCAGGGATTTGTGGGTTTTCCTGCTCAGGAATTGGTGGCTTTTTTCACCCCCTTTTTCCTGCATTAGGTCCATGGGTTAGGATGGAAAGACCTTCTAGGCTGCAAGCAGCTTTGGCTGAGGCACCATCACTGTGGGGCTGCTCAGAGACGCTAGAGAACTTGCCACCACCATGGGCAGCTCCTGTGGTGGCATCTCATGATGACTGCAAGCTGAGGTGGGGAAAAAAGGTGCAGCCACATGGTCAACTCCTGTGGTGGTGCCTCATGAGGGAAGCAGGTTGAGGAGGTGTAGCTGTGACAGGTGCCACCATTTTGACAGCTCCTGTGGCAATACCTTAAGGCAGCCACAGGCTGCAGGAGCAGAGGGGGGAAAGGGCTGTGCTTTGACAGCTCTTGCCAAGCACTGCTCAGGGACTATACCCTCCATCTTAGGGGAACTCCACAGGTTGTTACAACAAACACCAAAGCTCCATTTGTGACCTCTTTCCAATATTCCCAGAGAATTAAGTATTGCTGATGAGTCTTGTCTGTCTGTCCTTTGGCTGATCAAACCTGTGAAACCTGAGTTCTGTGCCCTTTGCTTCCACCCTGCTACTACTCCTCCCTCAAACACGGTTTCTCTGTGTAGCCCTGGCTGTCCTGGAATTCACTCTGTAGACCAGCCTGGCCTCAAACTCAGAAATCCTCCTGCCTCTGCCTCGAGAATGCTGAGATTAAAGGTGAGTGCCACCACGCCCAGGGCTTTTGGTTTTTCTAACCAGAAGCTTCCTAAAGGTTAAGGTGCCACTGACACCAAAATTAGACATTTCCTAGACCCTTTCAAACTCTGCTCCTGGGTGGTATGTCGTACGTAACACATGGTTTGGGGAGGGACCATTTTTATAAAACCTGACCTTTCCCATGTGGCTGGACTGACAGAAATAAAGAACTTCTAAAGAGACACTTGTGTCTCTCAACCTGACTATCAAACTATTGAAACAATGGACCATAACAACGTGAAAATTCACCCAGGAACCTATGATCACTAGCCAGAGAGAAAACTTATCTCCCTGAGAGAAATTTCATATAGTCCTAATAACTTTTCAGACCACGCTACTGTTGAGGCCTGCTTTAACTTTTTGCATAACTATAGCCCTTCTTGTTGGTCAGTATTCATCACACATGAAGCCACCTGGACTGCCATTACTCCGGGTCCTGCAGCAGGGAGGAGCTCTGTAGCCAGCATTACAACAAACCCACAGAAATGCAAGTCCAGATCCTGGAGAAAGCCCTCTCATGAGACAGTCAAACACTCAGTTCTGAAAGTAGGTTGTCAAATGTTTTTATTTCATAACTGTCATTGAACTTAAGGTCACTGGGGCACAGGTAAACCATGGAGCGGATGAAAGACTGACAACAGCATCCCTTCCTCAGGGAGAGGAGAACCTGCCACAGAACAGAATCCCGTTGGTCTTAGCGTGCTGAATGAAGAAGAGGAAGGGGCGGTCGGCACAGAAGAAGGGGGTAAACAATGATGAACCCCTCAAGACTATTGCAGTGGCAGCCGCAGCCTCTGTGCCCTGCTCGTTGACCTCCACAAAAGACTTATGCACGACCTTGGAGAGAGCCACGCCTTGCTTGGAAGATATTCCAGAAAAGTCTGCCCTGCCGTCCTCAAAGGCATCAGTCATGCCCAGCTTGCACAGGACATCCTTCATGTCATAGTTCTCCTCCAGTTTAAACCGAGGGAGGAAAACCACTACCTGTTCTTCATCCATCCTGTCCAGCCTCGTCCACTCTATGAATTTCTCGTAAGTTATTTCCTTTTCCACCTAGAGGAGAGTTGAAGACTTTAGGACAGTGCTCTCACACAGGACTCCTGAGATGGGGAAGCTCTGCACTGCCCTGGAAGTATGGCTGTGGGGTGATATGGTAGCCGGGGGGGGGGGGGGGGGGGGGGTTTGCAGCTCTGTGGTGAGTGTTTGCCAAGCATGCTCCAGGTTCCATGCTCCACAAAATGAATAGGAGATGAAAGCATTATCATGAGGGCCTAGGACAGCTGCCACAGAAGAAGCTCAAATGCTACACTTTCTCCCTCGCAGCTCCCTAAGGGCCCTACAGTCCTTACCGTTCTCAGCTCAACGTGTTCCTCTGGAAGCATGATGATCATGTTCAGCTCGTGGCCGACATAGGGAAGCATCAGAATCTTGGTGGATATCTCTTCCACACAGGTCATCTTAAAGGTGGACTTCTTATACATCATTTGCACAGGTTTCTTGTCATTCTGTAAATAGTAAGTTGAAATAAAACATGCTGGGTAAATTCAACAGGAGAAGATAGTCACTGTCCCTGAGAGCACTAACTTGATTGGACTTCTAGAACATTCTCTCAGCCCTTAAACTTCTGAGATAGTTTACACTTTACATGACCCTAAAGGCCCATTTTGCATGACTTGGTCCTCAGACTGGAGCTTTGGAAGGGGAGGGGATCTTTAAGAGGTGGGGCCTAGAGAAATATGTTCAGACCATTGAGATGTATTCTTAAAGGGGATAATCCACTGGGCTAAATTGGTTATCTCCATATCAATTGTAGTGACAGAAAGCTGACAGGACAAATTTCCAGATCCCTGTGATGTCATGGGTCAACAATTCTTTTCTATTGGGGTCTCATTTATTCTCATACAAAATTCCTACACTCACTGTTGTAGCCTAGACTTCTCCCTGGACTCTGGAGTAATTGTTTTATAGTCTATCTGACTCCTGCACTTTGCTATTCCTTTGTACATCTGCTCAACCTACACCTCTTATTTGTCTTGATTGACAGAGATGTCCTCCTTCCAGTTGCCAAAACAATTTCAAGTCCTTTACTTTTATCTTTCTCTCATACCCTATATTTGACTCATTACCATATTATATTGTCTGTCCCTTTGAAATATGACCATAAGTCTCAGCATCTTTGACAGTCTGCAGGGCAGAGCCTTTCAGAGGTCCTCTGTGTCAGGCTCCTAACTTGTTCCCTGTTTTCTTCTTCTGATGTCCATCCTCTTTGCCTTTTAGCAAGAGTCCTCCCTTTTGATTAGTTTCTTTAGGTGTACAGATTTTAGTAGGTTTATCCTATATTATATATCTATATGAGTGAGTATATACCATGTGTGTCTTTCTGCTTCTGGGACAGCTCACTCAGGATGATCTTTTCCAGATACCACCATTTACCTGCAAATTTCATGATATCCTTGTTTTTTATTGCTGAGTAATATTCCATTGTGTAGATGTACCACAATTTCTGTATCCATTCCTCCATTGAGGGACATCTGGGT
The DNA here is from genome assembly GCF_907164565.1 of Psammomys obesus. Lineage (NCBI taxonomy): Eukaryota > Metazoa > Chordata > Mammalia > Rodentia > Muridae > Psammomys > Psammomys obesus. The sequence continues at coordinate 108,596 of NW_026596162.1, forward strand.
TGTTTCCAGGTTCTGGCTATTACAAATAAAATGGCTACAAAGCAGATGCTGAGACTTATGGCCAACCTTTGGGCAGAGTGCAGGATACTTATGAAAGAAGTGGGAAACAGTAAGATCTGGAGAAGATAGGAACTCTACAAGGAGAGCAACAGAACCAAAAAATCTGAGCACAGGGGTCTTTCCTGAGACTGATACTCCAACCAAGGACCATGCATGGAAATAACCTAGGACCCCTGCACAGATGTACATGGCAGTTCAGTGTCCAAGTGGGTTCCATAGTAATAGGAACAGGGACTGTCTCTGAAATGAACTGATTGGCCTGCTCTTTAATCACCTCCCCCTGAGGGGAGCAGCCTTACCAGGCTACAGAAGAAGATAATGCAGTCACTCCTGATGAGACCTAATAGACTAGGATCAGAAGGAAGGAAAAGAAGACCTTCCCTATCAGTGGACTTGGGGAGGGGCATGCATGCAGAGGGGGAAGGAAGAGAGGGACTGGGATGGGAGGAGGGAGGGAAACACAGAGGGGATACAAAGTGAATAAAATGTAATTAATAAAAAATTAAAAAACATGAAAAAAAATATGACCAAAACTCGACTTTACTTTAATCGTCAATGGCCATCAGCACAGCCCTGGAATACTGTGATGAGCTATTTTTCACTGACCTCAGCAGAGCAGCCATAAGCCCCAGCACAAGGCGAGTCAGACCACGCTGCCATGGCTGGACTCCTTTGTGTGGTACAGCTACAGCAGGAACAAAAGTTATTAACGTCCTGAAAACACCCTGGAATAGGAAAAAAGAGCCGCCCTGCTTCCTATTCCATCTACTCCACTCTCTCTTCTTTAACCCAATATAGGATTAACTCATAGGGTAAACTCATAGGGCTGTTTGCAGTGTTGTGGTTAACTAGATTAAGGCCCTTTCTGCACAGCGCACTGGTCCTCAGAACCGGGAACACACCTCTATATCTTGGTGTCTGCTCACATGCCATCTTAGAGCGAAAGTTTCCTCAGTGGCCATCACTGCAAAGACACCCAAGCACAGCATCCTGCCATGTCTCCTGAATACCTCTGGAGCCCTCCCACCAGCCACTGTGTTTTCACCTATGCCTGGTTTACATAGAGTTCTCAAGTGACATCTGAAGACTGTATTAGTGGCAAACTAATGAGCAGTCACACTGCTCATGACTTACATACAAATCTATACCAACAGAAAATCCTGTGCCCATGGAGGCATGGCCACCTATATGGAAGACAGTCGGCATCTGCTGTAGCCACAGAGCAGTCTGTGCTAGTACAGATGCAAGGTAGCACGGTAAGACCTCTCGGCTCTTGGAGCCACAGAAAGTAGTTCCACATATGCAGTATATGGGAAAGGTCTCAGAAGGAGGCTTCTTGCTCTCAGAGCCCTGGTGTGAGTATGAGGAAAAAGGGTCCATGCTAAGGGTGTCAGACCAGGAAAAGAAAGCCAGTTCCCAAGAGCATCACCCCATGCAGGCAGTCCCAGGCTTTACCCATTTCCTGCCCTCCTGGTGGGTGATGAACTTGGATGAGTTCAACTATAGTCATGTGGGTTTCTGTTGCTTGCAGGTGAAGGAGGTCCTAAGGTATGTCTTGTCAACAAGTGACTTCAAGTATTAAAGAAATACTTTAATCAGGAAAAAACAGAACAGCTTATTTAAGAATAAAGCTTAAAACAAATTGCATTTCCTAAGAAACTGGAAGTTGAAATTCAAGTTTGCTTGGGAGCTCCAATGAATGGTAAATGATCCAGAATGCCATGTAATTAATTTGTTTTGTCAGCCTAGGAGTATATGTACCAAGAAAGAGAGAGAGGAAGAGAGAAAGAGAGAGCAATGTAGATATAGTTACAAAACAATCCCTGGGCCATCAGGAATAAACATGTCCCAACTTGGAAGAGGCTGAACATGGAGTCTATCCCACATAGACATCCTTTGTTTGCTTGTCTGTAAGCAAAAATCTCATTATCCCATCAAACCAACACTGAAATTTTACTCACTAGTTCAGTGTTTACTGAGCACCAACCATAAGCCCGTTATACAGCTGTCTGCCCTCAGTTGTTTTCCCAGCAAGGTGAGAAAGATTTTCCCACTGAATTGTTTGTGGCAACCAGCAGGAGCTGTGGTCCTCTGGAAGGAGAGGAAGACACAAGTCAACGCTGCTAGGGAGACACACTGAAGAGAAAGGCATGTGCACTACTAAAGGGAACCAGGAGGAACGGGCTGCATTCAGGGCACAAGGAGCCTCAGACACCACATCTGGAGTTTAGAACGTTCTATAAAAGACTGTTCAGAGTACACTGCAGAGATCTGCCATCAGGTTTGGCCTCAACAGCTGCCAGTGACAGCATAACCCATGACAGACGCAGGGCTAGGCCTGAAACCATGTAGCCTTCAGCCACCCTTGGCAACATGCAAGAGAAAAAGGGAAGAGAAAGGCTTCAAGGCTGAGAGAGAGAGTCCAGGCTGCTGAGCTGCCCAGGGTCAGGAGAGGCACAGGCTATAGGAGGAGCCTCATAGTGTTTCAGAAGCCAATGCAAACAGAGGACCCCAACAGGAGTCTCCTTGTGGCTGTGCTGTTTACCTTGGTGACTTTGAAAAGCATTTCTCTGGTGTCCTCTTTGTCAAACTGCTTCTCCCAGTTTCCTTTGAAGTAGATGGCATTCACAAGGACCAGCAGAGTCTCTGAATTCACTGTACCTGCAGACAGCAACTCTTTGATTTTATCTGAAAGAAGAAATTTTAAAAAAATAGAATTAAGACTTGTGGTTTGGATTAGAGTGGCCCCCACAGGATCATATATTTGCATTCTTCATCCTCAGTTGAACTGTTTGGGAAGGTTTAAAAGATACGGCTTTGTCAGAGGAGATTGTTGTCAGGGGTGATCTTTGAGATTTCAGAAACACAGCCAGCCTAGTCTCTCTCTCTCTCTCTCTCTCTCTCTCTCTCTCTCTCTCTATCTATCTATCTATCTATCTATCTCTCCCTCCCGCCTACTGCCCGTGGATCAGGATGGAAAGCTAAGCTCTCAGTTACTACTCTAGTACCATGCCTGTTGCTCCCTGCCATGATGATCATGGACTAACCCTTCTAAAACTGTAAGAAAGCTCCCAATTTGATGCTTTTTTTTTTTTTTTTAATAAGTGTTGCCTTGGTCTTGGTATCTCTTCAGAGGAATAGAACAATAGAAAAGACAAGACCCAATTAACGAACAGAGTTGGCTGAGACATGCCAAGGGCTCATAGGCAAATGGTGCTATCTCCTGCTCTGGTCAGAAGCATGGATAAGAGGTTTCATATCTCTAAATATAAAGTGACACTTGTCCTTAAAGCAACGACCCTGACATCAACAACAAGAAGGCAGATCCCTGAGTTCAAGTCCAGCCTGGTCTACAGAATAAGTTCCAAGACAGTTCACGGCTGTAGGGAAATGCTGCCTCAAGGGGAAAAAAAGAGGTTCTGGTTTCTGATTTAGAGCTAAAGTTGCAGATCAATGCTGGAGTGCTTTACTTTGCCTCCCACACTCATCTCCTTGTGTTCAGTCCCCAGGCATGTCAAAGCAAGTCCCGATTTAAAGAACAAAAGGTTGTTATTGTTTATGTTCGAAGCTCTTGTGAAGGCACTAACAATACAATTATTAACAATACAATTATTACAAAGCCAGGCATGGTGGCACATTCCTTTAATCCCAGCACTTAAGCAGAGGCAGGCAGATCTCTGAGTTTGAGGACAGCTTGGGATACATAGTGAGTTTCAGGACAGCCAAGGCTAGACAGTGAGACCCTGTCTCAAAAAACAAAAACAAAATAAAACAAAACAAAATGACTAGGAACAGACAGATGGCCTGGCAGGTAAAGGTATTTGCTGTCAACCCTGAAGAACTGAGTAGAATCTTTGGGACCCAGTGGGGTCAGTTGTCCTGAGTGCAGGTGTGCACAGATACACACAGATGCACAACAAACACACAAGCAAATAAAAGCATCATTTGAAAAAAAAAAAAAAAAGGCTAATTGCTTAACAGGGCCTCGGGTGTGGCTCAGTGGCACAGGAGACCCAACACAGCATGCTCAGGTCCCTGGATTGAAGTCTCAGCACTAAAAACACACTAGAGTCGCCCTGTGTTCACCTTCGGTCTTTTTGGCTACCCAAGTGTTGATATGCTGTCGGGACTGCTCTGTGTCGCTCTTAAAGTCCAGCTCTTCCAACTCTGCTTCGTAGAACTTGCGGCAGGAATCTTTAAAGGACTGACACAGAGCAACATGGTTACACAGCCATGAAAGCGATTAGCACCAACAGCTTCCGTCCTTAGTGCCCAAAGGAGAAAATCAAAGGTTAGTGGCTTCCATATATGATTTGCCAGCAAATAAACAAAAAGAGTACACAACCCAGCCTTCCTGTTTCCAGCTTTCTTTAGTCTTTGTTTATGAACGAGGTAAGAGGGTGGTTGGTCTGAGATCCACTAAAAAGCATGTGAACAGGTGGATCCTTGAGGTGTTGAGGTCTGCTCTTTGACATAGCGGCAGCCATCTTTGTATTCAGCTTCCATGGTGGGTCAGACAGGAAACTGTTACATTCTAGAATGAGGTGCTGTATGTGGGTCAATTAAGGTCCCAGTCTCTATACTTGGGAATCCCAATACTGAAGAAAGTTCAGTTCAATGGTTATCATTTTATTGTAGGCTGTTAAAGATGATTGAGATATGCAGATTATCAGTTGCCTCATGAATGATTGTATTCTTTGGACTATCCAGGACTGTGCTTACAGTCATGATTGATTGCCAGGGTGGGCTTTAGTTGGCCTCCTATAGTTGTTTTCAAAATCAAACAAAGGTAAATAACCAATTGCAGGTTGTTGAGGATAACTAGGAGATGCAAGTTGAAGGTCAGCCATAGCAGGCAGTCATTGCCTGATTGATAATGAAGAATGACTATTTTCAAACAACCAACATTTAAGAATGTTAAAGCTACATGCCAGGCTGCCACTCGTTCCTTTCGATAGAAATTAAAGGAGATATTAAAGATCACATCTGCTTCTGTGCTGATATTGGGTCTTCCTATACTCAGGCTACACATGGGGGGAAAAAGGAAATGGGGCAACAAGGTCCTTGAAAGATTCTCCCTGCTGGGGGTAACGTTTATGAAATCTCAGGGGAAGGGCTTGACAACCGAATTGCTGTTTCTTGCTGTGTTGCCTCTGTTAAATGCATCTGCTACTGCTGAAACATCCTGGGTTTATGTGCCTGATCTTCCTTTGCCTCACTTATCAACTGAAAAGAAAATAATATTCCTGTCTATATCAATAAATTTTAGGACTTGGATGTCTTTGTTTATGATTGTATTAGGCAAACAATGGTTACATAACAATTTCACTATTGAGGGGACCTTGCTTGCATGGTAAAATATTAACCATTTTAGCATTCAGAGTTAGATGAATCACCCTTCTTTATCACTGCATAAAAACCTGACAAAGAGAATTTTGGTCATTAATTTTCTGTTTCTCACTGGACCTCTAAACTCTTGTCCGTAGGAATGTCTCTGAGCATTTTGTTATTGGCTATACTGGGCAAAAGCATAACAGCCTTAAGAATAATTTTCTACTCTATGTATGCTTTAAAGACTGACTTGAATACACTAAAATTAAAAATAAAAACAGAAACGGAAATGAATTATGGGTTTTGCTGGGTCTAGCTGCTTTGAGAAACATGTCATAAGTTTTTCAGCTTATAATTCACGGCTTCTGGGCCACTGTGTGGTTTTCAGTACCTGAGAGAAACTAACGCACTCCCTCAGGCGTTAATGCATTCTGGCCACTTTAAAATCTTCTACCCCTGCCTGGTTAAGATTCATTTCGCATCAGCCAAATCAGGTGACTTTGGCCCGTTGTAAGTAAGCACGGGTACCTACACTTAGAAGCACTAAGAAGTCTTGCTACACTGAAATTTTACATTGTAAATGAAATAAGGCAAAAATGTCTAATTTATACATTTAAAAAAGATTACTATGGTCCATCAGATAAGTCAAGTCCTTTAATGTGTTCAGATATATATTTATAATGAAATCATGTTAAGAACTGATGCAGTTAATTACAAGATTAAGCTTTATCTAGTCTCTTGCTTTATGTTTCCACGGTTAAGCCTAGAATGGGTAACTAAATGTAAATACAGATTGTTTAGTTCATCTATACTTAATAAATGAATGGCCCTGGGACCCTTCAGCGATCTGCTGAATATGGCATTTAAATGTTTAATAAAAAGCTTACTATGACAGAGCCTCTAGCTCCTGGTGGTGACCCTAAGGTCTCCAAGAAGATACAGGCACAACAACAAAGTACTGCACCTGAATTGTGGTATGATAACCACTGGACAAGACCGTCCCACTGCCCTGGCTGGGCCTGGCCTAAAAATATGGACCAAGAAGACACCTAGAGTTACTTGTCCCACATTGCCTAAGACAGGTGAGGAGTCTCTCCCATGTTCCCTCTTCACAGAAGGACTCTCAGATTTGCCGGGCCTGGCAGCCAAAGACTAATGTTGCCCTGGACCTGTGCCCCCAATAAAGCCATCAAAACCACAGGAGCCTACTGAGATGGCCATCTGGAAAATGGGTAAGCCTCTGTCATATTAATTCATACATAGGATATTTGGATTATATTTCCTGCTATAATGTATCCTCCTCAGGTTTCTGATGTGTTTGAAAACTAGACTAGTAAAAGAAGGAACTCTTTATTTACTGTTCCTTTATCTGAGTGAAAGTCACTTTATTACTTCTGATAACCAACTATCTGAATCTCATGGTAAATAATTAGATTTTAAAATGTTTGGGGATATAAAAATATTTAAGGTTGGTAACTAAACAAATATCTTAATATTAATAATGCAAATTATAAAGATCGGAGGATATAAAAATGGTGGTAAATGATTTAAGATACTATTGTGTTAAGACTGTTCAGAGCTTTAACATTAATCAGATTTTAAATTGGTTCCCAAGCCAATTTGCCTCCTTTTGTAAACTTAAAAAGATTCTTATCTTAGCAAGAAGGAGGACCCTGGGTAAGATGATCAATCCTCACTCAGAAAGACAAACGGGATGGACATTGGAAGAAGGAGAAAACAGGAAACAGGACAGGAGCCTACCACAGAGGGTCTCTGAAAGACTCTACCCAGCAGTGTATCAAAGCAGATGCTGAGACTCATAACCAAACTTTGAACAGTGTGCAAGGAATCTTATGAAAGAAGGGGGAGATAGTAAGATCTGGAGGGGACAGCAGCTCCACAAGGAGAGCAACAGAACCAAAAAATCTGGCCGTGTTTTCTGAGACTGATACTCCAACCAAGGACCATTCATGGAGATAACCTGCTCAGATGTAGCCCATGGCAGCTCAGTATCCAAGTGGGTTTCCTGGTAAGGGGAACAGGGACTGTCTCTGACATGAACTCAGTGGCTGGCTATTTGATCACCTTCTCCTGAAGGGGGAGCAGCCTTACCAGGCCACAGAGGAAGACAATGCAGCCAGTCCTGATGAGACCTGATAGGCTAGGGTCAGATGGAAGGGGAGGAGGACCTCCCCTATCAGTGGACTTGGAGAGGGGCATGGGAGGAGATGAGGGAGGGTGAGATTGGGAGGAAATGAGCTGGGGTCTACAGGTGGGATACAAAGTGAATAAACTGTAATTAATATAAAAAATTTAAATTAAAAAAAAAAGATTCTTATAAGCTTCAGAATGTGACTTGGACCCACCTGCCACAAGTCAAATGGACTCTAGATAAGTACACCTACATGTTCCTGAAAATGGGAATTTTCCATGGTATTGGGATTCTTCACCTTCACCACATTAACAAAAAACATAACATTGCTTTGTAGAGTTAGCTGAAATGTGTTACTGCCTCCCTTCCCACACTGTGTTCTGCACTCGGTTTTCCTATAAAAGACTGACCTAAGAAAAGGTCCATGTCAGAGTTAAGATCCAGAGTTCCTTTCTGTGTCCCTGGTCATGACCAGCCCTGAGGCATTGTGTTCAATAAACCTAACCCTAACTGAGACTAGAGTCTGGGTGGTTTGTGCAGCGATTCTTGGATTAGAACAGAGATAGTAGCTGAGGCTCAAGGAGGTAACAGGGAGCACCCTCAGTATCATACTGCTGTCACTCTAACAGACCACCACACTGGCAGAGGAAGGGTTAACCCCCAGAGAGTATGACACCTCTGCACTGTGCACAAGCTGGACCTTCTACTACCATTTTCCATGCTATGATAAATACAAATTTGTACTACACAAAATATGTCACCTTTAGCCACGGAGCAGGTGGCCAGGGAAGCTATGAAGCTGAGCTTTGCATTTTAATGTATTTTTAGCTCGTGATATGGAATTTGAAGAGCTGTGTGTCCGTGGCTACCCTATCAGGCAGCTCAGCTGCAGGGGTGAACAGTTCATAAAACCACAGTCCGTGCTGCGGTGTGGCTTACAGGTGCAGTGCGGTAGTGAAGGGTAAAGGACCAGCCTGGCATGCACCAGGCCTTAAAGGGAACTGATCATCAGCACTACAAGACACACAAAAGTACAAGCCACTTGCTGATATAGTCTCTAAAATGACAACGACATTGATGACCACTCACATCCTGCCATGTTACAACAGAAAAGTCAGTACAACAGAAATGGGCTAAAATTCCCATTATGCTGACAGTGTATATAGAATAGTTTCTCAGTATTTCTATGAAACAGCTCATGTCATGGCTACATATTTCATTTATTCATGTTTTTATTTTTTATTTGTGTGCGTATGTGTGTGAGGCAAATGAACATTTCATGTAGGTATGTGCCTATGTGTTGAAGGGGTACAAGTATGTGTGTATAAGTCTATGTAACAGCTAGAATACATCTCTGAGTATGACACGACACTTACGGCCAGGAAATCACAAGTCTTTTCCCCGAAGAGCCTGTTGGCTGTTCTGAGCAAGTACTGCGTGCCAGTCTTGTTGACCTCAGTGAGGAGTGACCGGAAGCCCGGGTGGACGTCCCCTTCTGCTTTGCCACAGCATTTATCCAAAGAAAGTGCCTGAGAGCAACACAGATTGAAAGCACAACCTCAGCAGGCCCAGCTACAGGAAATGAGTCAACACTAAACTCATCCTCAGAATTTTACAGATCCCTGCTGCCCCTCAAAGAACCACAGGATTAAAGAAGAAAGTTCCTTGAATGTTCCCCCTCCAGGGTCCTCCCCTGTGCCCTGTCAGCCCTGGTCTGAGCAGAAAAGGCACTTCACACACCCAGCTCTTCACGGTCACGAACTGTGCTCTGGCTTCAAGCGTGGCTGCCAAGCAGACCTGCTGCCATTCAAGTGCCTGGCTTCTGACCTCAAGTCACACATTCTCCTCCCTGCCCCTGGGTCTGGGCTGGTTCCTGCACTGTCTGAACACCAGGGCTGAGAAGAGTGACCCTGTTCTGGGCCTTGGCGGCTGCCACATCTGTGCTCTTGTGCCTAGCCATCATGGTAGAAGGAAATCCAAGCCATCCTGCAGCAGGTCACGTGGAAGATCCTGGAGTGACTGCAACCACATAAAGCTGCTTGGAAGAGCAGCTAGACCCCAGCCAACAGCAAACACCTAGGTGCCAGACCTTAGATCCGCCCCTTAGACTTTCCAAGCCTGCTGAAGAGCTAATACATGAAAGGCTTCAGCTGCTCCCGTGGGAAACAGATGAACTGCCTAATGGTAGTTGCAGTATCTTGGAACTAAATGAGATACAGTTAAATTTTCAGGCAAGCCTCTAGGCCCCAACTCATCACATAAGCACAGGCTGAAGAAGAATCAAAAAACACTTATTAAAAGGGTGCTGCCAAGAGTAAACCCACAATGCAAAGGCATGACCTAAGGTGGTCAAGGATTAGGAAAGACTCACTTCAAACACAAGTGAGCATAAATCAAGATATCCCCAACTTTGGGATACAGGGTACTGGACACACACTTGACTGTGGGTAAGAATTGCTTCAGTTCAGAGACTGCAATGTGTCCTTTCTTCCATGCACTGAATGCATCTTTCCAGTTCTGTCACCCAGTTCTCAAATATGACTGTGTTTGGAGCTAAGCCTTTACAGAGACAATGAAGTTAAAAGGAAGTCATGAGAGAAAGCTAAACCCAATCTGTGTTTATAAAAGAAAAGCTGATCCTGTCCTAGACATCCTGGGGAGACAAACATGCCATTGACAAGCCAAAAGAAAACAGATTTCCAAGTCCTGGACTTTTAGAATTCAGCCTCTAGAAGTATGAGAAAATACTCTTTTGTCACCCATTCCATAGTATCTGTTACACAGCCCTAGCTGACTAACACTTCAGGGAGTGTGCAGTGTCCTTATTCCTCACTGTTGGGGGGGCCTGTCTCTGAGGTTCATGCCTTCTGCAGATAAGGCACTGCACCCACCAAGATCCTCAAAGGTTCTCTCCCAAGTCTTTCAGCCTAGGCTGACCCCCACGTTGAAAATAAGCTTCAAGTTCCTAGGAGAAGAGGTGAGATCCATTAGGACCAGACAGCAGACAGTGGAGGTCATGGGGCCCTTGCTGCCATGACCCAGTTTACCCTCACATACACAGTCACTACTGGTGGATCAGGACACTGTAGCTAGGGTCCCAGCAGGAGTGGCATAACCTGCCCATCAACTCTCCAATCACACCTCTATGTCATCTGCAAGAGCAATTTGGGGCATGGAGGACCAGCTCAACTGACAGTCCACAGGATTTAGCTGCTGTGAAATGGTGCTGGTTACCTGAATGATCTGGCTTGTAGTGTTTCCCTTTGCTCCCAAGGACAGCATGGCCAGGGCTGAGGAAATGCTCAAGGGAGAGAAAAATACATTTTTGGAGCTGTCTTCACCCAGTATTCTCAAAAGGTTTAAGGCAAAGGTGCCATTAGCTTCCAGCAGAGAATCCATGATGGTGAGCCTGGAAGGAGGGAGTAAAATCGACATCACAGAAGCACAGGCTGATGTGTAAGCTGCATCTTCATTCTCACTCACACTGTGATGCTGTGGCTCAGTTAATGAAGGGACACACATGCACCACACACACAAACATGCACACACCACACACACACACACATACACTGCCTGGAAAGTAAAGATCTCATGCAGAAAGTGGCCGTCCTCCTCCATATAACAAATTCCAGGCCAGCCAAATCTACATAGTGAGACCCTGTCTCAAAACAAACAAGCAGATGAAAATAAGGACCTTATACCATTACTCAATTTTTTTTAGTCCAAGGGCACAATATCTAACATCTGATTTCTTTCAGGAAGGGGTTTATGAAGAAAAGTTTGAATGCTTAAAGAACAGGTAAGTATCGGTGCTGATTGAAAAATACAGGTGTTGGGCCTGGCATGGTGGCACGCGCCTTTAGTCCCAGCACTCAGTAGGCAGAAGCAGGTGTATCTCTTCAGTTTGAGCCTAGCCTGATCTACAAAGTGAGTTCCAGGACAGCCGAGACTATACAGAGAAACTCTGTCTTGAAAAGTCTGAAAACAAACAAATGCATACACACAAACAAAAAACAGCTGTTGAACTGGGCAAATAGCTCAGTGGATAGAGATCTGCCATGCAAGGGTGAGGATATTAGTTTTAACCCTCTGTAAGGCTGGACTTGGTGGCACATAGTTGTTATTCCAGTCATTAGGCAGGGAGGGGGAGACAGGTGAAACCCTTGAAGTACAAGATGGGGCCGCAGTCTGGCAAAAGCCGCTGTGAGCAAAGAGACCTTATCTCAAAGAGACCTATCTCAAAGAGACCCTATCTCAAATAAAGTGAAAGGCATGAATAAACCAACACCCGATGTTGGTCACTGATCTCCACATGTGCCTGGAGGAACACATGTAGCTGTGTATACACACATACACACACACACACACACACACACACACACACACACACACACAAATAGATCATACCCGAAAGTTAAAAGGAAAATACATGCCAGCTGCTGCTGTTGGGAACACCAGTGCAAAGCTGGAATAGATGTTTTCAAAGCCTTTGTGGACCATGCTGTAAACTAGATTGCCATTGAAAGTTCTCATGCACTTGAGTCTTCTAAGATACATTTGTACTTGGAGGCATTTATCTGGGAGAGCATCTATGAAATGATCCACAGCTCATACCCCTTTGCTAATATCATCTTCTGTTTCAGGCCCCAACATCATCTTCCTTAGTTAACTCATTCTCTCATTTAATGGAATATAATGATCAATCACTCCCTAACACAGATTGCCACCAATTTAATTTTTGGTGTGTCTAAAAATATAATTATTCTACCATGCCACTGTGGTTTTTAAAGTGTCTATGACGGGGTATGTGAATTACATCTGAGCCACTTCTTCATTGTTTCCCAGAGACCAACTTTTCTGTTCAAAAGTCTCATGACATTCTGATCTCAGTTCCATCGACCTCCCTCTTTCACCCAAGGGTCTGAAAGCTTATGAACTCATATCCTTATCAATGATTCTCAGGTACACCCTTATCTTGTCCCTCTCTGGTCACAGCTCATCCATTTGGCAGAAAGGAGCATTTCTAATGCTCGTCCACCGGAAAGGACACTGGAAGGCCTTTCAGTCTAGTGATTCAAGAGCATGTCCTTTTCACTCTGGCAACAATTTTGAAAGTACTTCTGGCTTCTCACAGGCAATGCTGCTCTTGCTCTCTCTCTCTCTCTCCTTCTTTCCCACTCCTTCCTCTCTCCCTCTCTCTCACTCTCTCTTTCCTCTTCCCTCCAACTCCTTCATCTCCCTCTCTCTCTCTCTCTGTCTCTGTCTGTCTGTCCTCCTTCCTCTCTTTCTGCATCATCCATTTGTCAGATGCTAAAACTCTTGGACCGAGCTCATCCAGGGCTTCCCTTCTGTCTTAGTTCCTTTCCTTGCTGTAATAAAAATATGCTGACAAAAGCAATTCCAATGTTTATTTTAGTTCATGGTTCCTCATGGCAAAGAAGTCAAGGAGGCAGAACCTGGAGGCAGCTGCTCGCACTGCATCTGCAGCGAAGAAGGAGAAGGGGGAAGTACTTGTGCTCAGCCAGTTTTCTACTTCTACGCATCTAGGACCAAGCCCAGGAAATGTTGCTGCCCACTTTGGGGGAGGATCTTCCCACATCTACTAACTTAACTAAAATAATAACTCACCCATGGGGCATTTAAAAAAAAAAAACTCACAGTCTACTTAGATCAGTATTTCCTAGGTAATTCTATATCCTGTCAACCTGGCAGTCACCACTGTCACACAAACCTTCTCCATGTCCAAGCACACAAAGAGGATAATATTTCTGTGACACTTTGGGGCAAGGCTACTGGGCTGGATGTGAAGGGCTAACTGGGAGCATTAGGAAAGCTGTCGGAAATCGGTCTTGACTGATGTGTTCACCTTTTGCCAGTACACAGCTAGGTCTACAGGGACTGCTACCTGACCTAAACCACATCCAGCAAGCTTGGAAACAACTGTGTTGGCCTCCCATATGAGCTACAGCATCTGCCTCCCATTTTTCCAGACACTGAAGTGGGGAACAGATAAGGGATGGGACGGACCTGTTCTAATTTCTTGTACTGTCTGAGTTAGCTGTAATTAACTTAACTGTAAGAGATGATTTGCATCAGGCATGGTAACACATGCCTTTTACACATGGGAGGCAGAGGCAGATGGATCTCTGAGTTCCAGGCCAGCCCGGTCTACAGAACAAGTTCCAGGATAACCGAGGCCAAATAGAGAAACCCTGCCTTGAAAAATAAAACAATAAACAAACAATAAAAGCTTTGGATTGGAATTGGCCTGATAAAATTTTAAATACTGTCATTCCTGGATATCTGAATGATGTCAGTTGGTATCTGAAACGCCAAAGTCCTCAAGTGCTCAATTCACTTATATAACTTTAAATCATCTGTAGATGACCTAGCAGATCCAAAGCAATGTAAACACCAGCTAACCTGAGCCTGTACACCATACTGTTTGCAGAAAAAAAGGGGGAAGGGGGAGCCTGTCCATTTGAATTAGAGTCTCGCTTTACAGCCCAGGCTGTCCTCAAACCATCATCACTCTGCCTCAGCCTCCTGAGGACTGAGATTACTGGCATACAGTACCACGCCTGGCTTCTCTCCCAACATTCTCTGTTTACTATTGATTTCTTTCTGCTGGTTCTACATGCGTAATCCATGAAAACAGACATGCAAAAATAGGGAGCGAAGTGGCCTTAGTATATGGAGCCAAGTGTGAAACAAACATTCCCTTCTCCATAAGACACCAACCATAGTGAATGTGGTTCCTCAGGGTAGTCCTGAAACACAGGACACTCCCAATGTGAACCGATAGCATCAGCCATCCCTGTAAACTCTTGTCCCAGCACTGAAATCTCTGATCACATGATTAGCCTTAACCCAAAGGCTACTCAGTACATCAGATAGCACACCCTAGTCCTAAACCACACCAGAAAGGAACAGACATCCTTAGGAATACTCTCATCATAAAGCAAGTGACACACACACACACACACACACACACACACACACACTGCTAAACTGCAGCCAGCATGCCTTCACAGTTCTCCACATGTGTTCCTGGTGATAAGAAAAGGACATAGAAGTTGGCTAAGCACTTGGGGGTCAGGGGGGTCCAAAAGCATCAGTTCCAGTAAAGTCCCTGTTTCCCTGGCCAAGAATGCCAGAAGAGAACTCGAGTTTCTAATCTCCCTTGCCGGGAGGCTCCCTGTGAGGGTGGAACCAAACTCCAGTCCGGACACTAAATCCTTCTGGTGAACAGCTGTAGAACTGGCTCTCTCGATGTTTGTGGTAAAAAAAAAAAAAAAAAAAAAGAGCTACTACCTCCATGTCTAACTTTAGCCCATCTCCTAAATGAGTTAATGTAACCTCGGTCCAGGATCTCTGTTGAGGCCTGTTAAGGAAAATTATTTCCTTCTGATCAAAAGAATGGACTGTACCTCTGGCCTGGGTGTGTCTAACATTCCAAGCTACTCAAAAATAAAAGAGTCAGTCACCTGACTGGGAGACCATCCCTCCAGAGGAATGATCATCCCTTAAGAAGGTAATGCACCTTTCCTTTCAGAAAGCCAGCACCTGGCACGGTCCCTTGCAAGCTGCCCTGAGACTCGGCTTGGTCTGCCCACCTTTCTGAGTCAAGACCAGAAAAGCCTAACTTTTCCCTTGTCTTCTTTTTATCTCTTTCTTTCTGGTTCTGGCCATGGTGTAAGCATGCCTTCCCTGGTTCTATATAGACTGTTTCACTTTATGCCATGCTGCTGCTTGCTGAACCTCCATCCCCAACTCCACCAGCATGGCTTTTTCCCTTCCTCCACTCCGCCTCTTCATTCCCTGAAGCACTTCTCTTTTAAACTCTAGTAAAACTGTCTTCTGCCTCTA
This sequence comes from Psammomys obesus, assembly GCF_907164565.1. Taxonomy (NCBI): domain Eukaryota; kingdom Metazoa; phylum Chordata; class Mammalia; order Rodentia; family Muridae; genus Psammomys; species Psammomys obesus. Next base: position 124,008 of record NW_026596162.1, read on the forward strand.
TTCTTGAAAAAAAAAAAAAAAAATTAAGGAATCTAAGAAACTTAGCGGAAAAGCCCAATTTTCCTGGAAATGGGTGGTACTCCAGATGGATCTCCCTAAAATTTCCAGTAACACTGACATCATGGGAATGATAATTTTCAGTACTGTTAATTCTCAAAACTTTAAGAGAAAACGGATTTCTGGGCCTGTGGCTCAGTGGCAGAGCACTAGCAGCACAAGGTTCTAGGTCCAGGAACAAAACCAGGAGAAAGGGAGAAAAACAGTAATTCACAGGACAATTTCATCTGGAACAGAAACGGGATCAAAATTTCCCGCATGTCCTCCTAGCCTGGCAGACATAGAATCCCTTAACCTTTCGCTCCTCACCAGTGTCTATCTTCTCGGATAGACCATGATTTGAGCTTAACTTTGCAGGCTCGCAAAGACCACGACTCACAAAGACCAGAACACATTCCCAAGAGCCTCCAGAAAGCAGGTCCAACATCCTTGGCACTGATTCCCAGGCCTCTCTCAGGTCCCAGCCCCCTGAGAACCCAAAGCCTGTCTCAAGTGTCAGGCGCCCGGGATCTCAACCTCTGGACAAAAACGAGTCACATGGAGCCCCAGGTTCTGGGCACCAACCCCATAGTGCCACCTCCTCAATGGGTGCTAAGCGGGCGCATCTGGCATCCAAGCGGGTGGCAGCGCCACCAGCTGGCAGGGACCAGCCGGTGACTGACTCTCTGGGCGCAGTCACGTGGCGCTGCGGCCTCCATGCAGGGAGGAAACCTTAGCCCCAGATCTCGGGCTCTCCCTGCAGGCCACACCCACCCCCGCCCGCCCACATCCCCAGCGCGGGGTGCCAAAGCCCGCCCGCAGCAGAGCATACCCTGGTTCCTAGGTTCAGCGGCAGATAGCAAGCTGGGCAGAGATCTGGAGGCTTTGGCCGAGCCCAGCCTCAAATACTGGCAGGGCAGAGAGGCGGAGCCTGGAGCCTGGGGCTCTGGCCTCCAGGGTTAGGAAAGCCGGAAAGCAGCGCTAGATGACTAGAGCCCAACAATGCAGCCCATCCTATGGCTCCCGGAGGCACACCGCCTGCCAATTCAGCAACTGATCTTTCTGATCCTGGATGCCTTTATTAACTGCAGGCTCTAGAAAAACAGGAAAGAGATCAAACCCAGCCTGGAGTCTCCGGGTTTCCTTCGGAGTACTTGAGAGCAGTTTCAGCATCCTCTCCCCTGCGCCCTGGTCAAGGCTCAATTAGCCTTAGCCAGACGAGAAGTGTGCCAGCACTTAGTGGGCATAAATGGGACCGAGCAGAAGTTTAAAGTGAGAGAGTGCAGAGGACTCTCTCCTGGGACTGGAGAGAGTGCTTATCTAGCATGCACAGATAAACAAATGGATGGATGGATGGATGGATGGATGGATGGATGGATGGATGAATGAGTGAGTGAAATACGAAATAGAGGTAGGTGTCTTCAAGTCTCCACTACTGTTCTGGTCATCAAAGAGTTTATATTTTATTCAACTGAGGATGAAAACACTGTTTGCCAACCCACTGTGGTCTTGGAGGGCAAGATGGCCTGGTAGGTAGAGTGCTGGCCAGGTTTAAGGGTCAGGCCAACTCTGCCTCCTTTGCCTCAACCCTAAGCCAAGGATTCCCAGCAATGACCATACTGACGTTTGAGTCACATGTGTCTTGGTTATATAGGCTGCCCTGCCCTTATACAAAGTGGAAAATCCTTTTAGAAATCCACATGTGATCCCATCTGTCCAGACAGTGAGATCTTGAGCTTCTGACACATGCTACAGGCTTTGGGATCTCAGAAGGCTGGAGCCAGAAAAAGGCCTGAGAGTCTGTCAGGGTGTTGCACATGCTTGCTGGAGGCTCTCGGGAATGTGTCTGCGAGTTGTGTACAGGGGCTGGAAAGTTACAATCAAACCACTTCTGCCTGAAGACCCTCAGTCTTCGAAGTCTGCAAAGATAGACACTTTAATGAGGAATTTTCCAGATCCTTGACTACAGCCCCACCCCTCCACCTATCAGATGCTGGCAGCACACCAGACCTCCAGCCCAGCTGTGGATTTTTTTGCTTTAAAAGGACTGAACCGTACAGGAAGGCTCAAAGTATCTCACTCCCATTAACTTCTTGGATCCTTGCCTCTCTAGCTGATGTTTCTGGAGTATCCTTCCAGCCTATCTGGGAAGCCACACTCTGTGTGCGTTTATACTAGAATTCTATATACAGCTCCGATTTCAACCTTTCCTACCACAGACTTGCATTTTGTTATCTATCAATACTTCCGTAAGTTGATTTTAAAACACACATACATGAGCACAGACTGCACACACTTGTATGTACATTATAAACATACATCGCACTCACACACAAATGAGAGAGAAAGGAGAGAGACAGTGAGAAAGACAGAGAGAAAATCATCAGAAATGTTATTCATGAGTAGCAAATACAGCTCATTTTACTCATGTATTTTGGTTTTTTTTTTTTCCTCAACTAAGTATGTTTTCCCATGTTATGTTTTCAGTGTGGTGTCTTCCTCGGACTCCATCTGAAGGCTTTGCACATGCTAAGCATCTACTCTGTCACTTATCTCTATCCCCAGCCTACGCTGTGATCTACTTACGAAGGCAAACTCCTCTTCAAATGTTGGGTACAACAGACTGACACAAACACATGCAAAAGGAATGCTGTCCTCTCCCCCAAGATGCGCAGTTCACTGCCTTCCCAGAACAGCAACCAGGAAATCATTCTGCTTCGGCCTGAGGCACATTTTGTGACATTGGGTAACACTCCTGTTCCCTATGCGCAATGTTCAGAGTCCGTGGACGGCCTAACTGATGGAAAGTGAACGGTACCGATGCCTGGAGGTCAGTGGTGGAGGTGGATTTGTATTGATTTAGCAATACTTCCTGGAAACCAGAGCGCAGTGAGCGGAACCATGAAAGCTCAAGTGCCTAGTCATCCGGGACCTTAAAGAAGGAGAAACCCACCAATGGACTAAGCCACCTATGACTGTCAACTGCTAGGTTAACCCATTTTGGCTAAATATGTATTGGCCACATAACTATAGTACAAAACCAAGACTGTTCCCGAGGTAGACTCCTGGCACATAAGCTTCAAAGTGTGCCTGTGTGGTAGTTTTCTGTATGCACTATGGCCTTTCCCGTGAACAACAAGGTTATTCAAATGGCATACAGCAAAACTTCTTTACTGGGTCACATTACTTTCTAGCTCTTCATGTCAAGTGATCCAACGGTTTTTCAAATGAACTGCCAGTAAAACAGTCACTTCTGGCTACTCACCTATGCAGCGTGGTTGGGTTACTCATTGCGTCTAAAAGACATGGATCAGGCATGCAGTGGAGAGTATTACAGGACCATCAACATGGACAAGCTGTTTTTCCTTACCCTAGGCAAAGCCAATCAGTTGGTCAGTTTTGAAAAAGACCTTAGAGTTGGAGAGATGGCTCAGTGGTTAAGACCACCGGCTGCTCTAGCAGAGGACCAGGGTTCGATTCCCATATCCCACATAGCTGCTTACATTTGTAACTGAAGTTACACCATGGTACTGCAGGAATATGGAGCACAGACATGCGTGCAGGCATATACACATCAAATAAAATAAAGAAATGAAATTTTCAAAAAACCCAGGCAGTGGGGGCACATGCATTTCATCCTGGCACTCGGGAAGCAGAGGCGGGTAGATCTTTGAGTTCAAGGCCAGCCTGGTCTACAGAGTGAGTTCCAAGACAGCCAGAGCTACTATACAGAGAAACCCTGTCTGGGGGTGGGGGGGGAGGGAGTAAATGAATAAATATCTTCTTAAAGAGATATTGATCACAAAAGACATGGAATATAATCACAACAGATTTGATTCTACTATAGTTCACAGACCCAAACAGTCCAGAGACAGGTAGACCAGAGGATGAAAGGTTTGATTGAGCACTAAATCAGTGTGTTAGAAGGCGAACGGCTATCTAAAACCCATTTATTTGCCATCTCTTGCCCTCAGGCTCTGGCAGGTAGCCCAGGATAGCCCATTAATGTTGAGAAATGATCACTTCTGCAATATGTTTCCAGGTGTCTAAGTCCTTAGGGCACTGGGTTATGAGAGAGCTGTGAATTCAAGGTGTGACTACTTACAGGTTTGTTCGAGGGTCTGTATGTCTAGTTTCTGTCAAAGTTGATGTTGTCTCTCGATTGGATACAACTATCTTTAAACTTACACTTTTCCCTAACCTAATGGCACGTATGTAGAGAAAGGGTCAGTCATAAAGACATGGAGAATACACACAGAAAACAAAGGCACGCTCCTAAATTGTAAAGAAGGGAGGGGCCGTATGGAAGAGGGGCTTCAATAGGCATGTGGGCATTCTGGAAAGCAAGCTAGCATTTTGCAAGGTCCGGACTGGTGGTAAATCTGAGCTTCACAGATTGTGCCCCAGAATTGCTTTCTCTTGCTGACATTCTTTTTTTTTTTTTTCTATACAGTTGTTAATCTGGCATGGTGTGAAAGAGACTTTTGTTTCCTGGGTATTTACCCACTCTGGTTGAGCAGATCTCATACAAATTTTTATGAAGATGTACTATTGTTCAGATGAATTACTGATTTCATAATTTTATAGAATTCTTGATTTGATTCAAATAAATTTTAGAAGTTGAGGAGCTAGATAGTTCACAGAAAATTTAAAGCTGCAATGAAAAGTCTTTGTGAACTTCCAGATGTCAGGCACGTAAATCCCACTAGAGAGGGGCAGGCCTGAGACAGACTTATAGTTTAAGATAAACAATTCACCCTAGGTTAGGTTAGAGACAGCACCACCATAAAGATAAGTAATAGTGGTTTAAACTGTTAACATACTCAGAAATAATGGAGAGATTAGGAATGTCTAATTAAATACAAATATTGATAGCAGAGTATAGAATTGTTTCAATGTAATACTTTATACCTTGTCAACCTTTGTCATTCTGAACTTACTCTGAACCTATGTAAAGGAGTCATAAATAAGAAAAGTCTACTTTCACCTGGAGAAACACATAATCTATAATCCTGCTGTGACAATCTTATCTGTTTGCTTTATGACTGTGGGGTAATTCTTCTAATATAGAAGACTGTTTTGGAGGTGTTTAAGCTGTAGACAAGACAATAGAGTTGGTGGAGTTTGCTAAAATTTGCTTCATCCATAAGTTGTAAATATGTGAATATATGCTTGTCTGTCTAATTGTCTGTATGTATTTCTATGTGTGCATATGTGTATATATGTATTTCTATCTGTATGTATACATGAATGTGATGGGGCCCCCTTGTCTTATTTGTTGAATGAATATGTATATATGAATGAATGAAAAATTTCTTTTTCTTTTTTCTTTCCAACTGGCTGATAGAGAGCTTAGAGGGTTAAAAATAGATTAAGAACCGCTCAGTTTTTTTCTCATTTGTTGTTTGTATACAGGTGGGCTACTGATTTTTTTTTTTTATCAATCTTGTATCCAGCCACTTTGCTGAAGGTGTTTATCTGTTGTAGGAGTTCTCCAGTGGAATTTTTTGCAGTGACGAATGTATACTATCATATCATCTGCAAATACCAATACTCTGACTTCTTCTTTTACAATTAGTATTCCCTTGATCTCCTTCAGTTTTCTTATTGTTCTAGCTAGAACTTCGGTATGGGCTTTATATCCTTGATTCCTTTCATCATGAAAGGGTGTTGGATTTTGTCAAAGGCTTTTTCTGCATCTAATGATATGATCATGTGATATTTTTCTCTCAGTTTGTTTATATGGTAGATTACCTTGATGGATTTTTATATGTTGAACCATCCCTGCATCCCTGGGATGAAGCCTACTTGATCATGGTGGATGATGTAATTGATGTGTTCTTGGATGCAGTTTGCAAGTGTTCAATTGAGTATTTTTTGCATCAATGTTTATGAGTGAAACTGGTCTGAAATTCTTTCTTTGTTGAGTGTTTGTGTGGTTTAGGTATCGGGGTGACCGGCTAGTTCAGTCGGTAGAGCATGAAACTCTTAATCTAAGAGTCGTGGGTTTGAGCTCCACATTGGGTGCCATTATGTTTCTGTTAACTTAAAAGTGCAGCCCAATAAATGTTTGTTATTAGGCTTATAATTATTATGGCAGTATTGTCTAATGTGCTATCACAATCAATAAGGACACAGACACCTGTTAGATTTTTAGATTTCCCTGATCTCATCTTGGGCTGGGCAGATAATTTCACCTACACTATCTCATTATATCCCATCCCCCATCCCATGTCATCTGCTTTAATTATTCCTATCTGGACCACTTTCCATCCATAATCCCAAGATACTTGCTTTTATTCTTCCTTTGTGCTGTTCCTTTCCACACCGTTCTCAGAGTCCTTCCTCCCGGCCCACATGGATCTTTCCACACTAACCCAACATGGCTTCCTCCTTCCTTCTCCTCCACCTGCTCCTTCACAAGATCCTCTCTTGTCCCCAAAGCTTGTGAACCTTAGCACACCTACCCCATTTGCCCTGCCCAGATGTGTGTCGGCTTTTTATTTGTCAAACAGGAATAAGCTTTTAGGCAAAGTTACAAACATCATTTTGGAGTACTTGAGTGTCTGCTCATTTGGGCAGCAACCAGATCTTGGGGGCCAATAATTAGCATTAGAATACATAGCACCAGACCAGCCCCCAACAATTCCCCTTTTCTGCTGAATAAAAAGGCTATTTTTAAACTACATACAATAAAATTAATTATGAAACAATCATAAAAACTAATAGGTAAGACTTACATATATAATGTCTAGTCAAAGGGTATTTGGCAACCTTGAAGAAAATACTATTTATCATATCTTGGGGAGTCCAGAGCTTTGTATCTAAATCATTTTTTATTATATCTTGTATCTATCAACCTAAAAATAGCTACCTAGACCTTAAAACATCTTTTTAATTCTCTAAGCAACTAGGCTTAATTGTAAAACTATAATTACCTAGTCTTAGACCCCATCAGAGACTTGACAAGGAATAAAACTAATTATCTGAGTAAATAGGAAGTGCAGACTAGCAGTTTCCAAAAAATAAAAAAGTGACACAGTTTGCTGCCTAGACAGCCACCCAAAACTCCATATAGTGTTGGAGGGTCATCTTCAGCCTTCTGGCCCAGTATATCGGACAGACTTATTTGTGAAGCAGGAACTATTAAGACTTGCTTACCCTGTCTTGGCAGAGCTCGGCAGTCAACTTGGCCTGCATTCAAGCTTGCCCATTTTAGGCAGAATTATGTCTGTGGTAGAACAAGAACATTTTCTTTGCCCAGTGGCTTTCACATTTTAACCTATCTCCAGTCCATACTACACCTTTCACAGTAGCCACAAATACTATAAAATATCTTGGTGTAACTCTAACCAAGCAAGTCAAAGACCTGTATGACAAGAGCTTCAAGTCTCTGAAGAAATAAACTGAAGAAGATATCAGAAGATGAAAAGATGTCCCATGCTCTTGGATCAGTAGGATTAACATAGTAAAAATGGCCATTTTACCAAAAGCAATAAATCTACATATTCAATGCAATCCCCATCAATATGCCAACACAATTCTTTACAGAACTTGAAATGAGTTCCAATCCACTTCAGGTCAGTCTGAGCTGTAATGTAACTCCTTCAAACATACACACACACACACACACACACACTTGCCCCTTCTGAATTCAGGGTTTGGTTTCAAGTCAACTGTGAGAGGAAAGAAGGGTTGCATGAGTCACCTTCTAAGGCTCTCCCCTTGTATGATCAGGGTGCCTTAAACAGATTGCAGTCAGAACTTAAGGTCAGCTCTTCCTCAGCCTGTCCAGAGGCACCAGTAGTCTTGTTTTGAGCCAAACAGGCCACGAAGCAAAAGTTGCATTGTTCTGAGGCTCAAACAGCTCCGTGCACACATCCATCCCAGAACAACATTGGGAGTGTGACATACAGGTCACTCTTGTAGCAGGATAAGTTATCCAAGTCATGTTGAGGGAATAATTGTAATTGTAATTGTAATTGTAATTGTAATTGTAATTGTAATTGTAATTGTAATTGTAGGCCACAGTTTTTCCCCTCAGGTGCCTACTCTGTATTTGCATTGCCTCTGAAGCCTTATGCATCCAGGCAACCTGCTGTACCACTGAGCTGTGCCTTTGATGTTTTTTACTTTCTCTTTTGAGTTTGAGATTGGATCTCATTAATATGTCTGGGCTGACCAACAGCTCCTTCTGTGTTCCTTTGGATATCTTTGCCTCCTGAGTCACTGGTATTATAGGCCTGGCTCACCTCCTCACTGTTACTGAAAACACTGACACTAAACTGGAGATTATGCAGGTGCTGGACGGGTGACTATTGGCCTTGGAGGGATGAAAACTGCCCGAAACGATGCTAACATCACTATATTTTGAACACCATTCCAAGAAAAGCCATGAGGATTGATTGACAGGCAGACCACTGTCACTTTCTCTACAGGTAATTTTCCTTTAACTGAGGCCAGTATAGCTCTTTATCCCCAAAACATCCCAAACCACAACCCTTAGAGAGACACAGTTCAAACTTGGGGCCTCCTGTCCATGCTCAGCCACTTTGGGAATAAATGTGCACTGTCAGTGATCAGCTTTCTGAATGGCCTGCTTCTCTGATGTGCTTCTCTGTCTTTCTTTTTCCATAGCAAACGAAACTCATCTTCTTATCTACCCTGGCATCGATGGGGGATCCATTTCAAAATGCAAATGAGGAGGCAGCTGAGCAGGTAACCGCTGTGCCAGGACAGGCTTCAGTTGACCAGTAGCCCGGCCCTGAGATCCCAGACCAAGAAGCCCCAGGACACCGCTCCCTGGAAACACCTAGAGAGTTCATCCACATGGGCTTCATCGGGGCCCTGTGAATACAGTTCTTAGAGTTAAAAATACAAAATATGTAAAAATAAAGCAAAACACAGGTCTTAGTAAATCTGGGATGGGCAGGGCTTGAGGGCTACATAGCTAATTTTAGACAGACTCAGATTGGCAGCCACCAACAACACACCCCTCCAGACTCTACCATCCTGGCTCTGGGGGTTCTTCTGGGAAACAGGGGTTATCATTAAAGGTTGCACGACAGCCTGGTGGCCTTGGAGACCTCCCCTATTCCTCAGAAAAGGTGAGGCTGCCATTCCCATCCACCCTGGCTCATCAAGTTGCATCTGGACTGAACATGTCCTCTTCCCCTGTGGCCTGGCAAGGCAGTCCTGCCAAGGGGAAGTGATCAAAAAGCTGGCAAGAGAGTCCATGTCAGATGCGGTGAAGGGCTGCATCTTAATGACAATCTTTTGGCTGGTAGAGATTATCTGTAGAATACTGTTGAAGGGCAGGTCTTGACACTATGAAAGGACTACATACAGGTGACAAGGGCAAACGGGCATATAATAGACCCATTCAAGGTAGTCCCATTGCCAGTCAATCTATCAGTCCATAAATTGATTATCCCACTTAGAGCAAAGCTCTCATGACCTAATCATTCCATAAAGACCTCCACCTCCTAATACCTCACATAAGGGATTGGCCTCAGCATGAATTTTGCTGGGGACACTCAAAGCACAGCACCCCCCTACCCTGAACCATAGAATCCCAGCTCTTACGAGGAAGGGATCTGTTTGCTGAGCTCAAGGAGAAAGCGATTGGTAGAACAGGACTCTGCTGTCTGTTATCACAGCAGCATTCCTCAGACTTTCCCTCCAAACACACACACTGGCCCTCCTGTTTTCCAGGGCCATCGGCTGTCTAAAAACAATATAAGACCTTCCCAAGGACAGGGGTACTTTCCAGCCTGTGAGTTAACCATGTAACTTCACAGGCAAAGTCTGTTAGAACAAGTACAATCTTGTTCTTCTAGTTTGATATTTGATCATCAGCTTTAATAACTTTATTACACGAACTGCCTAGAATTGAGGAAATGGTTCCAGTGACGTGCCAGATATGGTATAATTGTTTATTTTGTTCCACAATTGTTTATTTATTCTACTTACTGAATGGGACTGGAGCCACTTGGAGACAGAACAGGAGAAGATACAATCTTTGGACTCAGTATGAATGTACAAGCAGATGAAAGATGACATGGTATGTGATATACAAGTTCTGAGTACAGGGGCAAGAACACGTAGAAGCAGAAACATGTTTGCCTTTGGGAATATGGACCAAAAAAGGTGTCAGAGTTCTTTAGCGCTAGAACTGGGAACTGAAGAATGAGGATGAGCTGAGTAAATGACACTGTTTACTATGTATACTCTTGTATCACCTTGTGGATGAACTCTCTAGGTGTCTCCAGGGAGCACTGTCCTGGGGCACTTCATACAGGCTGCATAGCCTTTTCCAGCAGTGGTCTGGGATCTCAGGGAATATTCCAACACAGCAAGCTGGGAAACATGGAAGTATGTGTATACCTATAGCTTATTAGTGTATCATTAAATAAGATGCAATTTAGCTTAGACACCAGAGTGTTTTGTGTTCCTGATGTCATGCCAGTGGGTTCATAGACTTCTGAGCATGTAGCTATAGTCTCAGAATTAAGATAGGGCAGCTTGCTTCATGGCAGTGCTGAAGAGTGGCAGGAGAACCAATGCTGCCAATTGTTTAGATCAAAAGCGCCAATGGGGAACCAGAGCAAAGAACTGTTTACAAAAGATGATAGACGGTGCTGGGTGCATTCCTTCAATCCCAGCACTAGGAAAGCAGACGTAGGAGGATCTCTACAAATTCAAGAGCAGCCTGGTCTAAATAGAGAGATTCAGGCCAGTCAAAGCTACATAGTGAGACTCTGTATCAAAATAAATAAATAAAATGAATAAAACAAAAAAGAGAATAGCCTTGGGGCTTGTAGACTGGATGAGTTAGGAAGGAAGAAGGAACCTAACATGACCCAGATGGCTGATTTGACTCAGTGGTTGCATGGCTGTGGCAACAATCGAGATGGAAAAACAGAAGTTAATGAATTTAAAGGAAACATGGCTTGTTTATTTATTTCATTATTATCACTGTGTGTGTGTGTGTGTGTGTGTGTGTGTGTGTGTGATGTGTGTATGTGACCTGTGTGGCAGCCCATGTCGGAGACAGTTTTTCGGAAGTTGATTTAGTCCCACCTTTATGTGGGTTTTAAGGAAGGAACTCGGATGAGTAGGCTTGACTGACAAGTGTTTCACCCACTTAGCTGTATCACCAGTCCCTGTTTACTCTTCTCACCTCCTGTGGTGCTGGGGATTAAACCTGGCTCTTCTGAACACTAAACCTCACTCTACCACTGAACTACATCCCCAGCCTCTTTTTATTTTTTATTTTGAGACAAGGTCTCATTAAGTTACCCAGGCTAGCCTTGAACTTGGTCTGTAGCCCAGGATAAACTCAAACTTAAATTCCTCCTGCCTCAGCCTCCCACACAGATGGATAACAAGCCTGTGCTACCGGGGTCAGAATCAATTTTAGTTTTGACACAGAAAGATTTGACACAGGAAAGGTCTAGGTACCAAGTGTCAATGTGACTGCAAAATAGATGTAGCTGAAAGTCACAGGCCTTGGGGAGGTTTTCCTAGAGAGAGGAAGGCTTCCCAAGAATGCTAAAACACAAGAAAAAGGAGAAAAGAGCCAGAATCTGATTCAGAGAGGCCATAGGGGCCTGAAAAGTCTGAGGAGACGGTTATTAAGGACAAAGAGGAGCGGCTATTTCTAAATAAGGACCTGAGTGGTTTGGGGCCACGAAGAACAGAGGTGAGTAGCTGGAGTTGAGTGCAGTGGTCTTCAAATAGAGGAGGATGGGGTAGGGGTAGTTGGTCTTCTTGGGGGATTGAGAGGAGGCAGAGGGGTAAGTGATATTACTGGAGGAATGAATGGCCGGGAAGTGGAGGGAGATGTTAAGATTGTCCATGAACAGGCCTGAAGCACCAGGGTGAGGCTGGTGTGGCCTGGCCTATAGGCCATGAGCTGGAGAAAGAACCCAGGCTGGGCCTCTCCAGCAGGTGCTGGAGGGATAGACAAGGCACTTGAGAATATTCAACAGAGCTGTAGGTGGAAAGACGGTTCCTCTCCCTTAGACACCTAGAGGATGATACTCACGAGGACAGAGTGAGTCGAGTAACCAGGAATGTGTCTAGAGGCAAGGAAGGGTTGAGCCAGCTGGAGAGATAGCATGGTCAAGACACTGGAGGCAAAGCGCAACCCTCAGTGACCTGCCACTATGGTACCCCAAGCTCCCTGGCCTTGTTGGCATCTGCCCAGAGGTGCAGCACTTTGGAAAGAGTTTAGGCCATCAGCTGCTGCCCATTCCCAGAGTGTCCATTCCTTCCAGGAAACAGGTACAGAGCCCAGCAAGGCAGAGAAGACCTCAGCTGGAAGGGCATTCACAACTCAGGAGTCCTTATTCCCAAGCCCAGTAGATAAGCCTTGGGCAGAAGCTCTCACACACCAGTCCAAGACCAGGAGGCCTGGGGCACAGAATTCCTAGGTCACCAGCATTCTTCAGTGTGAGGGAATGGGGCTGTGGCTACACAAGTGGCTCCTGCCCGGGGCACTGAAGGGCTGGGGCCAGGTGAGAAGGTTGGCTTAAGAGCACTGAGACTGAACAAGACATGCCTGTAAGAACAGGGACAGGAACTGAGAAGCCAACTTAAGGGGCTTCTGTTAAAGAAGAGAATCCTTAGTTAAACCACCCACTTGGGGCCCTGGTGAAAGGGCCTACAGTGTGAAAGGGGTGAAGAGAAGGCTAGGTTTTTTGTTTTTTGTTTTTTTTTTTTTTTAAAAAGAGATGTCTGCCATACCTAAAGGCAACCAGACTGTTAGTTCTTAGCCCAACAACTTCTTTATTTCTTCTCCAGCCCTAGCAGGATGTAGCATCATCCATTCATTCTGTTTCCACGAGAAAGTACCTAACAGCACAGAGAGCTGAGGCTCCTAGCATCATTCCCTGAGCACTGGAGCAGCACCTCCATCTGAGGCAGATGGGAGGAAGGTCAGGCCCAAGAGGCTGGAAGGACCCTCCCTTATGCTCAGGGAGAGAGGGTATGCTAACCTGTCCTCAGGTCAGGCTACTTGGATGCTGTCATTGACTGAGTCTGTGGTGCTCCTGATGGCACTCAGATCATTTCCAAGAGCCCCTGGGCTCTGCCAAGGTACCTCTAGCAGGGCCAAGTCACAGTGGCTTTTGTCTAGTCTGTACTGGCAGAGCCCTGCTTCTGTGGTCACTTCGTTGAGCCCTTCACAGGACCTTGAGACATTTTTATAGAGCTTCTAAATAAGAAAAATTCATCTGGAAATAAATCTCAGTGGATAAAATGGTTTTTTTTTCCTGTATAATAAACCCAGATTTTATCCCCAGAACTGCATAAAACCTGATATGATGGTTAGCTTTAACTTCCAACTTGACACAGTCTAGAATCACCTGGTAAGAGAGTCTCAATAAGAGACTGTCTACATTGGTTTGGCCAGTGGGTTTGTCTTAGGTTGGAGTAATGTCTTAATTTACGTTAATATGGGCAGACCCAGCTCATTGAGAGCAGCACCATTCTCTAGACATGGGTTATCGAACTACATAGGAATGAAGAAATTGCCTGAGAGCAAGCAAGATGGTGATGCAGGTATAAAATTATTTACCAGATTAGAATTGATATGCAGCTTAATAAAGAATATGTATTACAGGAGAAACAGAAACGCAGAAAGAAGATTCTCAGGGAGAATCTCCCTCCTGAGATAGAAGGAGGTCCTTTTATATTAGTGGAGAAAGTTACTTGGTCTTAGTTCATGGATTATATGTATGATGTCATAGTTTGAAAGACAGGAAGTTTCCATCTCGTTATCCTGAACAGTAATAAATTTACAGGAGCATAAGTCCTCTCTGAGCTGGGAGGCCCCAGAGGTCATGAGAGGATCTCACGGTACATAAGCCATCACAAGTTACTGAATCAGGCTTAAGAAAGTCAGGTTCTGCTGGTGAAGGGGGGCTGGAGAGGATGCTTTCATTTTGGACATTTTTTTATCTCAACAGTTTCCCCTGACAGATCAACAAGGTCAAGTCACTGACACTAGATCAAGATCTTCTTTCTTCCGTGAGGGCTTCAGAGCAGAGAGGGGATGATGGGGGCCCGACTGGCACCATTGGTTTGTCATAGGGGTGTAGGACCTTAATGCATGAAAGGTTTGAGTTGGATTTTGGAGAGGGAAAGGGGTGGTTATCAGAGACAACACTGTGACATGGTTTCAGGGGTGAGAGGGAGGCACTGATGGTGATGGCAACAGATGATATTCCCCAAACCATGCTATCTGGAGCTTAATGCCCTGTAATCTGGAAGATACCAATCACATTAGAAGATTACAGAAGCAAAGAAGATCTATGCTAGTGAGGAGATCCTGCTGGCCAGGGACCAGGAGAGCCAGCTCTTTTTGCCTTCCCAGAGCTGCCAACCCCTTGTGTCCTCCTCTCATAGGAATGGGTTTTCTGAGCAATGCTCTTTGACGCTTGCCTTCACCAATCAAACTTTCACCCAAAAAGGTGAAAAATAAGCTCTGCAATCATTTACAACTGCATACTTACTCTACTCACATTCTATATTCAACTTGTTCCAAATTAACCAACCTCTAAGATGAACATTGCAATCAATCTTACTGTACTTTGGATTTCCAAAATAAATGACTCCTACAAAAATTCACGTGACTGCATGGTCTCAATTGCACAATGTTCGCTTATTTTTCCTCTGTGACCTATTTGTTCCCAACTGAGAACAATGTATGTGTATACGATATGGCGACCAGATCTAAGTCTTTTACTGGAAGCATCAAGGTATTGAAAACAATACCTTTTCCTACAAAAAAAAAAAAAAAAAAAAAAAAAAAAAAAAAAAAAAAAATAAAAAAAAAAAAAAAAAAAAAAAAAAAAAAAAAAAAAAAAAAAAAAAATTGAAAACAACCCATAGGTAGAGATTGATTGATAAGATCGGATTGTGGCTTTGTGTGCTGTTCAGAGTCATAGGGCCAAAATCAAATCCTCTGCTGAGGCTCCTGTAAAAGATCAATTAAGGTGAAATTTCCCCAGTACTTTTTCATTACTATATTGTCTGTGTAGTTCAATAAATGGACCACAGCCTTTGTTCTGGACTAGTAGATTAGACAGGAAAGGCCAGAACTCTTCTAAATGAGTCAGACCCATTTTTGATATGCAGCATTACCTCATCCTCTTAAAGCACGTTAGGTTTTTGCCTGCACTTTGTTCTCTTTCTGGTTGACTGACATGAACAAAGTATGCCACCCCGGATGCCAGGGCTGCTGTAAGTACATCAAGGACACCAAGGTTTTGGAGTTATACAAGGCAAAGGAATCAACTTGGTCCTGAAAAGCGTCAAGAATCGATGAGATGTAGTCTATGAAAGAGTCACAGATGACAGGAATTAGGCCCACGTGTCAGAGTCATGATCTCTTCCTTTAACTTTATTCGTATGGATGTTTTGCCTGATTATGGCTGTGTACCACATGCTGCCTGGTGCCTGCAGAGGTCAAAGGTGGCACAGGATCCCCCTACCCGGGTCCTCCAAAAGAGCTTTCAGTGCTCTTAACTACTGAGCCTGTCAGCAAACCCAGGCTCTCTTAAGCTGAGGGAGGGGGTTTCAGAGCAGGAGCCTGCTGCCAGACTCTCTGATTCCCCAGCAGGAGACAGGGGAAGGTGGTAGGGAGCAGAATACATGGCCACCAACACCTTGTGAATAAACTCACTTCTTCAATGAGACATCATCATACCTGGAAGTTTGTTAACTAGAGATTCACAGGCATTGTATTGTGGTCTGAGTAGCAGTCTGGTCTGGAGTCTAATGTTACATTCCTAGATTTTTCGCTTATGTCAAAAAGAAATAGAGAAATGATTTCAGAGGAAAGGAAGGTGAGGAGACCCAAGGGATGATGAGTGTGGTCTGGAGTCTAGCTTCTTCTCAGCTAGAATTGGACAGTCACAGATTAGGGCGGGCCTCATAATCTACAGCGCGTATTGCTGCTCTCTGGGGCAGAATCTGGTGCTTACACTAGAGAATCAAGAAGTTGTTGCCCACACAAGCTCAAGCAGTGTGGCTGGACAGTGTTCTGGGAGAACCGCATTGCGTGCGGACTAAGCGGTGCCTACCTATAAAGGTAAGTCAAAGCAGTTATGAAAGGAATGCCCACAAGCATATGTTACAAAGACCATGAAGAGCTTCAAACTCATTCTAGTTGAAAGTGATTAAGGAAAGGAGATGGAGGGTAAATTGAAGAGTTGATGACGGAACAGATATCAGCAAAGGAAATGACAGTGAGATTTGAAGTTTTGATTTTAAAGGACATTGTTGGGGAGGCACAGTAAAGAGAGGTTTTAACAGGGTTGCTACAGGTCACATTGAAGTTTAGCTAATTAAACAGTTCCATTTTCTGTCACAAGGAAGTTGTATACAGAGGAAAGTTAAAAAGGGCCGTTAAAAGGGACTAAACAACCAAATATAATTTGGCTTTGAACCCCTTAGGTTTTGACTCTCCACATTTAGAGAATATCCTGAAGTTCTAACCACACTGGTGCAGCTCACTGAATCCCAGCACACACGGCTTTTGTTTGAAAACCTCAGCTTATTATCCAGCTCATGTCCCACTACATCTAGGCTGGCATTTCTCAACCTGTGGGTTTTAACCTAATTGGGGGGTTAAGCGACCCTTTCACCGAGGTCTCTTAAGACCCCTGGAAAACACAGATATTGCAGCATTAGGAAGGTTGAGAACCACTGATCTGGGCATTTATCCTAGAATCTGATGCAGCTAAGATACAAAGAAGGCAGACGTTAAGTAGGGAGAAACAGTTACCAAAACCTGCCAAGGAAGAATGTCTTGGAACACATTATCTGGTAGCCATTATTGTTTGTTGCCGAAAGGCCTTTAGCTAGGGGTGGGAGTCTTTAGTATTAGCTACTCTTCCCCACACTCCGTGCTCTATCCTATCCTCCCATCCTCCACAACGCCCAATCCTTTCTGTGCCATTACTTCCCATTTTCATTTCACACCATTTCCCCTACCTTAATGGACACCCATGGTCCATTACCACTTTCCTGATTCCCATGAGTACTTCAATTTAAATACACACGTCTAAAGATTTGATGGGCAGTAGTGGCACACGCCTTTGATCCTAGCACTTGGGAGGCAGAGATCTCTGTGAGTTCCAGACCAGCCTGCTCTACAGAGTGAGTTCCTGGACACCCATGTCTTCCCAGGGGAAACCTGTCTCAAGAACGAAAAACAAAACAAATCCAGCACAAAGATTCAAATTCAGCATCCGCATTTAAGACAGAACATACAATGTTTGTTTTTCTGAATTTAGGTTATCTGACTCCATATGATTATTCCCTTCTCTATCCATTTGCCTGTACATTTCTTCATTTCATTATTATTAATTGCTGAATAATATTCCATTGTGAAAAATGTACCGCATTTTTTTATTATCCATTCATTCGTTGGAAATCTAAGCTATTTACATTTCCTGGCAATTGTGACTGGAGTAACAGTGAGAGTATAGATGAGAAAGTATCTATGTAGTAAGATTCAATTTGGGGGCATATGCCCAAGAGTGGCATTGTTAGATCACGTGGTAGATTCCTAGCTTTTTGAGGAACCTCCAAGCTGATTTTCAGACTTCCTGTACCAGTGTGCACCCCCATCAACAGTGAGTTAGAGTTCCTCTTTCCCACGCCTACATCAGCATTTGCTGTCATTTGTTTTGAGTTTTGGTTTTGGTTTTTCGTTCCTAGCCATTCTGACTGGGAGGATGAAATCTCAAAGCAGTTTAATTTGACCTTTGCTGATAGCAAAGAATGCTGGACACTTAAAAAAAAATTTTTTAAGCCTTTTACATTCTCCTGAAAACTGCTAGGTCCATTTCTCAATTCTTAATTGAGTTATTTGTTTTCTTAGTATTTAGGGGAGGGTTGTCTTTTTTTTTTTTTTTTTTTTTTTTGTATAGTTCTTCATATATTCTAGATACAACCCTCTGATAGATGAACAACTAGTAAAGATTGTTTTTTCTATTCTGCAGGCTGCTTCTTCACTTGAATTAATGTATCTTTTGCTGAAAGAGGTTATTTGGGGGGGGGCATTAAAAACTTTAAGGCTATTGTAAATGCTGTTGTTTCCCTGATTTCCTTCTTGGCATGTTTGTATATAAAAGCAATGTTTATATGTTAATTTTGTATCCTGCTACTTTAATGAAAGTGTTTATTATCTGTAGTTTTCTTCTGGCATCTTTTAAGATCTTTTATACATAGAATCATATCATCTTCAAATGAGACTTAAGTTTCTTCCTTTATTATTTGCATCACCTTTATTTCACACACTTATGCTCTAGTGAAGACTTATAGCACAATAGTGAACAGACATAGAGAAAGTGGCCATCCTTATTTTGTCCCTCATTCTAGAAATGCTTTATTTATTTTTTTTGTTTTGTTTTGTTTTTCTCATTTAAGATAATGTTGCCTTTGGTCTTGTTGTATATTGTCTTTATTATGTTAAGATGTGTCTCTCATATCCCTAGATTCTTTGTAACTTGTGTCATGAAGGGAGGATGTTGGGTATTGCTGATGTTGGCCTTTGCTACATCTAATGAGATGGTTATGTGGTTTCTTTAATTTAGTGTATTTATGTGGTAGATTATGTCTATTGCTTTACGTTATGTTGAACCATCTCTGCATCTCTGGTATAAAGCTAACTGATCATGATGGATAATCTTCGTCATGTTTTTTATAGGTTATTTTTTTATGTCTATGTTCATAAAGGAAGTTGCCCTATAATTTCATTCATTCTTTTTCTCTTCTTTTTTTCTTTTTGTCCCAGTTTTGGTATCCTGATAACTTTTTGTAAGGAGAAGTTAGACATGTTCCTTCCTTTTTATTTTGGGGAATAATGTGATGCACATACATTGCTGGTAGATTTCTACACAGAATCCACCTGGACTCTCTTTAGCTGGGAAATTTTTAGTTACGGTTACCCATTGTTTGTTATGGGTCTATTTACATTATTTACCTCAGTTTGAGTTAACTTTTGTAGGTCATATGAGTCTAGAAATTCATTTATTTCTTTTAGATTTTCCAGTTTGGTAGTATACACTTTTTTTTTTTTTTAAGAACTGCACTCTTTTATTTATTTATTTTAATTTTAATTCTATTTTCATTAATTACAGTTTATTCGCTTTGTATCCCAGCTGTATCCCCTCCCCCATCCTCTCTCAGTCCCACCTTCCCTCCCTCTTCTTCTCCTATGCACCCCCCCAGTCCAGTGATAGGGGAGGTCCTCCTTCCCTTCCATCTGACCCTTGCTTATCAGATCTCACCAGGACTGGCTTCTTTGTCTTCCTTTGTGGACTGGTAAGGCTGCTCCCCCTTCAGGTGGAGGTGATCAAAGAGCCAGCCCATGAGTTCATGTCAGAGACAGTCCCTGTTCCTATTATTGGGGAAATCCTCTTAGACACTGAGCTACCATGGGCTACTTCTGTGCAGGGGTTCCAAGTTAGAATACACATTTTTTAAAAGCATGTCCTCATGATTTTCTGAGTTTCTTCATTATCCATAGTGATGTCTTACTTATGTCCCTAACTGTAGGGATATGTAATTAATGTAGATCTTTTCTCTCCTGTTTTATTTTTTTTCTTTTTGGTTAATTTGGCTCATAGTTTTTCAGTCCTATTTTTTTCAAAGAACCTACTGCTTCCTTGATTCTTTGTATTCTGTTTGTATTTTATTTCTTAAGCCCTAAATTTGATTACATCGTCCCACACTGTTTGGGGATGCTATTTTTTCTTGTTTTTCCAAGGATCTCAAAGCCTCTCAAAATTCTGATGTAGGTGCTTAGTGCTGTAGGGAACATTTTCCTCTTAAGACCTTCTTGTGTCCCATAGATTCGGGTAGGTTGTATTTTCATTTGCATTCGATTCTAGGAATTATTAATTTCCTTATTGATTTCTTCCTTGATCCAGCTGCCATTCAGCTGTGCTGTTTAGTCCGTGGCTATGTGTACTTTCTATAGTTTCTTTGAATAGCCAGCTTTATTGCACTGTGGTCAGGTAGACTGGATGATGTCGTTTCAATTTTTTTTAATTTTTTGAGACTTTCTTTGTGTCCTAATGTGGTAGATTTTGGAGAACGTTCCACAGGCTGCTGAGAAATGTGTGTTCTTCAGTGTTTGGATGAAATATTCTGTAGATGTCTGCTAGGTATGTTTAGTTTGTGTCACTAAACTCCAGCTAAGTCCAGATAGCTTTGTTACCTGATCCTTTCACCCCTACTTCCCCAGTGCTGTAATCACATGTCTGTTCCATCATGCTCATATTTTCCAGTCACAGGTATTTTTGTTATAGCAACAGGACACTGACAAAGGGTGAGCATCAAAAGCAGCAACCCTTCATCTCCCTTTCTCCACATCAACTCCTAAGTTCCATGAGTCTTAACATTATCCAATAATATCATCACCACAGAGGCATCAGTGAAGTCAGAAGGAATCCTGGCTGTTTCCAAACTGCAGAGATCATGGAACGTCCTTCCTGCCATCCCTTAGAATTCCAACAGAACTCTTTCACACAGACCCTGCCCCCTTCAACTTCTTCCCTTCCTGCTAAATGTTTCTATTATATTTCCAGCACACAGCAAACAAGACTGAAGAAATGTATCACCTTTTTATTTGCAATACTTGTCACTAAATAGAAAGTCACCTGGTATCTATTCATGCAACTATAGTCAAAATTAATGACCTCATTTTCCCATCCCTTGGGAAAGAGTGGACAGTATGTTCTTAAAGAGGTATAAGTGTCATCCCATATGACAGTGGAAAGAGAGATCTAGGAAAAAGGATCTTTTCTTACTAGGCTGAGTAACTGCATATCCCACCTATCTGGTAACACAAATTTTGGCACACAGTTCTACATAGAGACTATCTGAGGCATGTCCCTCCTACCCACTCCTCAGAGCTTCAACTCACTGGCTTTTTTTGTCACTTAAAGTGGGATGAGACCCTCATGCTACCAAGGAAAGAGAAGAAGCACACAGGGATGCCTGTGTTAGAGCCACAGGGTCTTCTAGCAGGAATGAGCTCTGTAGCCAGCAACACCACAAACCCACAGAGGTGCAAATCCATATCCTACAGAAATCCCTCCCACGAGGCAGACAAACACTCACTTTGAAGGTGGGGGTTGTTAGTGAGCCCTTTATTTCAATGCTGTCAATGCACTTATGGATAAGGTCACTTAGGTCACAGGTAAACCAGAGTGGGTAAAAGACTGACAGGAGCATCCCTTCCTCAGGGAGAGGAGAACCGGCCACAGAACAGAATCCCGTTGGTCTTAGCATGCTGAATGAAGAAGAGGAAGGGGCGGTCGGCACAGAAGCGAGGGACAAAACTTGCGCACCTCAGCATCATGATGGCAGCTGTAGCAGCCGCAGCCTCTGTGCCCTCCTCATTGACCTCCACAAAAGACTTATGCACGACCTTGGAGAGAGCCACGCCTTGCTTGGAAGATATTCCAGAAAAGTCTGCCCTGCCGTCCTCAAAGGCATCAGTCATGCCCAGCTTGCACAGGACATCCTTCATGTCATAGTTCTCCTCCAGTTTAAACCGAGGGAGGAAAACCTCCACCTCTTCGTCATCCATCTTGTCCAGCCTCGTCCACTCTACGAATTTCTCGTAAGTTATTTCCTTTTCCACCTAGAAGAGAGTTCAAGACTTTAGGATAATGCTCTCATTCCCGAGATGGGGAAGCTCTACACTGCCCAGGGAGTGTGGATGTGGGGTGATATGGTAGCGGGGAGGGGCTAGGGAGCAGTGCATTGCTGAGTACTTGTCAAGCATGCTCCAGGCCCTGGGTCCCACCCCAGTCCCACAAATGAAAGGAAAACAAATGCACGATTCTGGGAGCCTGGGAGAGCTGCCCCAGCAGAAACCCAAATGCTACTCTTTCTTGCTACAGCTTCATCGAGGTCTCAGGGTCCTTACCGTTCTCAGTTCAACGTGTTCATCTGGAAGCATGATGATCATGTTCAACTCGTTGCCGACATAGGGAAGCATCAGAATCTTGGTGAATATCTCTCCAATATAGGTCATCTTAAAGGTAGACTTCTTAAACATCATTTGCACAGGTTTCTCCTCATTCTGTAAAGGATGGATAAACATCAAGTTGAAAGGAGACACAAGTGACATACTGGGCAAATTCAACCAAGGGAGCCAGGCACTGCAACTAGGAATACCTGCTTTTTAAATGATATTTTATCAGTGTTTGGCCTGCATGTATGTACTGGTACCACTGGATTTGGTACTTGCATATTTCAGAAGAAAGCATCAAACCCCCTGGAACTGGAGTTATGGAGTTATGGGGACACCAGTGGGTGCTGGATTTGAACTCTGGTTCTCTTCAAGAACAACATGAGCTTTTAACTGCTGAGCTATCTCTTCAGACCAGGGAGCAATTTCTTGAATTGATTTCATTAGCCTCTCAAACACTTGTTTAGGCCTCATATGACCCCAAGGGCACATTTTTCAAGGCTTGGTCCTCAGTGTGCAAGTTTGGGAGGAGGTAGAATCTTTTTCATTTGAGACAGAATCTCACCATGTAGCCCTCGTTGGCCTAGAGTTTGCTACACATACTAGGCTGGCCTTGAACCCAGGGAGCTACCTTCCTCTGCCTCCCGAGCATTGGAATTAAAGGTGTGTGCCACCATGCCTGGCATAGGGATGGAATCTCTAAGAGGTGGGGCCTAGTGGGAGGTATTTATGTCATTGGGATGTTCCCTTGAAAGGAACTGTGGGATCCTGGACTTTTTCCTTTCTTTTACTTCCTGGCCTTGGAATGAACCATTTTGCTCTAATACCTGCTCCCAGCATTCCATTCCAGAACCCTCAAAACAGGCCCCAAAACAATGGGTCCATCTCATCACACACTTACATCCCTAATGCTGCGTCAAATAAACCCTTTCTCTTATTAAGTTGGTTATCTCCACATTTTAGTGACAGAAAGTTGACTGACCCAATCTACAAATGCCTGTGATGCCATGGGCCAACAGTTCTATTCTATTGGGGTCTCATTCATTCTCATGGCTGTCCACATAATTCCCACACTCACTGTTGTAGCCTGGACTTCTCCCTGAACTCTGGGAGAACTCGTTCTATAGTCTATCCGACTCCTGCACTTTCACATTCCTCTGTACAGCTGCTCTACCTACAACTCCTACTTGTCTTGATTGACAGTGATGTCCTCCTTCCAGTTGCCAAAACCATGTCATATCTTTGACTCTTACCTTTCTCTGATACCCTACATTTGACTCATTACCATACTGTATTGTCTGTCCCTTTGAAATATAACCACGATCTGACTTGACTTTTATCGTCCACGGCCATCAGCACAGCCCTGGGATACTGTGATGACCTACTTTTCACTGACCTCAGCACAGCAGCCATAAGCCCCAGCACAAGGCGAGTCAGACCACGCTGCCATGGCTGGACTCCTTTGTGTGGTACAGCTACAGCAGGAACAAAAGTTATTAACATCCTGAAAACACCCTGGAATAGGAAAAAGAGCCGCCCTGCTTCCTATTCCATCTACTCCACTCTCTCTTCTTTAACCCACTATACTCATAGGGCTGTTTGCAGTGGTTGTGGTTAACTAGATTAAGGCCCTTTCTGCACAGCACACTGGTCCTCAGAACCGGGAACACACCTCTATGTCCTGGTGTCTGCTCACATGCCATCTTAGAGTGAAAGTTTCCTCAGTGGCCATCACTGCAAAGACACCCAAGCACAGCATCCTGCCATGTCCCCTGAATGTCTCTGGAGCCCTCCCACCAGCCACTGTGTTTTCACCTATGCTTATCTCAAATTTCTGTCTTCAAGGAAAACAGAGCTTCCTGAGGGCTGGCACATTCAGCCAGTGAATGCCTGGTGCATAGAGAGTTCTCGAGTGACATCTGAAGACTATATTAGTGGCAAACTAATGAGCAGACACACTGCTCATGACTTACATACAAATCTATACCAACAGAAAATCCTGTGCCCATGGAGGCATGGCCACCTATATGGATGACAGTTGGCATCTGCTGTAGCCACAGAGCAGTCTGTGCTAGTACAGATGCAAGGTAGCACGGCAAGGCCTCTCGGCTCTTGGAGCCACAGAAAGTAGTTCCACATATGCAGTATGTGGAAAGGTCTCAGAAGGAGGCTTCTTGTTCTCAGTCCTATGTCCTTCCCTGTGAACTGCAGAGTCAGAGCTCTGGTGTGAGTATGAGGAAAAACGGCCCATGCTAAGGGTGTCAGACCAGGAAAGGAAAGCCAGTTCCCAAGAGCATCACCCCATGCAGGCAGCCCCAGCCTTTACCCATTTCCTGCCCTCCTGGTGGGTGATGAACTTGGATGAGTTCAACTATAGTCATGTAGGGTTTCTGTTGCTTGCAGCTGAAGGAAGTCTAAAAGTACATCTTGTCAACAAATGACTTCATGTATTATAGAAATACTTTAATCAGGAAAAAACAGAACAGCTTATTTAAGAATAAAGCTTAAATGAACTGCATTTCCTAAGAAACTGTAAGTTCAAATTCAGGTTTGCCTGGGAGACCCAAGGTTTGAATCAATGATCCAGAAAGTGATCGATGTAATTAATTTGTTTTGTCAGCCTAAGCGTATATGCACCAAGCAAGAAAGAGAGAGAGAAAGAGAAAGAGAACTAGGAGAACTAGATATGGTTAAAAACAAAACAAACAAAAACACCTGTGGGCCATCAGGAATTAACATGCCCCAACTTGGAAGAGGTTGAACATGGAGTCTATCCCACATAGACATCCTTTGTTTGCTTGGGTGTAAGCAAAAATCTCTGTTTATCCCATTAAACTAACATTGAAATTTCATGCACCGGTTCAGTGTTTACTGAATGAGTGCCATAAGCCAGGCACTCATTACACAGCTGTCTGCCCTCAGCTGTTTTTCAAGCAAGGTGAGAAAGATTTTCCCACTGAATTGTTTGTGGCAACCAGCAGGAGCTGTGGTCCTCTGGAAGGAGAGGAAGACACAAGTCAACGCTGCTAGGGAGACACACTGAAGAGAAAGGCATGTGCAGTACTGAAGGGAACCAGGAGGAACGGGCTGCATTCAGGGCACAAGGAGCCTCAGACACCACATCTGGAGTTTAGAACGTTCTATAAAAGACTGTTCAGAGTACACTGCAGAGATCTGCCATCAGGTTTGGCCTCAACAGCTGCCAGTGACAGCATAACCCATGACAGACGCAGGGCTAGGCCTGAAACCATGTAGCCTTCAGCCACCCTTGGCAACATGCAAGAGAAAAAGGGAAGAGAAAGGCTTCAGGGCTGAGAGAGAGAGTCCAGGCTGCTGAGCTGCCCAGGGTCAGGAGAGGCACAGGCTATAGGAGGAGCCTCATAGTGTTTCAGAAGCCAATGCGAACAGGGGACTCAACAGGAGTCTCCTTGTGGCTGTGCTGTTTACCTTGCTGACTTTGAAAGGCATCTCCCTGGTGTCCTCTTTGTCAAACTGTTCCTCCCAGTTTCCTTTGAAGTAGATGGCATTCACAAGGACCAGCAGAGTGTCTGAATTCACTGTACCCGCAGACAGCAACTCTTTGATTTTATCTGAAAGGAATTAAAAAAAAAAAGAATTAAAGAATTGTGTTGGTTTAGATAAGAGTGGCCCCCATAGGCTCATATATTTGCATGCTTAGTCCTCAGTTGAACTGTTTGGGAAGGATTCCTAAGTATGGCCTTGTTGGAGGAGGTGTGTTGTTGGGAATGGTCTTTGAGATAGCAGGTCCTCTCTCTCTGCCGTCTGCCTGTGGATCACGATGTAAAGCTACAGCTACAGCACCATGCTTGTCTGCTTCCTACCATGATGATCATGGACTAACCCTTCTAAAACTGTAAGCAAGCCCCCAATTTGATGCTTTTTTTAAATAAGAGTGGCCTTGGAGAAGGGAGTGGTGGTACATCCGTTTAATCCAAACATTCCGGGAGGCAGAGGAAGGTGGATCTCTGTTAGTGCCAGTGTGGTCTACAAAATGAGTCCAGAACAGCCAACGTGGTGAGCAGGAGGTGAGCCCTTGGCATATATCAGTCAACTCTGTTAGCTAATTGGGTCTCGTCTTTGTCACTGTTCTACTGCTGGGAAGAGACACCATGACCAAGGCAACTCTTTTTCTTTCTTTTTTTTTTTTCCTTTGAGACAGCAGTTTGTGTTTGCCCTTAAATGCTGTGCCATCTCGCCAGCATCGAAGCCAAACCGTTTGAAAGCTTTAGAGAGAAGAAAAATAAGCGGAAAAGGGGTTCTGGTAAGAAAAACTTCATTGTCCAAATAAACACATAAAATGTCTGAATCCATACTAAACACACAGTTGAAATTTAAATGCAACACTTGAGCTGGAAGGAAGTAATTGGTGCATACAACTTTAAGAAAGGAACATTAGGTTGTTTTAAAATAGACTGGTAGTAAATTTAAATTTAAAAATATTTGAAATTATATATATATATATATATATATATACACACATACATACACATATATAGGTATCATTGAAAATTACACAGAACTTTGCCAATATGTGTATTTATGTATCACCTTAAAAATAAATTCAAAGTAGAACAGCAATTATAAAATGAACCTTACATGTATAAAGCAGTCTACAGCCATAGGTAAATGGGGGCTGGGCCCAGCATCTGCAGCCATGTTACATAACTACACAGTGGGAGCATTGCACACAGCCAGGGAAGAGCTGAAGATCTGGAGTGAAAGCCTTCTGCACTCTTTGTAAAAACCCTTAAAAAGCACCAGAAAAATAAGGGAAGAAAAATAAGAAAAAAAGGGAAGGAGGGAGAGTAGGAGGACGAAAGGATGGAGGGAGAGAGGGATCAAGGATGGGAGACACAGCAGGTTGATGAGTTCTCAAATAGGTGTATCAAATATTGGGAGACATCCCAGACACACTGTTAAACGGTGGGAAAAGCCAGATGTGGTGACAGATCATTTAATCCCAGAGCCAAAGACAAGCCTATCTCTGTGAGTTTGAAGCCAAAGGTCTATATAACAGGTCATAGGTCAACCAAGGATACCTAGTGAGCCACTGTGTTTAAAAATTAAAGATAAAAAAAGAACAGGAGAAAGTTAGGCAAAGTATCAGACTCTGACAATACTTTAGAGACAGCTTTGTAAAGTTTGTATCTATGTAGAGCAAAGCCTCAGCTGCAGGTTGGGATCTCACTGCCTGAGTGTGGGGCTAGTGGGAAAAACTGCCAACACTCAAAGCTTTCTGAACATGCAATAACCAAAACTTCATTCAAATTCAAATGCATGATGAACCCAAGGTTCATTATGGCTGTGACACCCATCTTGCTTCACACCACTCCACTGTGCCCTTGGTCCTGAACACACATGAGCATTTTGTACTGTGCATGCAATTGTGCTGTGCCAAAAAAATGCAATGCCAACAAACACTGTGTGAAACATCTCAGCTCATACTCAAAATTGTCATATTAGGAATGCAGCATTTGTGATCTACACACAAAGTTTTTCTGCTCTTATAGACAGAATAGCTTCGTTGTGAAAAACAGATTTACAATATCCTCATACTTTCATTCCCAGCACGTAAGCATCAAATTATTACATCTCTGGGGAGATAATGAGATGACTACATGGTTAAAAGTTCATAGAGCACCCATATTACATGGCTCACAACTGCCTGTAATTTCAGTTCCAGGGGATCTGTCACTCTCTGGCTTCTGCAAGTCCTTGAAGGCACAGGGTACACATAAATTTATGCAGGTATACACATAAAGATTCTTTTAAAGATAAATGTATACCTGTTTGTACTCTGTGCAAGGTCACATAAAAATTTCTCGGGTAAAAAGGAGTTGTGATGGGCAAAGTTTAAGAGTTCTGACTCAGGAGCTGGTTGTGGTGGCACACGCCTTTAATCCCAGCACTCAGGAGGCAGAGACAGGTAGATCCCAGAGGTCCAGGCCAGCCTCGTCTACACAGGGTGTTCCAGGACAGCCAAGCCTACGCAATGAGACCCTATCTCAAAAATAAATTAATTTAATTTAATTAAAATAAAAAGTCTAGAGACAAGAGATGGCCTGGCACATAAAGGCCTTCACTGCCAAACCTAAAGAACTAAGTAGAAAACCTAGCAACCAGGGGTACAAAGAGAAAGCCAACTCCTGTCAGTTATCCTGACTGCAGGTGTGCAGAGACATACACAAACACATAATAAACAAACAAGTAAATAAATGTACCATTTAAAAAATATAGGCTAACTGCAACAGGGCCTGGGGTGTGGCTCAGTGGCACAGGAGACCCCACACAGCATGCTCAGGCCCCTGGATTCAGTCTCAGCACTAAAAACAAACTACCGTCGCCCCGTGTTCACCTTCGGTCTTTTTGGCTACCCAAGTGTTGATATGCTGTCGGGACTGCTCTGTGTCGCTCTTAAAGTCCAGCTCTTCCAACTCTGCTTCGTAGAACTTGCGGCAGGAATCTTTAAAGGACTGACACAGAGCAATCAATCAATCGATCGATGGATCAATAAATGTACTATTGCATAGAACTTACTGCTATTGCATAGAACTATCTGACCTGATGCTCCGCTGCACCCACTTTATATCACATATTTTAAAGCAGGGTAGATCTGAAATAGGTTACAAAATTACAATAAAAAGGTAAGACTGACCTCAAACATTGCAAAAAGGAAATCTCTTATAATTAGCAAAAAGGAATATAACACACACAACACAAAAAATGTCCACAGAATATATGAATGGACTACTCGTATATAAGCTGAGCGAAATTACCATATATGCTCAGGATCAGAGGTAATTTAGATTCAGAAGTTTTCAGATCTCAGGTTATTTATTTTTTTATTTATTTTTTTTTTTTGTATTTAGAAATATTCACTTTGAGCATGCTCAAAAAAAGAAAAATGTTTCCAATCTCAAGACCAAAATTTAAAACAGTAAAATTGTGCATAGCCCACAACAGGGACAGAAATGAACTCTGCTGATACCTTTGGCCATTTGGGAGAACAATGAAGCGTTAACATCTTACAATCTTAAGGCTCCTCCTTCTTTTTACATGTGTATCTGACAGCCATTCATGCACATGGGCATAAATCCACATTCAAGAACTCTGTTGCTAATGGCCTGCACTGTATACAAGCTGGTTATGCCTACAGAAAAGTGGTTTCCTATGTCACCAAATATCTATACTCAAGACTTTCGTATGATGGCTAATAAAACTGAACGGTATTTACAGTGCGGGCCCAGGGCTTAAATGTGTGAGACACTGGGTTCCATCTCTCACACCAACAACAAGTAGCAGTAATAATAATGAGGCAGGGTATATTAAAAAAATAAGAGAAACACATTAAAAACAATATATGTAATAGTATCACACAGGAAAAACTGTTACCAATTGAATTTCTATATGTACATGAGCATACATCACTGTATATGAAAAGCTCTTATTTGTGGAAGGGACAGAGTTAGAGGATGGCTCTTGCTTAAACATTCTGTACAATAAGAAGATACTCACACATGGTTTCAAATCATCTAGACAAATACAAAACTGCATTAGTGGGCAAGGAAGTGGGGCTAATCCTCAGCTTAATGTCTCTGAGTAGGACACAACACTTACGGCCAGGAAATCACAAGTCTTTTCCCCGAAGAGCCTGTTGGCTGATCTGAGCAAGTACTGCGTGCCAGTCTTGTTGACCTCAGTGAGGAGTGACCGGAAGCCTGGGTGGATGTCCCCTTCTGCTTTGCCACAGCATTTATCCAAAGAAAGTGCCTAAGAGCAACACAGATTGAAAGCACAACCTCAGCAGGCCCAGCTACAGGAAATGAGTCAACACTAAACTCATCCTCAGAATTTTACAGATCCCTGCTGCCCCTCAAAGAACCACAGGATTAAAGAAGAAAGTTCCTTGAATGTTCCCCCTCCAGGGTCCTCCCCTGTGCCCTGTCAGCCCTGGTCTGAGCAGAAAAGGCACTTCACACACCCAGCTCTTCACGGTCACGAACTGTGCTCTGGCTTCAAGCGTGGCTGCCAAGCAGACCTGCTGCTATTCAAGTGCCTGGCTTCTGACCTCAAGTCACACATTCTCCTCCCTGCCCCTGGGTCTGGGCTGGTTCCTGCACTGTCTGAACACCAGGACTGAGAAGAGTGACCCTGTTCTAGGCCTTGGCGGCTGCCACATCTGTACTCTTGTGCCATCATGGTGGAAGGAAATCCAAGCCATCCTGCAGCAGGTCACGTGGAAGATCCTGGAGTGACTGCAACCACATAAAGCTGCTTGGAAGAGCAGCAAGACCCCAGCCAACAGCGAACACCTAGGCACCAGACCTTAGATCCGCCCCTTAGACTTTCCAAGCCTGCTGAAGAGCTACATGAAAGGCTTCAGCTGCTCCCGTGGGAAACAGATGAACTGCCTATCCGTAGATAGGATAGCCTGGAAGTAAAAGAGTGGCAGTTTAACTTGAAGGCAGACCTATAGGACCTAACTCTCGTCAGGCAGGAGGCAGGCTGAGAAAACAACAAACACGGTGCGTCTTATAAAAATGGAAGGGTGCTGCCAAGAAATAACCCAGAATGCAGAGTCCTAGCCCAAGGTAGCCTCCCCATCTTATGCCTGTTGCTGCAGTTCATGCACCTCCGTAGCTAAAGCAATACATCCAAGAAGAGCCCAGTGAATCTGCCCCTGGTCTCCTAGCCAACGCTGACCTCCTTTCAGAGGAACCTTAAAGGTCCTGGCACAAGACCAGTCTAGTGTTCCCTACCTGTGAGAAAGCTGAGATTCGTTAGGGCTAGAGAAGAATATAGGGATCACAGGCGCCCTGGCCCCACCCCTTCGGTGTTTGCTAACCCTCACATACACACTGTGAGCAGATATTAGCAGACATAATGCATCTTTCCCCTCAACTCTCCAGCCATACCCCTTTGTCATTTCATTGCCACTTATTCCTCAAAATGGTGTGTGTGTTTATTGTTGTTGTTTTGTTTCTTTGTTTTTGAGATGGAGAATGTGGAGGACCAGCTCAACGAACAATCTATGGTATTCAGCTGCTGTGAAATGGCGCTGGTTACCTGAATCATCTGACTTGCAGTGTTTCCCTTTGCCCCCATGAAGACCATGGCCAGGGCTGAGGAGATGCTAAAGGGAGAGAAAAATACATTTTTGGAGATGTCTTCACCCAGTATTCTCAAAAGGTTTAAGGCAAAGGTGCCATTTGCTTCCTGGAGAGGATCCATGATGGTGAGCCTAGAATGAGAAAATAATAACACATAAATTCAGGCTGATGTGTAGACCATATCTTCACTCTCATTCGCATTACGATGTTGTGGCTCAGTCAACAAAAGGGGAAAGGAATCCTGGAAAGCAAAGGTCACAGCCAGGAAGTGATACAACCCCGCTGGGGCTAACCTGGGCCAGTGCCTCGACTTTCTCATGTGCAGAAACCAATACACAGGGAACCAGAAAAAGCTGGCTCAGAGACCAAGAGGCAGCTAAGGACCCACCAGCCAGAAGGTCCACACATGCAGTCGTACAGGCTGGAAGCAAGCAACCGTAGGAGCAGAGCCTGTTAGCTCTCACATCATCCACTAGCATCTGTCAAATTCCTTTTCCGAAGTTAGACAGTACAGCAGTTCTAAGACTTCCCCAGGTAGGCTGGGAACTCACGGCAACATGGAAAGGGGAAGTAACAGGCTACAAGAAAGGGAAAGGTTGTAGTGATAAGAACAGAATACATGGCACAGCTTTAACATTCCTAGAAGTGTAAATACTGCTGAATTCTTTCGTGCCTTTAAGTCATCTTGTTTGCCTCATTTGAATTTACTCAGGGACACGAGCCTTTTAATAAATATTTCCAGTTACCTGGTATTTTTTCTTCTTGGTGCACAAAACTGTGTTTATATGGCTAGTGAGAATCTCTTTATACTGGTTACTTTGCCCAAGCTGTTGGTTTCAAATATCCTGGCTTCACAGCAACAAGAGGATACTATGCTGACCCTTCCAGACCAAGGCCAAGGTACGGCTCCCCTCTTGCTTTCTTTCAGGAGAGGATTTGTAAAGAACTAATTCTGAATGTCTGAAGAACAGACTGAGTATTGGTGCTGATTTAAAATACAGATGTTGGACTAGGGAAATGGCTCAAAGGATAGTGTCTGCCATGCAAGCTTAAGGACTTGAGTTTGATGCTCCAGCACCCGTGTGAGGCCAGACAAGGTGGCACCCATCTACAACTCCAATCCTGTGAGATGGGAGGTGGAGACAGGAGAATATCTGCAAGATCATACGTCAGAAGCCTAGCAAATGTTGTGGCAAAGTATGAGACCCTATTCCAACAAAATGAACGGCATGGACCCACACCTGAGGTTGGTCTCTGAGTTCCATGTGCAAGCCAAGACATGTGTCTACACCTACAGACAGAGAGAAAGAGAGAGAGAGAGAGAGAGAATCCCCCGCTATGGTTGGGCACACCAATTGACGAGATGGGATAGATGGCTCCTTTAAGGCTCTCATGTACCATGGTTTAAAATAGATCACCATTACAAATTCTTATGGTCTTGACTCTTCTGAGACCCACTAGCACTCGGAGGCATTCATATCTCAATCATATTACTCTTTTGTTGCATGGATGTTTTATACCAACTAGTGTTTACTGGCCATATTAGTGACAGGACTCCTGGACCCTTGCTCTATGAATACTATATAAAGCTCATACTTCTTTTCCTATATCATCTGTTCTGAGCCCAAATATATTCTTGTTTTGTCATTTATTCCTTTATTTTGATGCAGCACACTGACCAACCACTTTCTAAGAAAGAATACAGTTATTCTCATTTTTTGAACCTCTGAAAATGTATTATTCCATGTCATTGGGTTTGGCAGGGTCTATAAAAGGTTACATGTAATTTTACATCTGTTTCTTTTAACTCTAGCTTCACCGCTTCTTGGCTACCAGTTTTGCTGTTGGAAGGTCTGATGACATAATGACTCCAGATCCCTCTGCCCCTCTCCAACCCCTACTCTGAAAGCTTATGGACTCTTATTCTTATTTCTGATATTCAGAAACACCCTACTCATGCATTTTGCTGGGCTCTTAGGAGACCTTTCAAACTAGCAATTCAAGAGATTGTCCTTTTCACTCTGGAAACAGTTATGAAAGTGCTGCTCATTTCTGATAAACTGACTCTGTGCTCTCTCTTTCTGCATTACCTATTTGTCAGATGCTAAAACATTTGGGCTGACCTCATCCAGGACTTCCCGAATGTCTGTTGCTGTGATAAAATACCCCGAGAAAAGCAACTTCATTGAGAGTTCACTTTGGCTCATAGCTCCTTACAGTTCCAGAGTTCTGGGTGAGATGAATACTTGTGCTCAGCTAGCTGACTACTTTTTATGCAGCCCAGAGAATAGTGCTGTCCACTTTTAGGTCTTCAAAGCTCAATTAATCTACTCAGGACAGTCCCTCAAAAGCCCAGCCAAGACACTCACCTAATCAAGACAGTAACTCTCGGTGTTCCTGAGTACTGTCTCTTAAGTGATTCCAGATCTGTCAATTAGAAAATCATCACCAACCTTCTCCAAATCCAAGAACACACAAAGAATGGCATTTGTATGGCACTTTGAGGCCAGTGGCTACAGAGGTGGCTAGCTGAGAATGGCAGCTAAGCAATAGGTCAAATATCTGTTCCCTTTTGCCAGCACTGTAGCCCAGCACACTTCTGAAAGGTCTGCAAAGACTAACTGTATGGCTTAACCCCAGGTCCAATAAGCTTGGAAACAGAGGGTTGGCGTTCCATATGATCCTAAAGGATATGCTTCCAGGCTCTTTTTGCCAGATACTAGGATGTGGGGCCACAGCTGTTGATTACTCTAATGCAAATCTACTGCTATTGGCCTGAATTAGTTGTAACTCACTAAACTAATCTAAAGATGCTTTGGGCTGGAAATAATAGAATTTTAACAGTCATTCTTGGATATCTGAAGGATATCAGCTGGTATCTGAAGATGCCAAAATCCTCAAGTGCTCAATTTACTTAGGTAAAATAACTTAATATTTGACCTAGCAAATGTACATGCCACTGCATATTTTGAATGGTCTGGACATGAGTAAATACACACCATAATGTAAATGTTAGCTAAATGGTCCCTGTTACCATACTGTTTAGAAAACAAGGACAGGAAAAAAGTATATGTATACGTGTGTGTATGTATGTATGTATGTATGTATGTATGTATGTATGTATGTATACAGCCCAGGCTGGCCTCAAACTCCCATTCCCCTGCCTCAGCCTCCTGAGTGCTGGGATTGCAGGTGTGCAGAAACACATCTCAGTTCTCCTGCAATGTTTTCTATCAGATTTTGGTTTCTACCTGCTGTTTCATGTTGACTAAAGGTGAAATACATGTATGGGATGGGATGGGGGGACATGCAGGTATGGGGAGCCAAATAAACTTGGTGTATGGAGGCAAGAGTGACCCAAACACACCCTCTCTGCATGATGGCACAAGTCGTAGGGGGATACAATTACTCAGGGCAGCCATGAAACACCGGGACACTCCCCATGCGTACTGATAACAGTCATTTCATGGCCCCAACATTATGGTCCCTGATCACATACATTTACCCAAGGTTACTTGATACATCAGATCCCACACCCAAGTCCCAAACCACTGGAGGAAGGAAATGGGCAGCCTCCGGAAGAGCTCTATCACAGGCAATTGCCTCCCAAGCAGGCAAAAAAAAAAAAAAAAAAAAAAAAAAAATTAAAAAAAAAGTGCCAAACCTCACTCAGCTTTCCCTCACAACCAGTGTGGCTAACACCACGTAAATGCTAGCTGTCCACGCTTCTGATTCTCAAAACAGACCTAAGGGAAGGAAAAGAGGAAGACCACGCCTATGGCACAGTGGCAGAGTACTTGCTCAGCAGAACAAGGCTCTGGGTCCATCAAAACAAGATGGGAGGAAAACACTCGCTTACAAGCCAATTTCATTTGGAACAGAAACCCTGTCAAAACTTTGCCTGTGTCCTTCCTCCTAGCCTGACAGACATTAAATCTCACAACATTTTTTTTTTTCTGGCGCGAGTTTAATAGGAAAAAAAAAAAAAAAATCAAAGATCTGGAATTGTTTCTCAAAAGTATCAAGGTTCGTGGGCCTCCAGGGTACTGAGGATTTCTCAGAACTCCCCAGCACAGCCTGGGCCTGAACACCCAGCCCTTGGCCTCTCTCTGTTCCCTTTCCCCTCTCAGATCCCAACGCCCTGTAGCAGTGCGTCACCAGCCGTGGGTCTCCAGGATCACTCGTGACCGAGGGGACATGCGTGGTCACCTGTAGCCCCGGACCCCCGCGCAGCAGCCGGGCCGGCTCCGCGTCGCCCCCATCCCTCGCCAGCCTCCTCCTCCAAGGACGCTGGTGGATCTGGGAGGGCGGCGATGCCACCAGCAGGCCGGGATCACAAGGCGACTCACCCGGCGGCGTCACAGCCGGCTGAGGCCGCTGCGCTGCAGAGGGAACCCGAGCCAGGCCCTCTGGGCTCTCGCCCCGCGCCACACCCGCCCGCGTCCCCAGCGCCCGGGCCACAGTTAGCCTACAGCAGAGCGTACCCCAGACTCTCGGTTTCCTGGCCGGTTGCGAGCAGAACGGAGAGAGGAGGAGGAGGTACGGGCCGCGCCCGGGCCCTCAAATAGCTGATGGGCGGGGAGGCGGGCGGAGCCTGGAGGCCAGGGAGCGGGCCTCCTCAGGCTAAGAAAGGGCAAAGGGCAGGGCCAGGTGAGCGCCTGCACCCCTATAGCCTAGCTCCTCCGCTGGCTCCTGGCCACACTACCGCAGCTTATCTTCCTGGTACTTTCTGGATGCTCTGGCTACACCCAAGCTCTAGTAGTGCAGGGGTGTTATGCAGGCTGGAGTCTGGGTGGTTTCCTCCAGACTGCTTACTGAGCCTTTATGGACTGAAGGACAGCCCTAAGGGACACCGGCAGTTTGCCAGCACTTACCGGATGGACATAAGTGCCACTCAACAGAACAGATGTTTAAAGTGAGGGAGGAAAAAAAAAAAAAAAAGACTTTTAACTACTGGGGCTGGCGGTAGAGCGCTTGTTCAGGAGGCACACAAAAATACAGACAGTTGGTCAGTGCCTGTGTCCCAAGACTCCACTACTCCAGAATGGAAAGGTCGGACCCCGAGGTGCTGAGATTTTATATAAATAAGATTGGAAACCCTGTCTGCCGGGTGGGGAGACTGTTGATTGGGTTTTAAACCTGTAAGGACAGGTCAACTCCGGAAACAGATTCTTTGCGGTCTCCTTTCACCCTTGGCCTAAACCTGGGGTTCCCAACAATGACCCTGTTGACATTTACACTGGATGTTTCCTGTGGAGGCTCTTCTGATTTACAGAATGTCAACCAGAGGCCCGGGGCCCCTCGGCATAGTATATGTCAGTAGAGAACCAGGGAGCCACCCAGCTGTAAAATTTTACATTTGAAGTAGTGGAACTAAGGAATTCTCAGAGTATCTTACTATCCGCCACAGCCCGTCCTTCATTTGTTCTGCTCCAGCTTTGTTTGTAGTTAATTGTGTGCTTATCGTGTATCTGAGTGTGAGTTTGCATACACGAACTCAGTGAGCATGGGGTCCCCTGAAACTGGAGTTACAGAAGCTGTGAGCTAAGAAGTGGACCCTGAGCTTCAGGAAGAGCAGCAGCACATGCTCTTAGTTCCCCCCCCCCCCACCAGAGACTTCTCCAGTCCACTCCAGTTTATTCCAGTTTATCCTTCCAGCGTGTTCTTTGCAAAATATACTGTGTATATACAGGATGCATTTAGGTCTATTAAAATTCTATGTGGAACTCTAATTTCCCCTTTCCTAAAAAGACTAACATTCTGTGATCGATCACTCTGTAAGTTGCTGGGGGTAGGGGAGGAGGGCGGAACTTCCTCTGATAGAAACAGAAATCTTCCTTACTCTTTTGTGTGGGTTGATTCTTACCGTCTTAACGTTTTCAATTATGTTACATGCAGCGGGGGCACCGTTACGTCTGAAGACAGCAGAAGCTGCAGGCGAGCCTCCTAGCCTTGTTCTGGCTGTCTGCTTGCATCCTTGTCAAGTCTATAGGTCTCCACAGCAACGCTGCTTCACGGTGCGCAGTGGTCATGTCACAGCAGGGCAGGTGCCTCCGCTACACTAGAAGGATTTGTTCTGATTTAGTAAATCACTTTAAGGAAATGTTTCTAGATCCTGTAGGTTAATAATGCAGAGAAAAGATCCCTCAACATGAGGCTGTTAAGGCACATCTATCATTATTTATAGTGTGTATTCTAGTGGGCTTGTTATCAAAGACGTGGTGACAGTCAAAAGGAGCCATTTTTAACAGGAAGTGATACAAGTACACAGTTGGTGAATTACTCCAGTGGCTAAGTAGTGCTGGTGTTAATGTGACGGAGGCCTGGGGTTAAGGTGTCTACTGTGCCCTTTCTTCCCTCTCTGTAGGTAATTCCTGAGGGGCATGAATGGGCAGGTGCTTGGAATCTCCCCCCTTTACCTTCTGAGACTGGACCGAGAGCTTCCATGTGCTAAGCCCATATTCACTCTGTCATTGACCTCCCCACCTCCCACCCCAGCTCCCTGTGCTGACAACTTTTGATAAAGCCTGGCAAACCAGTCTGTAGAGCCTGATGAAGAATATAAAGGCTACTGTTTGCCATCCCTCACAGGTCTTCTATATTTTCTCCTCTTTCCTCTCTTCTCTTCCTCATTTAATGAGGAACTAACTGTGCTTATCTTTGGTAGAGAGCCTCAGCGCTGTGGACCCTGGATGGTGCAAGAAAAGGAAAAAAAAAAAAAAAAGACCAGGAGGTATCAGTGACTGATCAGTCTCCTGCGTTTCAGTGTCCTGGGCTTCTTACTTTTCCACAGGGGTTTTCAGAGCCTGAGTCTCCAGGCCTTTGTACCAGAGCCTTTACATGTTAGTAGAGCCAGGGATAATGGATGAATGAGGGCAAGGCCACTGTGAGAGAATGGAGAAGAGCAAAAGGCAAGGTTGTAAGTGCTTGCCTACCACACATAGGATCCAAGTTTCAATCATTTGCAACACACACACACACGCATGCATCTAGGCACACACAGAGAGACAGACAGATAGAAACAGAGACATCAAAATGAACTTAGTCAAAACCAAAACATTCTATAAGCAGTCCAGGTACAATGCTGAAAGGAGAACATGAAGAAAACCAAGTGGGATCTCGCAGCGCCTGCCTAGAGCCTTCTGCCCTATGAAAGCTACCCAGCACAGAGAAAGCTTCCAAACCAGGAGTAGTTTGATTTCTTCAAGTTGTGAGGCTAAAGCGTGTGGTGACTTCAGCCACAGGCTCTTTCAATTGAGTTCTGGTGGGCAGCCAGGAGCAATGGCAAGAGCCTGTATTATTTTAGAGACTCTGGGAGTTCCCTGGTGAACAACTCCAAGGAAGGTATTCCATAGCTAGCACTAGCTTTTTCTTTGATAACTTATGGTTTCTGGGAGGAGTATTAATCCACTCTCTGGGAGAAGAAAGAATGTTAAGAGCCAGGGGTTCCAGAAGATTGCTGCCACCCTGTGTCTTCGGGACACAATAGGGCCATTGCATCTACGAACTCAACAGATTATTGCCTGCAGGTGGCCCGCAGCCAGTCAACACCGCAGAATGGATAAGAGAAGAGCTTTAGGAGGAACTCCTGGCAGTTGATGGCTGGTGGGGGAGGTAGAGTCGGGGTGCTGCACCTGGCAGTTGATGGCTGTTGGGGGAGGTGGAATCGGGGTGCTGCACCTGGCAAACTGCCTATGAGCCAAAGGGCAACCCTATATCCAGCTATATACGGATAATACTAATTGGACTCAGTAGGTTATAGAGGGGGGAGGAGAAGGAGGAGGAAGAGAGAGGGAGGGAAGGAGGGAGGGTGGGAAGAAGAAAGGAGAAAGAGAAAGAGAAGAAAATAAAGTTGGGAAGGAAATGGGTGGAGGTGTCTAGCAGGAGTTGGAGGGGATATGATCAAAATACATTGTATAATCTATGACATTCTCAAAGAATAAATTTTAAAGTAGTGTACTAAAAGCAAAAACGAACAAAATGAAAGAGTCAGAGGGCTGGGTGGCAGAGAGTATGCAATGTATCTTCAGTGCCTTTAAAAAGCAAACAGCAAACTTAGTGGGAGTCAGGCATGGGAAGAGATGGAGAAGCAGGCAGAAAGCACTCAAGAATCAACTTGCAGAACTATAGTGAGACATCCAGCCATAGCTGGAAGGGACTAAAAGAAAAATTGTGTTTAAAGTCACGACAGAGTTTAGTATATCATTTACCTTTTGAACTGTAACAGTCAGAAACAGCTAGCAAAGTACTAGGAGATAAAAAACTGATAAAAAAGAAAACCAAAACTGAAAAATGGTCTTCTCAAGAGCTCAATAGTGGTGCTGTTTTCTTTTAAATATATATATATATATATATATATATATATATATATATATATATATATATATATATATATATATATAATTTATCAGCCTCTTGTTCAGTGGCTCAGAGGACATTTGCACTTCCCAGCTCAATACAGTAAACTAGCACCTGGAAGACAGGTGCCCAGAGAGCCAGGGCCATGAAGCTTGCAGGTGCCACTGTGAAGATGGTTTTCACAACCTGAGTTTCAATTATTTCTTTACTGTTAAAATTATACTCTTGTATTTAAAAGTTAAATTAGAAGAACCTTGTTAATCTGGAGATTTTTGAAAGAAGAGCTGGTCAAAAACCATCCAACTCAAACCTATGTAAGTCATACTGCTTCATTTGCTTTTTTATTGCCTACTTTTTAGCAAAACCATTAATTTGGAGGTCATATATCCAAACAATTTTTTATTAGTCTCCAACTACATTTGCATGGGTTTTTTTTTTTGTTTGTTTTGGGGGTTTTGTGGTAGTTTTAAACAGGCTCTCACTGAAGTCACTAGATAGCTCAAGCTGATCTCAGCCTCGTACTTCTCCTGCCAGCCTTCTGTGAACTACCATCCCCAGTGTGGAGAGCACTGTCTGTGGACTGTAAGGTGCTTGGCAATTAGGCTGGCCACACAAAATCTGCCTCTCAGATATTCTTGGGTTACTCACACAAGCATGCCTAATAGTACTAGGCTAATATAAAAGTGAAGCAGTCACCCCACCAAGCAGGTAACAGGTGATTGGGCAGGAAAGGCTGCTTCAGGCTCCACCAGGGAATCTGCTCTTGTGAGGATGCTTCAGAAGCTTGCAGGCTTAACCCACATTCAAGGTGAAGCCCTTCAGCTGCGGCAGGCCGGGAGGATCGCACCAGTGTAGGTCAAAAGGTCCTTGAGAGTGTGGGCCACTGATTTTAGCTGATTTTAGCTTATATATATATATATATATATATATATATATATGCAAGTGCCCTATAGAGACAGAAGAGGGTATCAGATGTCCTGGAGGCAGAGTTACAGATAGTAGTGAGCCACCTGAAGTGGACACTGGAAAGAGAAGTCAGGCCCTCTGGAAGAGCATTAAGTGCTCTTAAGTGCTGAGCCTTGTCTCCAGTCCCAAGCACCCTTTTTTTTTTTTTTTTTTTTTTTTTTTTTTTTTTTTTTTTTTTTTTTTACTATAAACATTTGGCACTTCACTTCAGAATTCTGATAGAAGACTTTTGTCTTTAAGGGCCTGAAAACTTCCTAAACCAAACCAACACTACCATTTTCTGAACATCATCCCATGAGGACTCCTGACTATTGAGCACTGGGGTAAGAACACTGTCACTTCTTTACAGTCACTCTGCCCTTTGACTTAGGAAATCCTACCTCCTTATCCCACAAAATCCCAAATCACCTCAGAAGGCAGATTTCAGACTCAAGACTCTGTGCTCAGTCACTTTGAAAATAATCCTCCATTACTAAATTCTTCTCACTGATCAGCTTTCTGACTGGCCTGATTCCCTGACATGCCTCTCTGCTTTTCTTTCTCCAAAGCAAAAGAAGTTAGCTATATCACTGGGAAATTTGTTTCAAAATGCAAATGAAGAGGGGACTACCCTTGTGCAAGACAGGGTGCAGGTGTACAATCACCTGGCCAGGAGGTCTTGGGTGACTGGTGAAGGGAGATTCATGAGGATGCCAGGAAAACTGCTCCCTCAAGAACAAAGTCAGAGACAGCTACTGAGTTTGACCACAAGAGTCTTTACCAGGGAAACTCATAAGACACACACACACACACACACACACACACACACACACACACTCAATAAGATGGTAAAATAAAAACAAAGATAAACCTATGGTGAATAGGGCCTGAGGATAATAAGGTGATTTTTCAGCCAGCCTGTGAGTGGTTACCTAGGAACACCAAGTCTCTGCAGTCCCTCCCATCCTAGTGCTGGTGGAGCTCTGGGGGAAACAGGAGCTAAATTTTGGGCTTGCATTATAGCCAGGTGGTCTTAGAGACCTAGAAGATACTTCCCTGATCAAATGCAATGGCCTTCTTTGTTGCAGGATATTTTATTATTGTACACAGAAAACGTAATTGTTAGCAAAATATAAAAGCTTAAATAGATGTCAGATGCAGTTAGGTGTAGCCTGAAAAGATGCAGTTTGGGTGTGCCTCTGAAAGCCTCCATAGATAAGAATGCTAAAGAATTGAAAGTTCCTGCCTATTATAAGACAAGTTACCTGGAAGAGAGCTTGTGGTCTTTGCTCTATGACTCAAGGAAAAGTCAGCTGGATGACCTTGAGCTACCGCATCGAAGAGGTAAAATGGTTTTGGGCCCCTATTTGTAATGACAATTTATATTTTGTTTTTTTTTTTTTTTTCTAATCATCTGCTCTAGCTCCCAAAGAAATGAGACAGAGACTTATAAAATTTGTTAATAACCTTTAAGTAACATAACTGGGCAGATATCCATTTATATTAATCCTCTATGCTAGGCTTGCTATTTCCCAGCCATGTGTCCTGAATTACTTGCCATGTTGCTCCTGTCTGAGCTGTTTCTACTCCATCAGGTCAGTTCTTAATTGCCACATCCTTTCTCTACCTCCTCTTCCTTCTTCTCCCTTGTGGTCCCTACCTGAATATTTGGCGAGAACTTACACAGAATTCAAGAGGAGGTAGAGAAAGGACTTGGCAATTAAGAACTGACCTGATAAAGCTTTAACATCCCTGACAGGAGCAAAATGGCAAACAATTTGAAACACATGGTTGGGAAACAGTAAGACTAGAATAGAAGATTAGTATAAATGGGAATCTGCCCAGTTGTAGTGCTTAAAGTCTCTGTCTCACATATTTGGGATTTAGAACAGGTGACTAGAAAAAAAAAA
The DNA here is from genome assembly GCF_907164565.1 of Psammomys obesus. Classification (NCBI taxonomy): domain Eukaryota; kingdom Metazoa; phylum Chordata; class Mammalia; order Rodentia; family Muridae; genus Psammomys; species Psammomys obesus. The sequence goes on from NW_026596162.1 coordinate 166,391, forward strand.
CTCTAATATAAATTATCATCACACCTAATGACTTAGCTTGGAGGCCACACCACCACCGTGATGGTGACATGGGTCAGCCTGCCAAGCATGTAGGAGAGGAGCTAGAGACTTCTTTTATAGCAATCGAACCTTTGAGAGTTCCCCTCTTTTGGCTTGGAAGAGCCTTTGTGGAATGAATTTTGGTAAGAGATGGGGATTTTCTCTCTGGGCTTTCAGGAACAACACAGAAGCAACTGGCAGGACACAGGTAAAACAGAATTCTAGGAAAGAGAGCTAAGGACCACTCTTGGATTTGGAGGAACTCAAGAGAAGGGCAGACTAACTTGGTAGAATGACACAGAGATTTCTAAAGATCTAGCAGTTTAGTTGTAGAATTAGGCTTGTAGATAGATATTCTATATATAGTTCAGAAAATAGTTACCTTGGTGAGCTAGCAGGTTTTTACCTCAGTTTACAACTCCTGTGTCTTTATTGATATAAATATTAGATGATTTAAAATTAATTATAATTAATATAACTTAATTTAAATTAAATTAATATGAATTAATAATATTTTGATAGTATTCTAGTTTTATTTCCACAATAAAATGCCCTGGCAAAAAGCAGCTTATAGAGAAAGGGACTTTATTTCAGCTTCCAGTGCCAGAATACAGTCCATCATGCTGGGCAAGTCAAGGCAGGAACTTCAAACAGCTTATCATATCACATCCACAATAGAGAAAAGAGAAGAATGAATGCATAGATGCTCACATGCTTGATTATGCTCTGCAGAACTTTACCACTCTTATACAGCTCAGGAATTCTTGCCTACAAATTGTGCCTCCTCTCAAAGTGGGCTGAATCGTCTCACATCAACTAACTTAATTGGTTAAGTTAACTAACCCCACAGGCTGACCCAATGTAGATAATCCATCACGGAGACCCTTTTCCCAGGTGATTCTAGGTTGTGTGAGTTTGACAAAGCTAACCATCACAAATACACATTTGGATTTCACATAGAAGTTTAGATCACAAAATTCTAGCTTTGGTATTCTAGAATGAAAATGAAAATGGTATGAGATAGATAGGTCATTTATTAGTCCTCTTTGGTGCAGTGGTTACAATTTGTTTTCATTATCTTTAAATGAAGACAGAAAGCTCACCTTCTCAGTGTGCACTTGCCTTAGTATGTGTTGTTGCTGTTAATATGACTACACTTTTATGAGAATGGAGACTTATTTAGTTTGTCATTCTAGAAGCTAAGAGGTCTAAAAATGAGGGACTGTGCAGTAGTGAGGGTCTTGTTGTTGGTAGAGACTCTGTGGAGTCCTGATGAGGTACAGGGCTTGACACTGTGATGGGCATGCATACAAAAGGCAAGGACAAATGGGCTTTATAATAGACCCATTCAAGAAAGCCCAGTGCCAGCCATGCGGTGGTAGCACACACTTTTAATCTTTGTGCTCTGGAGACAGATGCAGGCAGGTCTGTGTGAGTTCAAGGCCAGCCTGTTCTACACTGTTACAGGACAGCCAGGGCTACACAGAGAAACCCTGTCTCAAACAAAAAAAGAAGGGAAAAAAGGGTATCCCATTGCTCAATTAATCCTTTAGTACATACATGAATTAGCAAAGTTCTTATGACCTAATCATTCCATAAAGACCCTCACCTCCTAATCCCTCACATGATTGGCTTCAGCATGAATTTTGCTGGGGACACTCAAAGCACAGCACCCCCCCTACCCTGAACCACAGAACCCCAGTTCTTATGAGGAAGGCATCTGTTTGCTGAGCTCAAGGAGAAAGCCATTGGTAGAACAGGACTCTGTTGTCTGTTATCACAGCAGCATTCCTCAGACTTTCCCTCCAAACATACACACTGGCCCTCCTGTTTTCCAGGGCCATCGGCTGTCTAAAAACAACATAGGACCTTCCCAAGGACAGGGGTACTTTCCAGCCTGTGAGTTAACCATGTAACTTCACAGGCAAAGTCCCTTAGAACAAGTACAATCTTGTTCTTCTAGTTTGATGTTTGATCATCAGCTTTAATAACTTTATTGCATGAACTGTGTAGAACTGGGGAAATGGTGTCAGTGACTTGCCAGATATGGAATAGTTGTTTCATTTGTTCTGTAATTGTTTATTTATTCTACTTACTGAATTGACCAGGGGCCACTTAGAGACAGAACGAGAGAAAATACAGTCTCTGGACTCAGTACAGATGAACAAGCAGGTAAACTATGGTATGGTATGTGCAGTACCTTGCTGAGTAGAGGGGCAAGAACACACAGAAGCAGAAACAATGTTTGCCTTTGGGAATATGGACCAAAAAGGGTGTCAGAGTCCTTTAGCGCTAGAACTGGGAACTGAAGAATGAGGATGAGCTGAGTAAATGACAAACAGGAGGGATCATTCCAGCTGCTTTTGATAGTGAAATTTATCACATCAACAAAAAGCAAGCCAGGGAGTCAGGCATAGTAGTGCAAGCCTTTAATCCCAGCACTCAGGGAACAGAGGCAGGGGGATCTCCATGAGTTCAAAATCAGCCTGGTCTACACGGAGAGCCAAGACTATGTAGAGAAAGCCTGACTCAATAAAAAAGAAAAACAGAAGAGAAAAAGGCAAACCAGAGTACTCAACATCAAAATTAGGGTAGAAAAGGCAGCGCTGAAGGGTGGTTGGAATGGGAATGAGGCAGGAGCGCAACTTAGAATAAGGCCATTCTTAGAATAAAAGGAACCGAGTGGGGAATTAAGAAGATACACAGTCTTGGGGCTTGAGGACTTGGTGAGTAAGGAAGGAGGACTTTAACGTGACTCCCAGATGTCTGACTTGGTCCAGCAGGTATATGAGTGTGACAAGCAAAGTGGAAAAACAGAAAAGGGAATAAATCTTTTGAAACTGTATTTATTAAAAGGGCTGTGCTCAGGCCACCACAGAGTTAAGAGGATAAGTCTGTAAAGCTGGTTCTCTCTTTTCCACTTTTAGGAAGGTTTGGAGGTTGTCAGTATTGCAGGGCAAATGCTTTAGCCAGCTAAGCCATCTAGTAGTCCTTGTTTTGTTTGTTTGAGTGTTGGGGGCTGAACCAGGGTCGCCTGAATGCTAGGCAATCACTTTACCACTAAGCTACATCCCCAGTCTTCTTTCCACTTTTTATTTTGAGAAAATGTCTCAGTAAGTCACCCAAGATAGCCTTAAATTTTGTCTGTAGCCCGGGATTAGCTCAAACTCCTTTGGTGTCCTACATAACTGGGATAACAAGCCTGTGTCACCAGATCCAGAATCAATTTCAATGTTAACATGGAAAGATTGGGGTTCCATGGGAAATGCAGGAGAGGTCTAGGCACCAAGTGTCAATATAACTGTCAAATTGATACAGCTTGAAGTTACAGGCTTCAATGTGCTTTTCCAGTGGATAGAGGCAGAGGATTCCCAGGAATGTCAATACATAAAGGTAAATGTAGAAAAAAGAGGAGAGGCCAGAGGGGCTGGAAAAGACAAAGGAATGGGTTATTAAGGACAAAGAAGAGGGGCTAGTTCTAAATAAGGATCTGAGTGGCTTGGGGCCACGAAGAAATACTGTTGAACAGAAGAGGGTGGCTAGAGTTGAGTGCAGTGGCTTTCAAATGGAGGAGGATGGGGCAGGGGTAGTTGGTCTTCTTGGAGGATAGAGAGGAGGCAGAGGGGAGACTGGAGGAATGAATGGCAGGGAAGTGGAATGTTAAGATTCTCTATGAACAGACCTGAAGCACCAGGGTTGGGAACAGGGCAGAAAGCAAGGTGGGGCTGGTGTGGTCTGGCTTAGAGCAGGAGTACACTGGCTGGACCTCCTGAGCACGTGCTAGAGGGATCTGTTGGCACTGGAGGGAACTTGTGACCTCTGTGGAGAGTAGTGCGGGGAGGTGAGGTCAGGCTGGCAGTGTCATGTTCCTAGACATCCAGAAAAAAATGATTGGTGAATCAGAAACAGATCATGATAAATCAACAAGAACTCGCCTGCTCTGAAAAGAGCCAGGACAAGGATAGTCATGACTCTAAATCACTGAAGAAATATGACACATGGGTGACAGGAGAGGCCTAACCCTTTCAGGACCTAAGGACACCCTAGCCTAGCCCTAAACTGCCCAAGGGTCCCAGAAACTTGGGAAAACTTCAGGTTCTTTAGCTCTGCCCACTCTTAGAGTGTCCCTTCCTCCTAGTTGTCTCTAAACCCATCCAGTCTCCCCTTGCTGCAGCCAGAGTTTAAAACCCATGGCACACTCACTCCCTACTAGACAGAAGCTTTGGCCCACTAGCATTAGCCATACACTTGAGAGCCAGCATGCCTGGGAATAGGACTGGGCTACAGGGGCCTGGGCTAGAGCCTGGGGCATTGCCAAGCTGAGGTCCAGAAGATAGGGGTGAAGTCACATACTCAAGAGAGTTGAGCCCCCAGAGAACAGGGATTCTGAGAAGAGGGTGGTAGTGAGGGTGGAGCCTGGATGAGGGGGTAGAGACAGAACGGGGCCTGAGGTAGGCCTGGGACTCCATGGGCCATGACTCAGAAGGACTTTGCTCGGGGCCTGACTGTGGGTTTGAGGCCTGGAGGATCCTTGGTTGAACCATGTGGGGCACTGGCTGCGCAGGGGAGGGTGGGGTTGGAGTGGGGTAGTAGAAAAAGATCAAGTGACAACATAACCTAGGATGACCAGTCTGTAAGCCACAGGGTGTGGCTTAAATTGTGTTCCTGGAAGAGCATGTAAGAAAATTAATCATATCACATGTGATCTGCTCGTGGACCAATATGTAGATGCAGTTACTTTCACTGGGCAGTTTATCAAGTGTGGACTGCCAGAGTCCTGAAGCTTTGTTCTCTGTTGTCATCTCAATGTTTCGTTAGTTATTTGAGCCTCTCGATCAACCTTAGGATACTTTTGTAGTTTTTTACGTAACACAAACTGGGCTCTGGATGTATGTCAGCTGGACGAGTGCTTGCTTCCCTTGCATTGAACTCTGGCTTTGATTACATAAGACCTGGGGAAGTGTGCGTGCCTGCATTCCCAGTACTCAGAGGGAGTACAATCTGAAATCCTGGGTACATATGGAGTTCTAGGCCAACCAGGGCTTCGTGAGACACACACTCTCTCTCCAAAGTAAATACATAAACAACAAAACTACAAACCATCTAACTTTCAGCGTGAGTCCTTACAAAACACTCCTGCAGTCTCAAAGGTCTAACTGTTCAGTTACTTTAATGTCCAGTTCTCAAAGTGAGCCAAACAATAGGGAAAAGCTTTAATATTCAACTAGGGAAACAGAACTCAAATCTAGAGGTCTTCCTTTCTATGCCTGCTGGGTGTCAGGCTGTGGATAACAAGCTAATGGTGTAGGGTTAAAAGTATTTACCAAATCAGAACTGATATGAGGTTTAATGGAGAATGTGTATTACTGGAGAAACAGAAACAAAGAAAAATTCTCAGCAAGAATCTCCCATTTGAGATGGAAGAGTGCTACAGGATTGATTATTGTACATTAAAAAAAAAAAAAAACCCTAATCATTAACACAGTATAAAAGCCTAAGTAGATATTGCATTTGTTAGATGCAGCTTCTTGGGTATGCTTCTAAAAGCCTTCATAGATAAGAATGCTAAAAGATGGAAAGTTCCTGCCTATTTTAAGGCACATTGCTTGGGAGAGGTGTTGTGGTCTTTGCTCTATGGCTGAGCCAAAATTAGCTGGGTGGCCTTGAACTTTCCTACCATAAAGGTAAAATGGTTAGGCCCCTACTGACATGGCTTGGAGCCCCACCAACACCATGACAGTGACATAGTTCAGTCCATCGAGGGTGTAGAGGAGGAGCTGGCTCTTTTATAATTGGATCTTTGGTAAAACTTTCTTTCTCTCTCTTTTGGCTTGGATAAGCCTTTTGGAGGAGCTCCAGGTAATAGATAGGGATTCTCTCGGGGCTTACAGGGAGAAAAGAGAAGCAGTTGGCAGGACACAAGCAAAACAAAATTCTAGGAAAGAAAGTTAAGGACCCCTCTCAGGTTTGGAGGAGCTCTTGCCTTAAAGAGAAAGGCAGACAAGGTGGGTAGAAAGAGGTTCTTAAAGAGCTCGTAGTTTAGTTGTAGAATCAGGCTTGTAAACAGATATTTTATACATAGGTTAGTAGTTCAGTTTATGCCTCTCATATCTTTATTGGCATAAATATTAGATAAAGAGTTACAAAGGGGGTCCTTTTATATCACTGGGGGAAGTTACTTGGTCTTAGAACATGAGACATTTGTGTGATGTCATATCTGGATAGACAGGGAGTGTTCTTCTCACTCTCCTGATAAGTAATCATTTACAGGTGTCATGAGATGGTTCCCATGAACCATAATGAGGCATCACAGGATCATGAGTTACTATATCAGGCTTGAGGCAGTCAGGTTCTGCTGTTGAAGGGTTAGGGGGTGCTTTCATTTTTTGGCCTTTTTGTCTTGACAGTTTCCCTTGACAGATCTACAGAGAGAATCTCTAATCCTTTATGCTACTTCCCAGCCACACACTCCAAATTACTTGCCATATCAGTCCTGCCTGGGCTGCTTATTCTCTACCAGGTCAGTCCTCATGGCCACGTCCTTTCTCTACTTCCTCTTCCTTCTTCCCTCTTCTTCTACCTCGTGGTCCCTACTGAAGACTCCTCACTGGGAAGCAAAATCCTGCATACTGTCCTCTCTCACATCGCTATAGGCTCTTCAGCTTTTTTGTTTTGTTCCAAGACAGTGTTTCACTGTGTAGCCTTGGCTGTCCTAGATTTGCTTTGTAGACCAGGATGGTCTCAAACTCACAGAGATCCACCTGCCTCTCCTTCCCCAAGTGCTGAGATTATAGGTGTGCACCACTGTACCTGGATCTCTAGCTTCTTTATTAAACAATCAGAGATAATTGGGGAGCAAAGTTTATACAGCATTGATCAATAAATGTGACAATGCTCACATCTAGACTGTAACCAGATCTCGGGGCATCTGAATACACCACGCACCACACCAACCCCCAACACCTTTCCCTTTCAGTCCAATAAAGAGCTCTTTCTCTTACAGTTATAAACTGCATACAGTAAGAACAATTATGAAAAACATCATGTAATAATTGCATTCACTTAGGAGAAAGTACTCTACTGTCTATCCCAGCTTGGTGAATCCAGAGTTGTGTACTTAACTCCTTTTCTATCATAGTTTTAATTTACCAACTTAAAAAAATTAACTTAGACCTAAAAAACTATCTTTATAAAATGTTTTCTTAAATCTTGAACAACTTAAGCTTCATTGTGAGACTGTAAGTATCTAGTCTTCAACCCCATCAGAGACCTAAGAAGGATAAATATTATCTGAGTGAACAGGAAGTACAGAGCAAGCAGCTTCCAACATATAGACACAATAGAGACAGCTGCTGCCTGGACAGTCGAGCCAAATTTTCTTTGCAACACTGGGGCATCATCTTCAGATTATCTGTTCAACTCTGAAAACATATTTCCATAATTAACTAAACTAGTATCTAACATGACCACAAGTTTGATTGGCTTCTAACTTGCATTTCTTAATTATCCTAAACAGTTTGTAATAGTAGTTTTCAAAAGGACTAGAACTTCACATTGCATCTTTAAATGAGTTGCATAGTTATAATACCTTATACAAGAGTTCACACACACACACACACATATATATTATGCTATAACAAAAACAAACTTAATTTTTTATCAATATACAAAGATAAAGGGATAAAGGCCAAGTCCTAGGAGAGCTAGCTGTTTCTCTTGCTGTCCAGGCTCTATGTGACAGAAAAGTACAGGGCTTAGCTGAAGTCCTGGCTGGAAAAAATTTGTAAGGCTAGACCATCTGGGGTCAGCTGCTTTGAAGCTGTCCTGGAAGCAAGTTTTGATGAAATGGCAGTCTGGGAGGCTGGGTCTAGAAAGATGCTAGAATAAATATCTCAGTATCTCAGCATCGTTGAGGGTGAATCTTGTCAGGGCCACTGTCTTGTCAGACACTTTGGTGTCTGATCCTTTTGTTCTATAAACATATAAACTTTCATGGGTAATATACATTTTTGCATTAACACATGTATGGAATGCGCAGTGTGCACAAATCATCTAAAGATGATTTTCTGCTCTTTGTTTGCACAGGTGAAAGGCATCTGTCTTTCTTTATAAGTTAGTTCAGACGTATAACCAAGCTGCAATATAAATCTCCATCCATACCATATGAAAGGAAAGCATAAGTCCTGAAGACCCTGTAGCCAACAAGATTTCTTGGCTGTGCAGAAACATTTTCTCATGTCTCAGCCAGTCTCAGTGCTGTTCCTATGTAGAGCGATTAGCAATACTTGTTACTCGTTTTGTTGGCCTTCATTTCTTTCTTTTTTGTCAGCAGTCAGTATCTTCAGTGACACTCCTCCCCGGCCCCACAGTCATACCCGATTTTTATCAATTTGGATGAAATCCATAGCGTTTCCTCTCCCGTTGCTATAAATATAAAACCTCTTCTCCAATGTAGCACATTTCCTTCCTTCCATTTTGAAGTTAGGACATCTACTGGCTAATCTAATTCAGCAGTCCTTTCTAAAATCCAGTGTTTTTCAACATCTGTGCTACTTGTCTCATTAACATTTTAAAATTTTAAATTCAACAGAGCATTATTTAATCTATCTCTGGGAGATCCCATATCCCTCTTCTGCTGTATAAGCATTTTTTGTAAAGTTCTGTTAGGTTTTTCCCCTAATTGCTTGTCCTATAGGACTGAACGATATGTCTGTAACATGTTCTGTCATCATGTCTAAAATTTGCTGTATTCTAATGGATACCATCTGCTGTAGTATTATCAGCTTCAATTTGTAAAGGCCTTTCCAAGATAGTCACCACCTTTAATAAATGTGCAATCTCATTATTGTTCTTTTCAGAGTTCAAGAATTCCCATTGGAATCATGAATATGAATATGAATCAATGGTATGTGCACATTTTTTAGTTTTCCAAATTCTGTAAAAATGAAACACATAAGCTATTATATGACATTGCTCTAAGGTTACATTGAAAATAATCTTTATTTTTAATTCTGTGTATAGACTTTTATCTAGTAATTGATTCTTGAAAATATAAATACAACATCCAGTTTGACCATATTGGTATATGGCTGAAGCTTTTTGATCTAGCATCTCAATGGACTGCCATTTTGCATTTTGTCACAAGGTGGCGCTGTAGGCTTTAGCTTGGATTCTTCTGACGTGCCTTCATTCTAATTTCTTTTCTACTGCCTCCACACTAGCATTTTTCAGTCTTCCTCTTCTCTAAGTCTTGTTTTATTCTGATCTCTCTTAAAGAAAATATAGAAAGTTGTAATCATCACTGGAAAATAATTATTGGTATGCTGATAAGAAAACAAAAATCAGATGGGATCCAGATACATTGTGTCATTGCATTGTTCATTTTTTAACACAACGTATTTTTCTTTGTCATCTCTAACTCTCTCCTTAAGGACTTCCCAAGTATTTGACAAAGTCCGTTGACTTTTCAGCTTTTCCAGCCTTCTCCACAGCTGTAGCTGACCAAGTCTCTCTGCTGCTCAGCTAGCCTCTGAAGGGCTGCTGGCAACCCTCAGCTTTTTATTGCCAGGTGATACAGTACACAAGGGAGCCTCGCTCCACAGATCAGCAAGGCCAAGTCACTGGCACTAGGTCAAGGTCTTCTTTCTTCAGATGGCTTCAGAGCTGAGAGGGGATGACGAGGGGGAGGAGGAGGGACTGGCACTGTTGGTCTGTCATAGGGTGTAGGCCCTTAAGGCATGAAAGGTTTGAGTTGCACTTTGGAGAGGGGAAGGGGTGGTTAGCACAGATGCTGGTGGTAACATGATGTTCCTGAAACCAGGCCATCTGGAGCTTCCTGGCCTGTAATCTAGAAGATACGAATTCAACTAAAAAATTTTCAAGGGGGCAAGGGCAGGAACGAAGAACTATGCTGCAGGCAGATCTAGGTGAGGCACTAGCCAGGAAAGCCAGTCCCATGTGTTTCCATGGAGCCAGCTCGAAGAGGCTGGCTCCCTTCACTAATAAATTGGCCTTTGGCCTTGAAACTGCATAGCGCATTATTTCCAGAGAAAGCAGTGCATTGCCGTGAGGCAAGTCAGTCCCTGGGCTGCCACACTTAGGAGGCCAATAGCTGTAAAACTGCACCCTCAGCTGGTAAGCAAGGAGATGTAAGGAAACAAAGATGTTTAGGGTCAGCTAGGAGAGTCCAGTGGTCGGGTTCACTCCTAACGTAAACAGCTTACTGGGTTCATCTGGATGAGGAAGCTGATACTTGCTGGACTCCAATTAGGAGCTAAAGGCTGTCAAAGCCAGCAAGGGAAAGTGTGGCTCGAGGGCATCACAGATGTATTTGAGAAGGGGATAAAGGGAGGTGACTGTGAGCAGGGTCAGGAGGGTGAGAGTCCTAACGGCTAAAATAACACCATGTGGTGATTCCAGGAAGGCAGGGGAAGAAGGATGATGACAGCTATTTCGAAGCTGAGGAGACATGCTAAGCAGAGCGGGTGTGGGGTAGGGGAAGAGTGGCAGGAGAAAGCTTCATCAAGATTAACATGTGAGGGGCTGGTGAGATGGCTCAGTAGTTAAGAACACTGGCTGTTCTGCAGCTACTGAGTTCAATTTCCAGCAACCACATGGCTCCTGACTATCTATGAAGGGATCTGATGCCCTCTTCTGGTATGTAGGTGTACATGCAGACAGAGTACTCCTACATTTAAAAATAAGTAAATACATTTTTGTTTTGTTTTGTTTTTTTTCTTGTTTTTGGTTGTTGTTTGTTTGCTTGATTTTTCCAGACAGGGTTTCTCTGTGTAACCTTGGCTGTCCTAGACTTGCTTTGTGGACTAGGCTGGCCTCAAGAGAGTTCCACCTGCCTCTGCCTTTCTGAGTACTGGGATTACAGGCATACACCACAGGGACAGCATAAATAAATAACTTTTTTTTTTTTTAAAGTAACATACGAAAGAAGCCAGTTGACACAGAAAGACTGAAAGGACTGTCTCGCCTGGGCCTCACGCTCAAGGAAAGTGCAGTATACAAACATGAGAGAGGCGGGGCTTTGTAAATGACCTATGAAGTACCGTGGATTCATGACTGGGTGCTGTGGGGGCTCAGCTAACTAGCATACTCCCATTCCCTGCAGTGGTTTCTCTGTCTTGAACTGTCTCTACTTCTGTTTCTAGCCATTTCCTGGCCTTTGCTGTAGGTAGCCAAGAATCTGCATGTGGCCTGGGGCTTCAGATCCATGCCTATAGCACCCAGTGAATCAGCCAGAAGAGAGGTAATCATGCCATTAGGGTCTCTCTTAACAAAGGCCTGCATGGGCTGTTATTCATTCTTTCCTTGAACAATTGGAAATGACAGGCACGTTTCCATGGGAGACTGAGCATGGCCTTTAGAAATCAGATTCAGCTTCTCCTTCTTTTCCTTTCCCCAGCTGAAGGTACTCCATGGCTAGATCCAAGTATATGCCTGGACCCTCTTCTGTCTCTCCATGTTAGGATATAAGTCCATGAAAAGAAATGTACATTGCCAAGGACAGCTGAGAAGACGGCCCTCAAAACTGAGAGGCAGGGCTAGAGGGATGACTCAGCACTTAAAGGAGCACTTGCTGTTCTTGCAGAGGGCCTCCCTGGGTGTGATTCCCAGTGCCCTGATGGCAGTTTACAGTTGTCTGTAATTCCAGTTCCAGGGAATCTGTCACTTTCCTGACTTCCTTGGGCATTGAGCAGGCACACGGTGCACATACATACATGTGGGTAAAATACTTATACACATATGATAAAATAAATATAAAATATTGGCTTATATGTCTAGAGGCTTTGGTAGATTCAACTACTCTTTGAGATGGGTTAAACATGCATCTTCAAGGTGAAAATCGGCTTATTAGTACTTAAGTTTCAAATCAGAATATTGCTCCGAATAATAAGACCCTGAGATTACAGCAAGCCAAAATTTAGGTGAACAATTGTATGTATTTCAACATGTTAGCTAAACACAGTCCCATGAAAAGTGAAAAAAATATATATCCCAGTTTTTCAACCTGGAACCAGAATTTGAAAACAAATTTCAAGGTTTCCAGGAAAATAATCAGTATCTTAATATATTTTTCAACTCCATTTTCAGCCCACATAACTATGTTACCAATTCTCAAGCAGAACGCACAAAGATACAATCTGGCATTTACCTTTAAAAACAAAGAGACCTTGGTTAGTAAAGAGACCTTGGTTAGGTCTCTTTACTCTTTACTCAGTTTTTCTAAATCCCGTCTCTCCAAGACAAAACTATCCCTCCATTCCCAACCACAATCTATTCATGTCATCGCCTGTTGGCAGCGCTTGCACTTGTGAGCAAGTATGGGACCAGGCTACCCTCAGACTCATAGGGACTCGCCTTCCTCTGCCTCCTGAATGTGGGGATTAAAGGTGTGGGCCCCCACTGGGGTGTTGAGAATGAAGCAGGTCTGATGAAACTGAACCCAAACCCCTGACGAGCACCTGAGCACTCGCACAGACTCACGGTGATGATACCTACATGGAAGCAGCTGCTGATGCCCCGGGTCCCCAGACACAACGTCAGACGGCACGCTAGGTTGTTGCCTTCCTTGTTTTACTTACATTAAAAATGGCTTTTAAAAAAATAACCGTTTCGTTTTTTGCATATGTTCACTTTGGTGGGGAGGGTGTAGATTGCAACTCTTGGACTTGCATGTTGATTTTATTTTTTGAGACAGGGTTTCTTTCTGGAGTCCTGGCTGTCCTGGAAAACATGCTGAAGATCAGGCTGGCCTCCAGCTCAGGCATCAGCCCGCCTTTGCCTCCTGAGTGCTGGGATTTAAGGCATGTTCAACCAAGCTTGGCTCCACTTGGAGATTTTAAAAGACGCTTATGAAGCCCAGTGGTGGTGGTGGTGCATATCTCTAATCTCAGCACTCCTGAGGTGGAGGCAGGTGGATCTCTGTGAGCTTGAGGCCAGCCTGGTCTACAGAGCTAGTTCCAGAACAGCCAGGGATACACAAAGAAATTCTGTCTCATAAAACCAAAACCAAACCAAAACAAGACTTTTATGACATAATTAATATTGTCATGTGAGGATTTTTTTCCTTCTCTGCACTGGCAGAGAGGTGTAGGAAAACACAGGCCCCTTTTTTCTCATCATCAGTTGTATCTGTATATTTATTTGTGTATTTGTATTGCATTTGTATTTCTTTCCCAAATATTTGTATACTTGGGAAAAAGCCAACAGCCCGGCCTTAATATTAATCACCACTAGATGGAGCTCTAGGGTTTCCTGAGATAGGGACAAAGCCCAGTCGCTGTCTTTTATCTCTTGGATCTTGAGCTCACCTCCTGGTTACCAAAGACCTTGGAGTACATATTTAGTAAAGCAGGCAAAGGATTCTAGGGTTCCTTGATCTCGTTTTTGAAGCTCTTGCCCAGTATCTGGAGAGACTTACAAAACCTACAGGCAAGAATGGCTTGGCACCCTCACTCTCAACCACCGGGGTGTGGTTTCAGCTAGCCTAGACTGACAAGAGATCAAGGTTTTCAGAAGTGGTGTTATCTCCTGTAACTTAACTTGTTAAAATTAACGAGTTTCATAATGGCCTTTTTCATTCCATCCAGTAAACAGACCATTATATGGTTTTGGTTGGACCTCCTTGATCATTTCATGCAAGGGGCCTAATAAGACCAGCAGGGCTTCATGTCCAGCTAGACAGTGGAGCTAGCCAGGTTTGTAGCCGAGAAAGTCAGTCTCATCAGCCCAGGCTCACACTGTAGGCCACACATGAAAGCAGCAGGCAGTTGGGGTGAAATAAATCTTCTGCCAGGTCAAGTCAACAGCTAAAGTGAGCCTATGGAATTAGTTACGAATGAAGGTTGAGGAATCATTGCTAAATCACCGTAAGACTGTATGGAACAGTTCAGACATAAGCAAGAGGGCATGTACCAATCGGTGCCACCTAGTGAAGGAAAGGATACCTTCTGTAGGAGAGGGGCGCAGTTTTCAGACATCACCTCACCCCAGTTCTCTGTATGAAGTTGCCAAGAGTGGGATGGACAGAGTGTACTTTGGTGAGGGATAGAAGCTCGTTGGTTGCAAGGGGTAAGTCTTGGTCTTAGCACACTGACTCCTGAGGCATGTCTTAATCTGACTTTAGAGAGAAACTTTACAAACAAAACTTAAGAGACAGAGAGGGACTCGCCCTCTGCAGGTCTTTGGATCATAAAGTCTGGTGGGGGTGGGGAACAGGACAAGGACGGGGGCAGGGATGGAGACAGACATGACAGCAGCACAACCTTTGTCAGTCAAGTGTTCATCTCCTGTTGCTGGAGTTCTCATGGTCAAGGCCTGAGCCTAGCAGCCCTGACAAGTTAGGCTCAGCCATCCATCCTCAAAAGAGCAATTAAAGAGATGAGCAATAACATAGAGAAAGGAGATTTATTCTTTGTGGCTCCTGGAAAGAGAAACAAAGAGGTCCAGTTAACTGGGCAGGGTTTTCCAGCAGAACAGAACCAATAGTTATAGTGGGATTTATTTAATTGGATTATACAATAGGGCCTAAGTAATCCAGTGATTGTTGTCTACATACTGAAAACATGGAGAACCTAGTAGCTATTCAGTCCACGAGGCTAGTTGCCTCCAGAGTCCCAATATGACACTGAAGTCCTCAGAGATCCCTGGAGAACCTTGGGTGTCAGGGAAGATAATGGCAGCAGCAACAATAAAAAGGTAAATGCACTCAAGCAGGCACCGCTGTCTTTTCCTTGGATCCTTTACTTCTGGGCTGCTATGGAAAGTGCCACCCAGTCTCCAGGAGAGTCTTCATCCTGGAAATGTTAATTCTTCCTGGAAATGTTCCCACAGACCTGTTCAGAGGTGTCTTTTAGTTGACTTCAGATCCAAGCCAACTGACAATCAAGATTAACCATCCTGGGCTGGAGATGTGGCTGAGCAGGTTAAACATTGGCAGGTTTTCCAGAGTAACCAGGTTCAAGCCTCAGCAACCACATAATGATTTACAACTGTCTGCAGCTCCAGTTCTAGGGGATCTCCCGGCCTCTGCAGCACCAGCCACAGGACGAACACTCATACATATAAAATAAAAATAGATGTTTAAATGCTAATCACATTAGCCATTGACCTCTTAAATCCATCTTTGGGGTACTGATGTAAGGTCAGAGTTTAGGATGTTGTTTAACTATTTAGTCAGGTATTTTAGAGACAGTTTGCCGTGCAGACCTGGTGGGCTTGCTGTGTAAGCATAAGGACCCGAGTTTGATCTCTAGCAGTAAGTAAAAGCTGGCACTGCGGTAGCATTCACTGTTATCCCAGGACAGGGGAGGGGCGGGACAGAATAGCCCTGGGGTTTGTTGGTCAGCTAGCCGAGCTGAAGTCAAGGTGTTTGCCAAGTTCATTGTTCATGGGGAAACCTGTCTCAAAAAAGGAGGTGGGGAGCAACTGAGGAAGACGCTGGATGTCGACCTCTGTACAGGAACATGCACCCGCACTCACACAGAAAAGAAGAATATTCTTTTAAAAAATAGCAATGATCCAAGAGGAAATTTTAGTCTTAGTTACCAGGACTAGCGTTTTAATATGCCAGACTTTTTCCACTTTACATAGTAATACTTAACAGAATGCGACACAAATCATCCCATCAGGAAGGAAGCTGAAAATTAACATTTCAATTGGTGAACATTTTCCTTAGTTCCAGCTAAAGTGAAATCCTCAAATGAGCAGTTTTTCTTTAACAGTTGATTGTTAATTTCCTACATTCTAACTAAATGTTTTAGGGAAAAAAAAGGGGGGGGGGAGAAAGGCAACAGCTCTCAAGCATTAACGTAGTTCACAAATCATCCTCAGACATTCAAATTCATATTTATATGCATATATGTGTATATATAGATATATACATGTATGACTTTGGCTTGCCAAAAATGGTAATTTTGGCATGAAATACCTTTGTTTTTTTAATGATACAGCCAGAGGTTTACTGCAATTACTTTTACAAACTCTGGGACAGTTTATTTGCTCCATGCTGCTTTAGGCACAAAATGACACAGAACAATTACATTAATATATAGTACGTTCAGATAATATCTCATAAGTATAAAAAAGAGTAGTCAGCAAGAATTTTCCCTTGGGTGCACTAAGATAGTACAGACTTAACCTTCTTATGGTTATAAAGTTATAATGGGTATGTCCTCAACATCTTTGTTTCTCTGTGTTCGGGTTAAAAAACAAAAAACCCAAATGGCTCAGAAGAGTCCTAGAAAACTACGGCTCATTTCAGCCTTTTTTTTTTTTTTTTTCATACTGCCTAAGCCCAAATAACAGAACTCCAACATCACAAAAACCCTGTTGTAGTTTGAATGTAAAAATTTCCCCACAGGCTCAAATGCTTAACATTCTGTTTTGGAGTACTGTGAAAACTCCAGGAAAAGGAACCTTGCTGAAGGAAGTGGGTGAGTAGGGGTAGGCCTTGAGCATTTATAGCCTAGCCCCATTTCCTGTCCTCTTTCTGCTTCATAACTGTAGACACAATGCGACTAGTTACTTCATATCTCTTCTTAAACTGTGATCCCCAAATCCCTTGTTTCATCTCATCATATATTTGATCATAACAGTGAGAAAAGTAATGAATACAATTCCAAATGGTTCAGCAGAACCTAAACAACTCAAAGAGCCTCCAAACCAACAGGAAGACAAACCTGGAGGTGCACCAACTGAGGAGGAGTTTATCACGGGCCAGACATTGTCAAGAGTCCAAAACAGGAGCTAGACAGACGGCTCAGGGGTTAAAAGCACTTGCTGCTCCTACAAAGAACCTAGGTTTGGTTCCCAGCACACACTTTAAGTGGCTTACAACTGATTCTAACTCCAGGGCCAGGGGATCCAACTCCCTCTTTTGGCCACTGCAGGTACGTCCACATACGTGGTACACACAAACTCATACAAGCATATATGTATACATAAAAAAAATCTTTAAGAGTATAAACACTGCTTAGCTAAATAAATAAGGGTGAAAATATGAAGTGTTGTTGCCACTAGCTATTTCTTAAAAGGCTTTAAACAGAACTGCCATATATACCCAACAATTCCATTCCTAGGTATATACACAACAGGACTGAATACAGGAACGGAGACGGATAAGCACACACCAATAGTCTACGCAGAATCATTCAAAATAATCAAGCATCTTGTCTAACAACCTATCAATATATGAATGGATAAGTAACATGTAATATATGTGCATATATATATTCATCTATAGAAAGGAATGAAGTTCTGGTAGTCACTACATCATGGATGAGTTTTGTCAACCAGAAAACTCGAGCTTCAGAAGGGTAGAGAGCACTAGATTCGTAGTAAGCGTGAGCAGGCGTCGCTCTCCCTTCTTGACTCGGATGCATTGTGACTAGCTGTTCTGATTTCCTGCTGCCTTGACTTCCCTGCTGTGATGGACTACACTCAGGCTCGTGAGCTAAAATAAACCCTTTCTCCCCTAAGTTGATTTTTCATCAGGCTGCCTATCACAGAAATGCAACTGGAACACCAAGAGAATTAGAGGAGAGAAAATGAGGAGTTGTTGTTTAATGGTGTATGACAAACAGCTGAGGTAACATTAAGGCAGGAAAGAGTCCATTTGGTGGATGGTTTCAGAGCCTTAAGCTCCAGATCAGCTAGCTCTGTTGCTTTCTGGCCCGTGCAAAAGCTAACTATCTTGGAAGAGAGTGCATGGGGAGGAGCCTGACTCACATCAAAGAGGCATGAACCGAAGAGAGAGGAGAGAGTGCCAGGGAACCCACTTCCCTTCAGCGGCTTATCCTCAGTGATGTGACTGCTTTGCACAGGCGCCTCCTGCAGCTTCCACCGCCTTCCAAAAGTGATACGGCCCCGAAGACAAGCCCTCAGCATGTGGACCTCCGGGACAGTCGAGATCCAAACTATGGAACGGAAAAGGAGTTTTGGTTTGGAGTTGTGCAATGGTTTTGGAAACTGGTAATAACAGGAACTAAAGATTGTGGCTGTAACTAAAGCCACTTAATTTTACGCATAAAACATGCACACAATGATTGTTATTAGAAAGTGTCTGGTTCTCAAAGGAAAAGAAATACTTCTAGCATAAGGGAAATGAAACCCAAACAACTTCTAAAGGAGGCAGCCTGACTAGTGTGGTCGTCTTTTAAAGTAAGTGCAGTGTTCCATTTTGTTCTGGAATAAAATACGCGAGATTAGGAGTTGAGGAAGGCTCTAACAGGCTTTCCTGTCTCCATGCCTAATTCTATTTGTACATTTCTTCAACCGGAAACCCTGCCCCCTGAAGCAACGTTTGCTATCAGTGCTATTTTTATCTATTTTGAGAGCACCTGAAACTCAGCATACAGTCTCAGTCTTATTTGTTTGCTGTAACAAATACTAGATTGGCAAAAAAAAAAAAAATGTTTTTTGTTTGTTTGTTTGTTTGTTTAAGATTGTGCTGGTAGTGAAGTGTCCTATTGTTCAACTTCTACTCAGCTTACACCATTATAAACACCAGCGAATACCATTCAGCTCCTAGTGCCCGGTGGAGGGCAGCTCCCCTAGGGTGTGTCTGAGTTCTTCCTGTCACAGATGCTGCTGTACTCCAGTCCTGCATGATCACAGGTGCTGAGGCATCCACACCTGCAGCCACACTACAGAATGAAGACCTTCTTCAGGTCAGGGCTCACAGGCAGCCCTGCCGGGGAGTGCAGTGAAGATGCCACACTCCACCTCTAGATACAAGGAAAATGGTAGCAGAGATAGCAACCACATCACCACTCTTTGAACTGGTAAGACGTCACTGTGAGTAGGAAGCCGAAAAGCCAACACCAACACACACACACACACACACACACACACACACACACACACACACATTCACCTCAAGTGTCCACCAGTTTCTTTTCCCAGCTTCTCCAACTAACGCACTGGTTCCAAGACTTTTCACCTTCCAAGGGACGTCCTTGCAACATTTCGTTTTAATTAATTATTTTATTTTGACCTATATATCCTTTGCAGTTTTCCCCAGTGAGGACATCTAGCAAAAGTATCATACCATGTAAGTGACACTGATGGCCCAGGCAAAGAATGTGTCCCTCAACACAAATACTGTTTTTGCAGTTACGGCCATTTCCCCTCCTAAATCTTGGCAACCACTATTCTGATTCCTCATTCCTGTAATTTGCTCTTTCAGGAAATAGAATCGTGAAATCTTTTTGGATTGGCTGTTCTTGCTCTGGGAAATTCCCTGCAGGCTGGAGCTGGGTGTATTCACAACTCCTTCCCTTTTTGACTGCCTTAGTAGCACACTGTGGGCATTTTGTTCTGTTTTCCCAAACAGATGCAGTACCTGTGTGGGATAGGGTACAAGGCAGGAGGGTGCCTCCACAGCCCCCCTACATAGGCTTCCTGCCAGCCTCCTTCCGCAAGAAGCCAAACTGGGTCTGGCCACAACCACTGGAGCCCAAAGCCGGACGGAAATGGACAGGGAGACTAGGGGAGAGAAGACTGAAGTCCAACAAGCGCCGCACTGACTGGCCAGACAAGGAATTGTGGGCGGGATGTTGCCCAGAGGCGGCCAAAGGTCAGTGTGCAGGCGGGGCGAGGGGCTGGACCCAGCGAGGGTAAAGCCGCCCAGGACCCCAGTGCGCAGCCGCGGTGCCTGCAAGCGTGGTTTAGGCCTTTGTGCCCGGGAGTCTGGCAGTGTGCTGCGCTCCTTCCGTGAGGCAGAGGTGAGAGTCTGTTCACTGCTTCCCCAGGGCGTGCACGTCCTTCCCGCAAGCGATATTGGGGGAATACAGCACAGAAGAGGTACCTTCTGGTTTTTAGCTAGCAAAATAGACCGTGTCCCGGAGGTTCCTCTCTCCTTGAACCTTTCTACAGGATGAAGTATCTAGCGGATAAAGGTCCAGGTCTTGTTTCCCAGGAGCCGTTGCATTTCGTCAGCCCACTTCTGGATGGAGAACAGCTGCGGGTCTCTTCATGTTTTTTTACCAAAGGTTTCATAAAGTCAAAGCGGAGCCCAGAGCAGTTTGTACAGGGTGCCTTCCCTTACCCTGGCGTCTTAAGCAGCTGAGGTTCGCCTGCCTTCAAGGACGCTGGCTCGAAAGAAACACCAGCTTCTATAACCTTAATGTGAAATTAGCAGTTTTCAGTAATCTCTAATCTCTGGAAGCCTCAGCCACAGAGGTGCAGAAGACTGAATTTGTCTGAACCAGAGAAGTCTCTAGTATAGCAAAGAGTGTGTGTGTGTTTGGGGCGCGCGCGGGGGGTGGGGGGCGGCTTCTCGGGGAAGGAACCCCAAATGAGCACAGAAAGCAGGAGGGCAATAATGTCACCACAGGATGACATGTTAGCGGTAGAATGGCCAAATAGAGCCTGCTGGTGTAGAAAGAAGCACGGAAAATGACACACTAAAAATACCAAAATAATAGCTGCTAGATGTTAAGACAAAAAATTATGTTTATCTCTAAATATCAGAGCTCATTTAATGTGGCTTATGGGTTACAGGTTAACAGCCACAGCCCCCTGTTAAGTCCGAAATCACCATACAGAGACCACCATTTGAAGGCAGGTTTCAAACCACTTTACAAAATAGTGACCCTAGACAGGTGTGATAGGCCTTTTTATAGGAAACGAGGGGAGGGGAATAGGAGCAAGTGTTAGGTAATTTAAAACCTTATTGGTGGGTGCTGGGGAAATTACAAGGAAAGATTCCTGACTGGCTTGCATTCAGGTGGTTGATGGACTGCTTTTCTTTGTCATGAACGTTTAACTACAGGATGAGATAAGGCTGCCCGGCACAGTATCCCCCATCCTGAGATAAGACGTTTTCCCGTTCTTGTGGTTCTCTCCAGGCTGTACCTTGGTTAGGGGATTTTATGGTCTGTTTCTGGAACAGGTGACCTATGGCCTAGTCCCTGGGACTGGTGACTTTTCTTGTAAAGTCAGGCCTGGTCCTGAAAATGGAGACAAAATGGAGTTCATGCCGTCCTCTCACACCCACACACAGCAAAAACAAAGCAACAGCAAGAACAACAACAACAACACCTGGGTAAGGTGCAACTTCCATCTAAGGAGAACTATCAGTGCATGGCTGTATCTGAGGGTGAAGAACCTGTATCAAGAGACTTTGATGTTCCCATTTCTTACTCTGCAAGAGTTGAGTAAGGAAATTCAACTCTGATGCAACCACCTTCCATTTACTGTAGATGTGCAATGGGGCTGAGCAGTACAGCTAGGGGTGATGAGGCAAGGGTAGGCTGGAAAGTGAGTGTAGAGTGTGCCTAGAGGTGCTGCCGTGAGTCCTAACTAAGGTGGCTCTGGGCCCTCACTTGGGGAATCTCAGGCTGTATTTTGCTCATCTGCAGTGGCCATGGGAAACTCTGAAAAGTGCATCCAGCCTAAGGCCTTCTGTTATTCCTAGGATAAGATCTTTACCCTGCCCTATTTACTCAGTTATTCCCAAACCCCGCTCCTTGGCTGCATCGCAGGCCACTCACTTCAAACCAGAGCCCAGCTAAATAAAGTTTCTTGCTTTTTCTTGAACTCTCACAGGGTCGTTATTTGACTCCTGCCTGCTTGCTCTGCCGACTTCTCTCTTGCCCCAGGCTTTTGCGTGGCTGGCTCGATCTCCGTTTACTCACTGTCTCTGTTCTGACACCCCCTCTCTGATGGAACAGGCTGAGGAAATGTGGAATTGTGTTATCTACATAATGTTTAGTGACTGAGATATGAGAAAGTCACCTGATTAGTGCTTTGCCAGAGAGATAGAGCTTTTGATCTGCTCTGTAAACATGCAATGTAAACCAAGGTGGGGGAACACTGACTTTATTTTCTAATCCTTCCCCTCCACTTAACATCCATCCCTTACATGGGTAAACAAATGGGTCTGTCTCGAAATCATGTGTTTCAAATAGCCCAAGAGCCTCAGAATCTTGTGATTGTAGTCGGGATGACCTTGAACTCCTGACTCAGGGTTACTCGGCTTATCTGACAACATCCAAGCCCTGTTCAGATCCTTTTTGACTCTTGAGCAGATAATCAGAAGCAAAACTACAAAAGAACATAGTGATTTCTGTGTAATTTTTGAGAAGCTTCTCAGTTTTTTTTTGTTTTTTTTTTTCCGTAGCAACTGCACCATTTTACATTTTACCACCACTAATAACAGTCTCTTTGCCAGCAAGTCTTGCTGTTTTGATTTTAGCCATATTTCTCTAATGGCTAATACGCCTTTCACATACTTACTGAGTTCTTTTGTACAACTTTGGAGAAAAGTCTCATTAAGTCTTTACCCATTTCTAAGTTGGATTGTTTGGTTTCTCACGGTTGACTTTTACCTGTGGTTTGTTTTTGTTGTTGTTGTTTGTTTTGTTTTTTTCCTGCCAATAGCAGGAAATAGTGTAGATAAGTTACTTTCCTGTTACTGTGATAAAACATCTTGACCAAAAGTGACTTATAGAACAAAGAGGCTATTTTGGCTTATGGTTTCAGAGGGACTAGGAAGCATGTCAGCAAGCAGCAGGCTTGATGACCGAGCAGGGACCTGAGAGTTCACGATTTCAATCACCAGCAGGAAGCAAGAAGAAGGAATCAGAAGTGAGGCAAGGCTGTATAATCTCAAATCTTGTACCCAGTGATACGCTTCCTCCAGCAAGGCCCAACCTCCCCACAAGCTCTCCAAACAGCTTCACCAAATGGGAACCAAATGTTCGAATACTAAAGACTATGGGGGTATTTTTCTCATTCAAACCAACATATCTTGCCTCCAGAAAGCTGTTTTGGAGATGGCTAGCCAAGACAGTAATGACACAAGCCTCTTTGTTTTTGAAGTCCATTAGGGAGAACAAATTTATTCAGTATCTTTTACTGAAGGGGAAGGTACTAGAGATTAAATCCCAGACTTTGCACATGCTAAACGTATATTGTACCACTGAGTTCCACCCAAAGTCCCCTAGAATCATATTACATTACAGACACCTTTCTTACTCTTCTGGGTGACCCTGTGACTCTAGATCAGTTTTTCCCAACCTGTGGATAGGGACCTTTCTGGAGGTCAAAGGACCTTTCACAAAGGTGGGGTATCAGCTATCCTGCATATCAAATATTTATATTAAGATTCATGATAGTAGCAATATTACAGTTATAGAGTAGCGACAAAACAATTTTATGTTTGGGGGTCACCACAACAAAGGGTCGCAGCAGGAGGAAGGTGAGCCAGTGCACTAGATGGAAGACTGGGGCATGCCTTACTTACAGTTGAGCAAAAGGCCCAGTGATGTACGGTGACAGCCCTTTGACCTCTCTGGTGCCCTCCATCTTAGCCTCACTTACTGGCTGAAGAGGAAATCTTGGGGTGCAGGAAGGCTGGCTGAACAGGCACCACTCAATTTCTTGCCTGTGGCCCCTCTCCCAGGAACTCTTATATCTCCTGCTTGGAAACTTAAGTCCTCCCAGAAAACAGAAAACCTTGGTTTGGCATTGTGTGTGGTTTAAGACCGGGAAGCCTGTTTCTCCAGAGGTGGCCTGCCCTCTGAGAAGCTGCTGTGCAGATGTCTGTGAAGCAGCCACTTACACAGCCTATACTTGTTATCCTGATCTCACTTCTATCTTCCTTTCCTCCTGGAGTTTACTTTCTCTTCCAGAGTGTGACAGTCACCAAGGGGAGCGACAGTACCTGAAACTTTTGGCTACTATACCAAATCGGAGAATTCATTTCCTCCAACATGGCAGGTAATGAATGACCTGTTATGGGGGTGTTATACATTTAGTCAGAAATTGTACTATTTGTTATTAAAAAAATCCAAGAAACATAGAAGTATGGATTAACCCACTTGGTTTATGACATGGATCACTGGGTGTAATTATTTTCTTCTGTATTTTCTACTTCTTTGTCCATTTCAACCTCCTTCAGAAAAAGTGGGACACATGCCTATCCTGTCTTTGTCCAGAAATTATCCCAGGCCAAAAAGTTCTCAGGAAAGGGCACCTAGGAAATGAGCTTCTAGTTTAGAAGGTTGAAGTCCATCTTTACCTTTTCCCTCCCTTTTGCCATACTGGTGAACAAACCCAGTGTCACATGCATCGAAGCACATACTGTCATCAACCCACACCTCCAATGCTGCTTTGCTTTGCTTTTGTGTCTGCTTATTATATATATGCACACATCAGAGACATATACATAACTTTACAACACATTTTAAAACAGTAATATACAACACTGAAATTCTTTCACTCTACAACATGTAGTCTTACCTCACTGTGCATATTATAGTGTTGATTTGGGCTTTTCCTTTACTTTTACAATATTTAGTTATATGTGCATGCCAGACAAGAACTCTACTGAGCCATATTATGTCCTTCGTGCCTGGTTTTGGGTTTTTCACCCTCGGTACTGCTGATGTTTGAGGCCCCATCAGTTGTGTGGTGCCATTTTAGTTTCTGGGCTGTACCCATTAGATGACAGAAGCCGTCCTTCCATCACCAGTTATGACAATTAAAAACATCTGCATCTGACAGGTGTGCTCATGACTGGTTACACTGGTCCCTAGTTGGGAAACACTGATGTAGGTATTTTATTTGTGTTCATTCTCTTGGCAAGCCCTCCAAGTATAGTTCATTTACAGTTAGAAAGTGAAGTAAAACCTAATATTTACTCCAACACATGGAATTCAATCTTATCACTCAGATGAACGTCCTGAGACAGTTTGCTTCAAGGTAGCGTGTTTTCTATTCAGGATCTTAGACGAGAAAGTTCAAATCAAGAGTTTAACATGTGCCAGAGAGTAATGATCAAGTTCTTGCCAAGCACACATGAGAGCTGAGTTCAGATCCCTAGCACCCACCAAAAGCCAGCCACAGGAGCACTCATCTGTAAGCCCAACATGCAGACAGGCATTGCTGGAGCTCTCTGACCAGCCAATCTAGCCAGATCAGTTCAGTGAGAGACTATCTCCCAAAATAAGGTAGAAAGCCACTGAAGAAGACACCTGGCCTCCATTCACCTGTGCACACAGATATGCTCACACACACAGACAAGTCTGTGTGTGAATCTGTGTGTATGCATATACTGGTGCACTTGCCTGTGGGCACATGAGAAGGCCAGAGGTTGACATTGAGATTTTGCCTTCCTCACTCATTCTCCACCTGATTTTTAAAATTATTTTATTATGTGTATCAGTGTTTGCATGTATGTCTGTGTGCCACAGGCATGTCTGGCACCCTCAGAGGTCAGAAGAAGACATTGGAGCTCCTGAAACTATAGTTACAGATAGTTGAGAACTGAACCCAGGTCCTCTGGAAAAGCAGCCACTGAGCCATCTCTCCAGCCCTCTTGACCTTATTTTGTAAATACAGGGCCTGTAATGGAATTTGGAGTACACTGTTTGAGCTAGACTGGCTGGCCAGTGAGCTCCCGGCATTCTCTTGTCTCTATCTTCCCCGTGCCACCAGGTACTAGGGTTATGGCATGTGCTGATGCCCTTGGCTTTGGGTGTTGGGATCCAAAATCATGCTTGTTCATGATAGAGACAGCGCTTTCATGACCTGCTCTTAGAATCTTGTCTCAATGTCACTACAAAAAGATAGGTTCCACATGGCCCTGTCTCCTGCAAGAGGCCAGGGTCAGCTTCGTCCTATTTTATTTCAGCATCAGGTGTTCAAGGACCTGGGGGAGATGGAATCAGAATACACAGTCTGAAAGGTGTCATTATTGTTGATGGCCAATGTAGGCATAAGAGATTAATTCTTATTTTTTTGTTTTGTTTTGTTTTCTGTTGTAGAGCAAGGCTAAAACTTGTCATGGAACAGGCTTTTTTAAAAAAAATTAGTATGTTTTCTAAGAAGACATAGTTTGGTTCATTGTATTAATGAATAAAGGCTGACTATCATAATTAAAAATATAGTTCTGAGCACATGATTACAAAATCTCCAAATTTTGAACTTTCAAAGTTGGGGTGTTTGACTTACTTACAAAGTCTATACAAATATTTCAAAGCCAGGTTCTAAATCATTCCTAATCCCAAGCATTTTAAAAATAGAAGCCATTCAACTTGTATTAGTGAGTCTAGCTGCAGTGTCCTATAATGGCACTAAAGTACTGTTTTGTCACCCATTAAAAAGGTTGATTTTTTTTTTTTTTTTTTTTTTTTTTGGTTCAAAGCAGTCTTGTGCCTATACATCAGTTTCACCGTATTCTTCTCTGGTTTAGGATTTGTTCTTCAAAGGAAACATCTCTTCCCTTGATATAGGTAAGAAAGTGCTCATTGTCTATGCACATCAAGAGCCCATGTCCTTCAATGGGTCCCTGAAGAAAGTGGCTGTTGAAGAACTGAGCAAGCAGGGGTGTGCAGTTACTGTGTCTGACTTATACACCATGAACTTTGAGCCGAGGGCCACAAGAAACGATATCACTGGTGAGTCCGCAGTATCTAACTGTTGCCCGTAACATCAAGTCTCAGGTCAAGAGAGTCCACAGTGCCAGTCTTTGTCATCCCTGTCCCCAGAAACCAAATCCCTTTGCTTTCAAGGTAGCGAGGTTTCTTTTAATAGAAGGATTTTTCTATCTTAAATTATGTCTACGTGTGTGTCTCTGTGAGAGTAGGTACATAACCATTCGGTTGCCTACAGAGGCCAGAAGTGAGCATTGGAAACCCTACAGCTAGAGTTACAGGCAGCTGTGAGCCTCTGGACGTAGATGCTAGGGCTTGAATCTGGGTCCTCTACGAAAGCAGTATGTGCTTTTAACCACTACACCTCTCCAGCCCGTTTCTGTTTCTTTTCAGAGGTATCTGCTACATAAGCAAGTGTGAGGGTTGTGTTAGTCAGCTTTCTCAGCTCTCACAGAACACTTAACACAACCAACTTGAGAATAGATTTATTTGGGCTTGCAGTTCTAGGACAGTGGCTGGGTCCATTTGGATCCTTGCTGCAATGGCTTCTAAGTACGGGGAGCTTGAGCACATTGAAACTAATTCTGGGGAAGCAGCTTCCTGTGATTTCCGTTATGATCAGGTTGCACAGACGCATACTCTTCTCAAGGGAAAAAGTTCAAGTAAGTTTCCTCTCTCGTACCTGTAAGCCTGCTATGGATGGGCTCTCCTGAGATGTCATTAAGGGATTTTTCCTACTGTGTGCTGTCTAGGTTTGTGTGAACTTGACGAAAGCTAGATTCATCGGAGAGGAGAGAACCTAGATTGAGAAAAATGCCTCAGGAAGATCAGGTTGAAGGCAAGCGTGTAGGGCATTTTCTTAATTAGTGATTGATGGGGGAGGGCCCAGCCCACTGTGGGTGGTGCCCCTCCTGGGCTGATGGTCCTGGTTCTATAAGAAAGCTGAGCTGAGCAAGCCAGGAGGTGCAAGGCAGTAAGTAGCATCAGCTCCTGCTTCCAGATTCCTGCCCTGTTTTGAGTTGTGTTCTGACTTCCTGCAATGATGAATAGTGGTGTGGAAGAATAGGCCCTTTAACCCTTTCTTACCCAAGTTGCTTTGGTCTTGATGTGTCATTACAGCAATAATAACCCTAACTAATGACAGAACTTTGTGCCAGGAATGGAGTATTGCTGTGACAGGCTTTTAGCCATGTTGGTTTTGGAAAGATTGTGGAAGGACTTTGTAACTTTGGGCGAAAAAAGCCGTAGAGTGTTTGAGTGAGAAAAATTTGATGAGGTGTTCTGTGGGGGCTTGGAAGAAAAGAATGTTGAGAGACATGCCCATGATGGAAGTCTGATTTGTGAAGTTCTAGAGGGAAGTTTGAAAGTTAATTAAAGACTGTTTGAGGCCATTGGATATTTACTATTTTGAATTGAGATTCTGTAGTTCTGGTCAGCGGGGCTGAAGAGTCAGCCATGATTAGCAAGAGACCAGCACCACTGAAGTGAAATCTTTACTGAGTATATCTTAGTCACAGTTTTATTGCTGTGAAGAGACACCAGGACCAAGGCAACTCTTATAAAGGAATTTCTTTAATTAGGGCCCTGCTTACATTTTCAGAGGGTTAGTCCATTATTCGTGGCAGACAGCATGGTGGCATACAGGCAGGCATGGTACTGGAGAAGTAGCTCAGAGCTACATCCTGCTCTGCAGGCAGGGAGTTAGATACTGGATCTGGTGTGGGCTTTGAGATTTCAAAGTGACCTTTTGACTCACCTCATTCCAGTGACACACCTCCTCCACAAGACCACATATCTTCATCTTTCCCAGTCTACCAACTGATGACTAAGTATTCAAATCTATGCCTACAGGGGCCAATCTCTTTCAAACCACTACACTGGTATAATTGATGCTGGCTAGCTAGAGCCGAGAAACTAGCAGTAATTAAAAAGAAACCAGCATCACTGAGGTAAAATCTTCTGGGAAGTGTTTCCTGAGAATCAGCACACCAAAGTAATCTATATCTATGTCTATATCTATACCCATTCCTTTATCTATCTATCTATCTATCTATCTATCTATCTATCTATCTATCTATCTAACTATCTAATTTATTGTCTGATCAAGTTAGGTCACTGTTACTTCCTAGTGTTTGAAATTATTTTTACTTTAGCTTTCCATAAAGCCTTTTAAGTCAACATTCCAGATGGAAAAGAAATCCGTTGTCATTTTTGCTGAGGTCCATTAAGTATAGAGGTGAACTTAGGAAGACTTCACCTTCTGTGGTGCTGCTTTCTTGCTCTCCAAGAGAAATGATGTGACCTTTCATTTGCTTTGCATTCTCTCTCCTTTCCTCTCCCCCTTTCTTCAAGTTTACTGACATGTTTTATCAAAAGGATGTTGATAGGTGTGTACCCAGTCAACCCTAACTTTCTTATTGTTAGTAATGCTTTAATTGATTCTATGAAGTTCTCCAGACATGTGAATAACTGTCTGCAAATAATAATTTCGCCTCACTTTTTTGACAATAACGCTAATTTCGATCTCTTTCCTTGATACAGGTAAGAAAGTGCGGATTGTCATGCACCTGCAGTTGTGTAGACCAGACCTCCAGATCCAGTCCGTAATGTTCATCCTGATCTTTCCTTCTTTTTGTATTTATGTGTATGTGTGTTTGCTTGCTTGCCTGTATGTACACCACAGTCATGCAGGTATCCGAAGAACAGGGATAGGGTGTCAGAACTCCTGGAATTTGAGTTATGGGAGGTTATGACTTGTCTTATTTGGGTGCTAAAAACCAAACACTGATCCTCTGCAAGAACACTAAGTGCTCTCAACCACCTAGCCATCCCCCCCCCCTTTTTTTTTTTTTATCAAATACATCAGTTCAGGCTGGGGATATATCACAATAGTTGAATGCTTGATGAGCAAGGCCAGTACAATTTTCTCTTAATAAACAGCAGCACAGGGACTAAGAAAATTGAAAGTAGGATAAGGAATCATCATTTTAAGCTAATAAACTAAGACATATTTCATGCCAAATACAGGTGATAAGATTAAAAGTACAAGCGAATAC
Organism: Psammomys obesus; assembly: GCF_907164565.1. Lineage (NCBI taxonomy): Eukaryota > Metazoa > Chordata > Mammalia > Rodentia > Muridae > Psammomys > Psammomys obesus. The sequence continues at coordinate 195,882 of NW_026596162.1, forward strand.
TACACCATTTTATATTCAACCGCCAATTTTATTATGTGCAGGAAGTGTCAGAACCAGTTCTCTTGGATACTGAAGGAACACTGTAAGTGCAAAGGACCTAAGTGGACTTGAGCTAAATGTAATGTGGTGGCCACACCCCGTCTGATAACATCTCCAGTACATCCCAACTTCTTCCCTAAGGCTTTGATGAGCCCGGACCACATAGCAGTTTTTGGAAGGCTGGGACAAGCTGGAGACACTCATTTATGAGTGAAAAATTGACTTCTTCCTTCCTAGGTGCCCTCTCTAATCCTGAAATCTTCAGATATGGGATAGAAACCTATGAAGCCTACAAGAAAACAGCTCTGTCCAGTGACATACTTGAGGAGCAGAGAAAGGTGCAAGAAGCTGATCTAGTGATATTTCAGGTTTGTTTTTTCCTCAGATGAGTAGATTCTTCCTATGAACAAAGACTTGAACATTGAGTTTGGAACCAGTACTTTTTGGCACATATATACAATTACTTGAAATATCTCTCCTAGATATAACCCTAGTTAGAACAATTGTACAGAGAAACCTGGTTCCTAGCTAGCTGGCATGTCTGGAACAGTGACTTTGGGAGGATGAAAGCAGCAAGACTGGCATGATTCAGATGCTTCTGGGAACAATGGGCATGGTTACATTCTTTATTCATACTGACTCAGGGAGTCAGGGTTTTCAGTAACATTGGCTTATAAGGATCTCTTTATCTTTATTTTAATACAGATTTCTCTGTATTAATTGCTTACCAAGGCAGTTTGAGCCAGCTTCTTCACTAAATGCCCTAACCATTAACAGGACAACCTTGTTTCCATCCTCTGACATTACATACATATCAATGTGTACACAGAGAGAGAGGGGGAAGCGGCTACAAAAGGAACTAGCCCAACAGATTGACTTCTGGGAGCACTAACTCATCTGGCCACTCCTGCCAGAACTTGAGAGGGAGCAGTTAACATGTATCCGGGTAGTCATATAAGCATGTGCTTCCAAGGGATTGTTACACTGACTAAAATCCAAGTCAAACTCAGAAGGAAGGGGAGCACAGTCTATAAGGGCTCTGCTCACTTGAGTCCTTTGGGCAGGAATGGCCAAGGCAGTACTTCTGGAGTGCTCTGCTCACCCCAGCTTTCCATCATCCCAAGGATATCACTGTTTTTCACTTCCTATCTTAATTTCAGTTAATACTGCTGATGAAACACCATGACCAAAAACAAGTTGGGGGAAAAGGGGGTTTATTTGGCTTATACTTCCGCAGCTGAAGTCCATCACTGAAGGAAGTCAAGACAGGAACTCAAACAGGGAGAAAATCTGGAGCTGATGCAGAGGCCAAGGAAAAGTGCTGCTTCTTGGCTTGTTTCCCATGGCTTGTTCAGTCTGCTTTCTTATAGAACCCAGGACCACCAGCCCAGGGATGGTATCATCCACAAATGGTCTGCTCCCCACCCCAATCACTAATTAAGAAAATACCCTACAGGCTTGCCTACAGCCTGATCTTATGGAGGCATTTTTCTAGCTGGACTCTCTTCTCTCAGGTGTCTTTAGTTTGTGTCACGTTGACATAAAACTATCTAGCACACCTCCTCTCTGCCTGCTCTCAGCATAGCATAAGAGGCTGTCATCAGGAGATAGTCTCCAGAGTAGCAGCTGGGCCACACTCATCTCTGCCCTTCACTCCACTGTGCCCATGTTGTGTCCCCACTGAGATCATCCTGTAGGCTACCTTTATCTACTGGGTGCCCTGGGAGGAGAGGCCAGTCGGAATAAAGTATGAATCCTGAGACATAATTTGCCTCTGCTTGTTCCATTTCCAGTTCCCACTATACTGGTTTAGTGTTCCAGCAATCCTGAAAGGCTGGATGGATAGGGTGCTGTGCCAAGGTTTTGCCTTCGACATCCCAGGCTTTTATGACTCCGGTTTTCTCAAGGTAAGTGCTCTGGAGATAAAACAGATCTAATCAGTGGGAAGAAGGTGAGGGCATCTATCAACTTATATTTCTAGTTTGCATTTTTGTATTAGGTAAGTAAATATTCGTTAAGCAGTTAACTATGCACAGCACACTTCATGGATGCTCAGTGCATCCTTTTTCAATTCACAGAGCATTTTGATAGTGGGGGATGTGTATCCACACTAATCTACACATGAGGCAGATGAAGTGTGGGGCTGAGTACTGGGCAAGAGTGAAGTGGGTAAGGACATGGACAGTGCCATTATCGGCCAGGGTACCAACTCTGTGACAGTCTGGCTTGTTTTATACCAGTTCACACCTTTGGGTTCCATATGCCCACCTGGGGGGTGGGGGCTAACCACACAGCTCCTATATTGTAGGGGAGAGGGTCTAAAACCTCATAGGTACCATGTATAGTATCTGTATATTATTGAGAGAACTTCATACTAAGCAAGTGGCTTTAAATTCTAAAAGTTTCTAAAATTAAATGTACATGGAGAAAATGAACCAGGTACCCAAGATGCTGCGCTGCATTGCACGGTCATCCTGTGCATTACCTTTCCGTTAGTCCTGTGGGATCTCCGTTCTCATGAAACCCAGTCCTCCAGGAGTCTTGCATGTTAGAAGTTTAGTATTCACTTGTCCCTTCTGCTGTCAGGCATTAGCTGTCATCTCTAGATGGGCCTATGGGAAATGGGAGGATTACATCTGTTTACCCTGGAAGGAACCTGACCTCAGACTCCCTTCTGGCCACCATAAACCTCAGTACTACATCACAGGAGCAGTTTCCTCTTATTGCAGTCACATGATGCATTTACCTTTTCCTCTGCTGCAGGGTAAATTAGCCCTCCTTTCCTTAACTACCGGAGGCACAGCCGAGATGTACACAAAAGCGGGGCTGAGTGGAGATTTCCGGTACTTCCTGTGGCCACTCCAGGTAAATAGGCCTTGAGAACCTTGTCTGCTTTTGCTGGCCCATTGGACACCCCCCTCCCTGCACCTTACACACACATAGACCTTGTAAGCTTGACACTCCATACTATTTTGACTCCCAACTAGATGGAGAAAATAATTAACATTTTTGTCCTTATTTTATTTTACAAATTGGTAGCAGTTTAAAGGTTGGCTAAGAGGGAAAACGTACAACTTTTGATAATGCTTGACCCAACGTTAGGCCAAACCTGGCTAGGCCTGAGGTGGCACCAGGTGTGTGGGTATGAGTGATGAGCAACAGCAAGGCCTGGAGAGTCCTTTCCAGAACAGTGCTCTCTAAAGCACCACCCTTAACCTTGGTGAGAGGTACCACAGACCCTGTGATATGGACAGTGTCACTTGGGCCTCTGAACACCCTGAACAGATGAGTAGCTGAAGAGTAGCCTTCTACAGAAGGGAAAGGCAATGGCAGAGTGAGTTCCAGCAGGCTAGGATGCCTGTGTGTATGGAACTCCCTGGTAAGGGACAGACAGCAAGAGGCAGACTTCAGGGCAAAGACTCTTAGGAGAACTGGAAACCTAAATGGAAGTGCTCTTTGGATGGTGAGGAGAACACCTGTCCAGTTGTGAGGAAAGCTTGTATTAATAGCTGGAAAGACTGCTGTTGTGAACATAGACATTGAGGAAGATGCTGCAGGTAGAAGTCTGTGGAGGAATAAGTGTTTAGTGTACCCAACGCCTTGAGTTTGAGCTCCAGTTCCCCGTAAGCTAGTTATGGTAGTGCATGCCCATAATCACCACATGGGAGGTGAAGGCAGGAGGATCAGAAGTTCAAGGTCATTCTCAGATACACAAGTTTAAGGCCTGCTTGAGGTATAGGAGTCCTTGTCTCAAAGTAATAAATAAAAATTAAGAATTGTCCCTTTTCTTTCTAGGTTCACATTTCTTACTCATTTCCATTGAGATGTTGGCATTTTTAACTGATTTGCCAGCTTTCTCTATATTAGTAAAAATTACGCTATGGTGTCTTCAAAACACTTAAGAGTTTTCTTCATATGTGTGTGTGTACATATATATATACATATACATGTATATACATATATATACATGTATATGTATATTCCAAAGGCAAGTTCATTCCTTGCCTTTGTTGTTTACTTTCATGTTTGTGTTATGGATGTGTCTATGTGTGTGTGTGGATGTACTTGCCCATGCATGCAAGTGTGTGTGTGTGTGTGTGCACGCACTTGCCATACATGCATTTGTATGTGTGTGCAGATGCACTTGCCATACAAGCATGTGTGAACGCTGCAGGTCAATTTCAAGTTCTTCATTGATAACTTTCCACCTTAGTTTTTGAGGTCACATCTCTCACTGCTCCTGGTGCTTACTGATTTGGCTAGACTGAATTGCTCGTCTCTGCCCTCAGCAATTACACTGGCGGGTTACAGAACCATGCTGCCATACCCAGTGAGTGTTCTTAACTGCTGAGCCATTTCTCCAGCCCCTAAAAATGGACTTTGAAGCTGACTTCCAATAAATGATGTCATCTGAGAGAAAGTAATTTAAAAACACACATGTGGGCTTTTGGTCCTCTAACTCCACCTGGTAGGGAAAGCTCGGGTGTGGGTGTGAGTTTTAAAGAGCATAGTGAGGAAGTGTGATATGTATAGGGTGAAGCCAGGCTCTTTTTGAAAGACAATTTTAGTGAGTGGGGTAGTGGCGCTCCATTAAGGGCAATTACAAGCTGTGAGCTTCCTTCTCCGAATGCTAGTTGTTCTCATACATGTCATTTACTAATCTCAAATCTTGTTTTAAAATTATGTACTTTACCCCAGTTTGTAATAACAGGTAGGAAAGGTAAACAATATAAAACATTTAAAATCCCACTTAATCTATACCTCCAGCAAGAATTACTTGTAGCATTTTCTAATGTCCTAGATAAATCTTTCATAAAATGTCTGTTACTAGTCTATTATTATTTTACATAAAAAGTATACAACAAATACTGCTTAAAATTTGTCTTGATATAACAAATACAGTCAACAACTTTCTACAGCAGCACATCACAGCTAAAATAACGTCTGTACATACCACTGAATATAGCATAATTTGCCAAATCCATCAAAACTGTAATCTTGGTGATGGACTCATTAGTAAAGATCTGTCTGAATTCCAGCTGCCAGATTCTTCTGCTAACGGAGCACTCTATTCTGCCGCTATATGGTAGTGGGTTGTTATCAGTTACTTTATAGCATTTGTGTCTTAATTTTTGAAGGCTTCAACACGTCGTTTTCCCCTTTACTAAATTTAACTGAATGTACATAAAGAGTGGTAATGATCAGTTCTTTCCTTTCCGGCTTTAGCACGGTACCCTGCACTTCTGTGGATTTAAAGTCCTTGCCCCACAGATCAGTTTTGGTCTTGATGTTTCATCAGAAGAAGAAAGAAAAGTGATGCTGGCATCATGGGCCCAGCGACTAAAGGGCATCTGGAAAGAAGAACCCATCCACTGCACACCCTCCTGGTATTTCCAAGAGTAGCATTTTGTACTCCGGGTACAGCTAACAAGCACCACAGTGAGAGGCCTAAAGCATGTGCAGAGAAGGTGGCCTGTGTCCAGAGATGTAGGCACCATTGAGTGTCTCCAGTTTTACACAACTAGAGCAGATGTTTCAAAAATCAGCTTGTTACACTGTGTTAGTTCTGCCTGGTCATTACTCACTCATTTTTCAGTTTTGTAATGTTTCTCTAAAATCTCTCTTGCTACTTCATAGTATAGTTTTCTGAACATGGAGGTACATTTGTTTGTTGTTTCATTTTCTTTAACTTGATTGTTCTTTTTAACAGGAAAGAGGACCATTTGCAGCTAATGTTTTAGTGCTAAATTTCAATTTACTTTTTTTTCTTTTGGCTTGGGGATTATTATGTTTTAATTGAAAAGCAGGCTAGTATTTTTTATCATTAAGTATATACAGTGAAGATTTTTTTTATCATTAAGTATATCAAAGCCTTTGATAGTATTCTACCACTGTTTTAATGATCCTGAAAAATGGGCACAGACATATGGAGACATCTCCTACCCCTCAATGTCATCACTATTGAAGAGAAGGCTGTTGCTACTTCCCAAGGCCTTTCTTCCTTAGCATTCTTGATACTACCCACAATTGCCTCATCAGATTCCTTGCTCAGTTTTCAATTAGAGTTATCATCTTCAAATGATTTCTATCTGCAGTTTCTTTATATTCCTTTTACCAGCATCCTTTTCAAAACCTTATTCATTAAAACATTTATTTAGTGTATGCATGCACACACATACCACTGGGTGTGAGTGTGTAAGTTGTAGTGATTTGAAGGATGTGGCTCCATAGACTCTCAGCTTGAATACTTTGTCCCCAGTTGGTGGAACTGTCTGAGAAAGATTGGAAGGTGCGGATGCAGTGTGTCTCTGGGGGTAGGTTTTGTGGCTTTAAAGGACCAGTGTCATCCCCAGTGTGCCCTTTTTGCCTCCTGCTTTTGGATCGAGATGTGAGCTCTCAGCTGTTCCTGCTTTTGCTCTGCCATCATGGACTCTAGCTCTCTGAAAGCATAAGACCTATCAAGTAGTTTCTTTTATAAGATGCCTTGGTCATGGTGTTTTGTTAAAGCAAAGAAACCTTAACTAGTATGAAAGTCAAAGGACAAGCTGATTTCTATCGGTTCTCTCCATCTATCCTGTTCCAGAGGCTTAATTTAGGTCACAAGGCCTTTGCTGAGCCATCTTACCAGCTCCAGACTCCTTTTCATCTGTACGTTCACTTTTTGTCAATAGATATTTTTTCCAAATGTATCTTTCTTTGTCTTCCAAGTTTTTTTTTTTATCAAATACTCAGTGCCTTCACTTTCAAATTGATTTTTCAGAGCCATTTTTTCTGTTGTTTTTCCAGACCACTTTTTTCAGTTTTTTATTTAAATGTTTTCATACAATATATTGATCATATTCTTTTCCTCCCCTACTTCCTCCACACCTTTCTTCCCACTCTTAAAAAAGAAAGAAGGAAAAGAAAAGAAAAGAAAAGAAAGACAAACAAAATCTAGTAAGACACAAAATATCAAGACAAAAACAGCAAAAATCCCACCAGAACAAAAAGTGCAGTCTGTTCTAGGTTGGCCAACTACTCTTGGGCATTAGGTCTGCCGTGGAATGTGGTTGATATACCCAGTGAGACTCCATTGAAGAAAACTTATCTCCCCCTTTTCAGCAGGCATCGATTACAAATAACTTTTTGGTTAGGGGTGGGTCTTTGTCCACGTCCCCTTCTCAGTGTGGAAATTTTGTCAGGTTTGAACCTGTGCAGGCCCTGTGCTTAAATGTTTACTTATGTGTATGAGTGTTTTGCTTTATCTATGTGCACCACTTTTGTGTCTGGTGCTTGCAGAGGCCAGAAGAGGCCCCTCCGTCTCTCAAACATTTGTGAGTAGCCATGTGGATGCTGGCAATCACACCAGATACTCTGGAAAAAGAGTACTACATGCTCTTAACCAACTAGCCACTTCTCTAGCAGTGTCTAATGGGGCGGGGGGGATGAGTACATGGAACCTTTAGGAGTCAGTTTTCTCCTTCAGAGACTGAACTCTGGTTATCAGACACCATTACCTGCAGAACCTTCTCCCCAGCCTTTAAGTACTTTTTACCAACCCGCAAGCTGCTTTTCGGAGCAGTCTTCAGATTCTCCTTCTGCTGTAGTTCTTTCTGTGGCTATGATAAAATACTCTGACCAAAAATCAACTTAGATGAATAAAGGTTTGTTTTAGCTTTCAACCCAGAACATGGGGATGGAGACATGGCTCAGCACATCAAGGCAGGAACCCAAGGTGGGAAGGCAGGCCTGCTACTTTCCATACATCCTTACCTCTGACCAAGAAATTGGTTTCATAGCCACAAAGTATAACAAGAATCATGGAAGAGGACACTTGCTAGTAGCTTACTTCATAGACTTATACTCAGTGAGCTTTATATTTTTCTTCCTTTTTCTTTTTATTTTTTGAGGCAGGGTCACACTATGTCACCCTGGCTGGCCTAGAGGATTTCTCTATTTAGCCTAGGCTGGCCTCAAACGCACAGATCTACCCTCCTGTGCCTCCTGAGTGCTATGATTAAAGGTGTGAGCCACCATGCCCAGATTTATACACAACAGTAGGCTAAGCCCTCCATCAGTTATCAATTAAGGCAAGCCCCCACATACATGGCACAGGCCAATTAGATCTAGACAGTTCCTCATCTGAGGCTCTCTTCCCAGAAGACTTTGGGCTGTGCCAAACTGACAGTTAAAGCTAACTGAGAGTCCTCTTAAGATATATCTAGACATTTTCCAAGCCTGTCTTGGACCTTCTTGGTCCTCTTTCTTAGAGCATTTTAATATCTGAAGTATCTTCTTCAAAATCTCTCCATCTTCTGTTTGTCCCCCAAGAATCTGTTTATGTATGGGTTCCTCAAGTGCCCTTTCAGAGGTAGCTTCTTAGGTGTCCATTCTGCACATGCTGGTTGTCCAAAGAATCCCTACTCTAGAAAGCCTGCTGAGGACTGGAGAGATGGCTCAGAGGTTAAGAGCACTGGTTGCTCTTTCAAAGGTGCTGAGTTCAGTTCCCAGCAACCACATGATGGCTTGGGACCATCTATAATGAGATCTGGTGCCCTCTTCTGATGTGCAGGTATACATGCAAGCAGAAAAGTGTATACATAATAAGTAAATAATTCTCTGGTGGATGGGGAGATGTCTAAGCAGCTAAGAGCACTGACTGCTCTTCCAGAGGACCTGGGTTCAATTCCCAGCACCCACACGGCAGCTCACAGCTGTCTATAAATCATGTTCCAGGGGATCCGACACCCTCACGTAGACATACATGCAGTCAAACACCAATGTACATAAAATTATATATATATATATATATATATTTTTTTTTTTTTAAGCCTGCTGTGTATGAGCTAAGATGTAACAGAAATACTGCATGTTTGTGTTGGCTCCAATAACATTCAATTAATCTTCCCATCATCTCAGCCTGGCCTCTTCACATGGTTCTTTATAAACTCATTCTGTGTTTGGATGAGAGTTTCTAGCCACCAGGCCTCCATCAAAGGTTTGACAGCAATAACTACCTGGCCCTACATTCCCCCAGCATGCAGAAGTTAATCCTGGGCTTCTGACAATAGGACTTTTTCAGTGGTCATTGCTCTGGTGTCTCTTCTATGACTGCAGATACAGGCCCAAGCTTATGGTAAGAAACTGCAGGTTTATGATGCCAAGGAAAAATAGGCAGTGCCAGGACAAATGTCCTAGATATGCATCTTTTTATCTGTCAAGACTCACGAATAGGTTTGACAATTCAAACCCCTCAGTTTGCTTAGCAAATTGTAGCCACAGTGAGCATGGAAGGTGGAGAGACAGCACCCCCCCCCCCTTAGAGCCTCATTCTGGAGTCCTTGTGAATTACTGGGCACTAGAGTACTAGGAAGTAGGAATTCTGCCCTGGTCCTCCAGCTCCCCATTTCCAGTACTGTAAGAGGACAGGAATTGTGAATGGAGGGAACCTTGCTCCCTTCCCAGGTTGCTCTGGCAGGGGTGTAGAGATCAAAGAACAACTTTCAGGAGTTGGGTTCTTGTTTTCCACCTTGCTATGGCATGGGTGCACCTGAACTCACATGTGTGTGTACACACACATCCATACATGCTAAATAAATAAATGAATAAATGAAACCCCAGTTCTGCCTCATATTGGCTAGTCCTGAAATTAATGTGTGTGTGTGTGTGTGTGTGTGTGTGTGTGTGTGTGTGTGTGTGTCAAAGCCAGAAACCCTAGTTTGACCTAAGTTGAGATCCCTTAAAAGATTAGGAATACTCCTTGGACAATAGACTAATGCAGTAGAACAGAGGATCCAGAAATAAGTCCATGAAACTACAGCCACCAGATCCTGGGCAAAGAAAATGAGAGAAATATTCAGCCTCTAGTATCTACATGTAGAAGAACGAAACTAGATCCTTGTCTGTCACCATGCAGCTTAAATTATACTAAAGACCTTAATGTATGACCTGAAACTTTTAAACTACTAAAGAAAAACACTTCAAGATCTAGGCATAGGGGCTGGAGAAATGGCTCAGGAGTTAGGAGCCAGGACTGCTTTTGAAGAGGACCCAAGTTTACTTCCTGGCAACTACCTAGGACAGCTTACAACTTACCTGTAACTTCTATTCCAGGAGATCCAACACCTTTGACCCCCACAGACACATGCACATATCTGGTGCTTGCATGCCCATGTGCACACACACCCCAATACACACACAGTTTTTGGTGTCTTTCTTTCTCTCTCTCTTTTTTTTTTTAATTAACTCTTAAAGGATCTAGACATTAGTGATGATTTTCTGAATAAGACTCCAATAGCTCTGGCAATAACAAAAACTGAATTCCAAATACCTGACCTGCCCTGTTGATCTGAGAAGGCCACTTGGCCCATGATGTGCCTGAAGCAACAAAAGAGCTCCCAACAGCAAAGCTTGTATGTGATTAGCTTGCTCCTAAATATTTGGGGCTGTGTATCTGATGCCCTCTTGTGGCAGTCTGAAGGAAGCCTTCGGTTTATCTACCATGGGGCAGAGGGCATACAGAAGGGCTTCCAGGCCCAGCATCCCGCAGGGTAACTCCTACTTCCTGAGGTTTCTGCACATTTAAGTGAAGGGTTTCCCTTTTGCAGCTGTATGTCCTGGCATCCAGCCTATCCTCTAGCTCTGAGAAAGCAGCCACAACTGGGCCCTTGTGATAATACTTATTAAGAGCTAGTTCTTATTACAGAAATGAAAACAAAACTGGAAATAATGTTGAGCTAGAAGTAACCAAAATCCATGCCCCATCCCAGAAAAATTTTAGTAGTTACCTGATATTACCTTCTAGGTGATGCTTTGAGGGCTGACTAACTGAATACTTTTGGATGGAGTCAAAGGCAAATCTCGTTGCACTGTGTTTCTTATGTCATGACAACCTAGACAATGATGAGACATGCTAAGTCCAGTATCTCACAGAATAAACAAAGTACAACTAAAGGGTAGGAAACACAGGTGGGAAAGGCATTAATCCAGGAGGAACATCTGTTTTACTTAGAGGATGAAATTGGTTTAGTAGTTCTAAGAACTGATATTCTGGTGAAATGAGGAGCATTGGGCTTTTCACAAGAAACTCCCTCCTCTAATTTTCCACCACAATTTGAACCTGCCACAGTAAGAAATCAGAAACTATAGGTACTGAATTACAAGGGAAAATGATATTCTATATATTTTGCCCTCACACTGAGAGAGGGTTCCTTTAAAAAAAAAAAAAAAAACTGGTATAAATGTTCTCCCAAGAACATTTAGAGTGCTGTTTACTTGTAGGGGGAGAAATTCCAGGCTAATCCTTGCTTACCTTTGTTACTTCCAGAGGGAGCTGCAGGTTCAGTATGGGACTCAGGCCAATCCAAGAATGCCATACTTCTGTGGTGTTCAGGAGATGACTTTGGCCTCTAAGGCTGCATCATAACGAAGAAAAGCAAAAGTAGCATGGTGAGCCCAGAGGCCACATGCTTTGGAAAAGAAAAGTTCACCACATGCCTCTTGCTGTTTTGAGCAATAATGTTCAACACACACAGAGTTAGCTACTGAAACATACAGAGTTGTCTAGAAATCCTGCAAATGTCAATTGCCAGTATATGGCCTGTCAGCTCCCCATCTACCTTAATATCTTCTCTAAAAGCAAGTAGAAATTTAAGCATCCTTCACTTGGGAAGTGTTTTGGAGGAACAGGAAGAAGAGACCCTAAATGACTTTCCAGTGCATGCCCACATGCTATGTGGAATAAGGATCTCTAGGGAGCCTGCCCACATATGAACCTGGGCCTAAACAAACCTAGCTTTGGACACTCTCTCTGTAGAGAAGCTTTAATACCACCTTTGTTCTGCCAGGTCAAAGGGGTTAGCAGACCTACCACACCCTTCATAGCCCCTGAAACCTTTTCTGAATGTTGCCTACCCATCTGCACTTCCCATGGTAGCCTATCGCTTTCCGTACTACTTTAGACCAGTGCCAGTCTTAGCAAACCTACTATTGGCTGAGCCATAATACACCAACAGATCTAAGCCCTCCCATGGGTGCTTTCCTCTTTGCTTAGACTTCTTTATGTCTATGGTCACTCTTCTATCATAGTTCATTTCACATTAAACACCTTCAGCTTGGCTGGCTATGGTGACACACGCCTTTAATTCCAGCACTCCAGAGACAGGCAGGTAGATCTCTGTGAGTTCAAAGACAGCCTGGTCTACATATGGAGTTTACATAACAGATACCCTCTACCCCCCACCAAAAAAAAAAAAAAAAAAAAAACCAAAGAAACAAAAAGACAAGACAATAAAATCATAGATCTTTACTTACTTAAAAAAAAAAATGACAGTACCAGGTGTGGTGGCACATGCCTATAATTCCAACACTCTTAGAGGCAGAAGCAGGTGGATCTCTGTGAGTTCAAGGCCAGCCTGGTCTACAAAGTGAGTCCAGGACAGCCAAGGCTACACAGAGAAACCCTGTCTCAAAAAACAAAGTGACGAATTTCACGTTTCACGTTTATTTCAATAGTTCAGCGAATATGTACATATATATATATTCATATTATATATACATATGCAGAGATTAAGACACAAAGAAAACACAGTAAAACACTAAAACTGGGAATATAGCTAAAGAGTGTGGAACAGTTCATTGTATTGCCTGGCTACTTTTCTGTAGCTTTGGTATATTAAACATAAGACACAGATTTCAATAATCACATAAAGTTAACTTACACTGTTTAGGTAGAAACACTGGCAATACAGTGGTAATTCAGGATGATGGAATTCTGGGAAGGATAAGCTTATGAGGGGGACCTCACAGGAGCTTCTGATACCACAAGTATCTCTACTCAAGTATAAGTTTGATTTTCCTTTCTAGTTATTAATTATATAGTCTACATTTTTTTCTAAATATATATTCCAAACTCGGAAAAGGTTAAAAAATGGAATGAAATATATAAATTTTATATGCTTTGTGAATTTCACATCATGTACCCTAATCCCACTCATCTCCCTGTCCTTTCATATCTGCCCTTCACCCTGTAACCTCTCCCCAAAAAAAAATAATATAGAATAAAAAACAACAAAAATCTCCTCGTGAGTGTGTAGTGTGTCACACAGTACACCCTTTTGTCCACATGTCTTGTGTGCGCAAGTGATGCGGTATGGGCAAGGAAGAGATGCTCCCCCTCACCCACAGCCTGGGGCAGGTGGGAGAGCTGGCCCTGGGGCCATGAGAACTAGACAGATGGCCCTGGTCCTCACTGGCTACAGTGCCCAGGAAAGTGGGCCCTGCAACTTGCCTGGGCAGCACAGTAGAGCTGGGCCTGGTGGCAAGGGGTGTTGGTGTGGGTGAGCTGGCTCTGTCCCTTTCCCACTGCATCACTGGGTGAGCTATCTGGGGCAGAGCAGGAGAGCTCACCCTGTTGGTGAGGAGACAGGAAAGCTGGTAGGCTGTCCAATTCAGCCATCACCTGGGCCCAGGTCCAGGGCTTTGAGTTAGCCCACCCCAATATCTACCCCATCTGCTGGAACTCATGAAAGGGCTGGTCCTGTAGATCCAAAGCTGCAGGTTCTCCATGACACAGGGCAACAACTGGATATCCAAGAGGAATCCCCCTGATGATCCATTATTGATAGTGTAGCAGAAGCCAAAGTCCTCAAACCACACCATGACTCATTGCCATGAACACTGCAAGTAAGGATGTGTGGACAGATTTTTTTAAGTGGAAAAAAAAAAGAACTTTAAATATGAGCTTAATTGAACACAGTCTACCACCTTTATTTTGAGATAGGATCTCTTTCTATGTAGTCCTGGCTATCCTGGAACTCACTACATAGGCCAAGCTGACCTTGAACTTAGAGATCTCCTGCCTCTATCTCTCAAGTATAAACTTAATAGAAAAAGTGAAATGATGGTGTGTATAATATATAACATGCTGTCATGAAAAATATCAAACTTAAGAAATATACTTAAGAGCTGGGCAGTGGCGGCACACAACTTTAATCCCTGCACTTGGGAGGCAGAGGCAGGCCTATGTTCGAGGCCAGCCTGGTCCACAGAACAAGCTCCAGGCCAGCCAAGGCTACACAGAAAAACCCTGTCTCAAAACAAACAAACAAACAAAAACACTTAAGAAGGAGGGCTATTATTCAATCAAGATTTGTATTTTTAATTTATTATTATTATTATTATTATTATTATTATTATTATTATTATTATTATTAATTTTGCAGAGTCTGTGTAGATCTGGCTGGCCTGGCTGGTATAACAGGCTACTCTCAAACTCATGTAGATATTCCTGCCTCTGCCTCCAAAGTGCTAGGATTAAAGGCATATACCAACAGACCTGGTTCTGGGATTCTTTGTTTTAAGCTTGCCTGTTACATTCTATTCCAAGGACACTAACAGACCTCATAATTTTAGGCGGACAGAGACCAAATGATTCCAGCAAAGCAGCAGCTAATGCTTATCACGTACTCCTGTGTTGGTCCCCTAGACCTCCCAAACCCTGGAAAAGCAAGCAAAAGCTTCCTCATAGAATATGCACATGAGGATGACTATGTTACATTACAGGAAGGAACACTAAACTTGGGAGTTTTCTGCTCTAAAAGAAAGCAGAAGTAAGCTGCCCCTTGTAGGATGGAGATGAGATGTTGACTCATTCCTTGAGGTCGCTCCTTGCAAACCTATTCTAATAAACAGTACAGGTAAAGCATTCAAGTTCTTCAGACATGCCCAATTTAACAGTTAATAGTTATCAACTTAACTGGATGATAACTTAACTTAAGAGACACATTCCTGGGCCTGCCTATGAGGGCATTTCTAGAACTTTAAGAAAAACCTACCCTATATGTGGACAATGCCATGCCAATGACTGGAGTCCCATACTAAATAAGAAAGGGAGGAGAAACTCTACAAGAGCTTCAGGGGTCAGTCATGGACTGAAGGAAATGGCATGTGTGTCCTGCTTGGTTTAAGTCTTGCTTTAGCCTGATTTTCCTTGATAACTGCCTATTCTTTTGGAATTTTGATAATGTTTATTTTGTGTCAATGTACATGAGAGTCTAACTTTTTAAAAAATTTTATAGGTGTTTAAAGTTAAGAGAACGTCTTGAGTTTCTTATGCAACAGGAGGTGCCAGGGAGACAAATACTTTCTTAGGCACTCTAATGAAAGGGCAAAGGGAACTTCAGTTCTATGCACTTGTCTAGGAACAGACTTGCAAAAGCCGGTTTGACCCTGTAGTCAGTGCTGAGGAGGAGTCAAGGTTGCAGCATCTGGGCACCTGACTCTTCCTCCTGGGCTGTGGTTATCAGAAATAAGGCACTTGTCCCTCCTGTCTTCAATGCTGTGCTCAGTCCCCAACTCTGGCAGACATTCCTTGCCCAACCACAGGCCATACCTGCCAGAACACCAGGTAGGCTGCCCGCCCTCTGACCTCCTCCATATACTTTCCCCACCACACACACAATCCTCATCCCCTCCTTGTCACCATATCCTAGCCCCCAACTCAGGCAGCCCCCAACACAGCCCCCAGCTGGGCAGTTGCCCAGCTCTAGAGGCAACACTGGCCACCAGAACTTCAGGAAGGCCACCCACCTGTAGACCTCCTCTACTCTCTTGGTGTCCCCCAACACTATCCCCAATCTCCCCTCTCCTCCTTGTAACCATTTAACAGCCTTCAACTAGGAAGAGACTTCTTGCTGGCCTCCAGGACTCCAGCCCCCAACTTAGAGGCCAGAAGACCAGGGAGGGAAAAAAACAAAACAAGAAACAAAACACTCATCCAAAAAAGACAAAACCAGATATTGGCACTAGACCTATAAACGCCCCAAACGTACATGCTTCGACAACAGCATAAGAACATGATCAACAACAACCAGGGCAATGTGTCACCACCAGAACCCAGCTATCTTACTACAGCAGGCCATGAATATTCCAACACAGCTGAAGCACAAGAAAAAGACCTTAAAGGAAATTTATGAAAATGATAGAGATCATTAAAGAAGAAGTGAATAAATCCCTTAGAGAAATCGAGGAAAAGACAAACAAAAAAAAAAAATTGAAGAAACTGAGTAAATCCCTTAGAGAAAGCTAAAGGGGTAGGGAGAACAAAAACAACAGATGAAGTAAACAAAACTGTTCAGGCCCTGAGAATGGAAAACAAAAGTATTAAAGAAAACACAAATTGAGGAAATTCTGGAAATGGGAAGTCCAGGTAAGTGAGCAGAATCTACAGACACAAGCATCAACAACAGAATACTAGAGACACAGAGAGAATCTCAGGCATTGAAGATATGATAAAAGAAATGGATATATCAGTCAAAAATGTTAAATATAAAAAATTTCTGACACAAACATTCTGGGACACTATCAAAAGAGCAAACCAAAGAACAGAAATAGAAAAAGGAGAAGAGTCCCAGCTCAATGGTCGAGAAACCATTTTCAACAAAATCACAGAAGAAATTCTTCCTAAGCTAAAGAAAGAGGTGCTTATAAAGGTACAAGAGGCAAACACCAACTAGATTGGCCCAGAAAAGTCCCTTTACCACATAATAATCAAAATACTAAACATACAGAACAATGTGAAGGTAGAGCTACTAGAATTACACCCAACTCATCAGTGGAGACTCTAAAAGCCAGAAGGGCCTGAACAGATGTCATGCAGACTCTAAGACCACAGATCCCAGCCCAGACTACTATACCCAGAAAAACTTTCAATTGCCACAGAGAGAGAAAGCAAGATATTCCATGATAAAAATCAAATTTAAACAATATTTATTATAAATCCAGCCCAACAGAAGATACTAGAAAGAAAACTAAAGCCCAAAAAGGTTAACTATGCCCATGAAAACACAGAAAATAAGTAACCTCACACCAACAAAACTAAAAGGAAGCACATACCATCACCACCACCACCAACAACAAAATAACAGGAATTAATAATCACTGGTCATTGATATCTCTATCAATGTACTCCATTCCCCAATAAAGACATAGACTAACAGATGGATGCAAAAACAGGATCCATCCTTATGTTGCATACAAGAAACATACCTCAATATCAAAGATAGATATCACCTCAGAGCAAACAGTTGAAAAAGATCTTCCAAGCAAATGGACCCAGGAAGCAAGCTTGTGTAGCCATTCTAATATCAAACAAAACAGACTTCAAACTAAAATCAATCAAAAGAGATGGGGAAGGACTCTTCATACTAATCAAAAGAAAAACCCCCAGAGATGATGTTTCAATTCTTAACATCTATGCCCCAAACACAAGGAAATCCACATTTGTAAAAGAAGAATTTCTAAAGCTTAAGTCACACATTGACCCTTATATATAGATAGTGGAAGACTTCAAAAACCCACTCTCATCACCATTCAGTTCATCCTGACAAAACCAAAACAGAGAATAATGGGAGTTAATAGACATTATAAACCAAATGGACCTAACAGATATCTACACAACATTTCATCCAAACACAAAACAATATACATTCTTCTCAGCACCTCACAGAGCTTTCTCCAAAATAAACCACAAACTAGGTCACAAAACAAGCCTCAAGAGAAAAAAAAAATTGAAATGACTCCCTGCTTTTTATCAGGTTATCATAGATTAAGCCTGATTTCAAGAACAACAACAGAAACAAGAGAAAGCCCACAAACTCATGGAAACTGAATAACTCTCTACTGAATGACTACTGAGTTAAGGCAGAAATAAAGAAACAGAAGATTTCCTGGAATTCAATGAAAACGAACACACAACATACCCAAACTTATGGGACACAATGAAAGTGGTGCTAAAAGGAAAGTTCATAGCATGAGTGCCCACATAAAGAAATTGGAGAGATCTCATACTAGCAACTTAACAACACACCTGAAAGCTCTCGAACAAAAAGAAGCAAGCACACCCAAGAGAAGTAGAATGCAGGAAATAAACAAAGGGCTGAAATCAGTAAAATAGAAATAAGAATACAAAGATCAATAAAAAAGTTGGTTCTTTTAGAAAATCAAGATAGACAAAACTTGTTCCAACCTAATTAAATTACAAAGAAAGAATATTCAAATTAACAAAATCACAAATGAAAGGAAGGACAAAATAACAGATATTGAAGAAATCCAAAGAATCATTAGGTCATACTTTAAAAACAAAATTCAAAAACTTAAAAGAAATAGATAATTTTCTCAATAGCTACCTCTCACCAAAGTTAAATCAAGTTCAGATAAACAACTTAAATAGACATATAACCCATCAAAAGAGTCATTAAAAGTCTCCCAATCAAAAAGAGCCTAGGGCCAAACAGTTTTCATGCAGAATTCTACCAAACTTTCAAAGAAGAGTTAACACTAATACTTCTCAAATTATTCCACAACATAGACACAGAAGGAACATCGCTGAATTCATTTTATGAGGCTACAATCTCCCTGATATGCAACCCCTGCAAAGATTCAAGAAAGAATTACAATCCAATATCCCTTATGAACATAGATGTAAAAATACTCAGCAAAATACTTGCAAACTGAATCTAAGAACACATATAAAAGACCATCCACTACGATCAAGTAGGGTTGGTGATGCAGGGATGGTTCAACACACAAAAATCAGCCAGAGTAACCCACCATATATATAAACTGAAAGAAAAAACATCAACAACACACATGATCATGTCACTGGAGGCTGAAAAGGCCTTTGACAAAATACAATCCGTCTTCAGGATAAAAGTCTTGGAGAGATTACAGATGCTGGGACATACTTCAACATAATAAAGGCAATTT
Source organism: Psammomys obesus (assembly GCF_907164565.1). Classification (NCBI taxonomy): domain Eukaryota; kingdom Metazoa; phylum Chordata; class Mammalia; order Rodentia; family Muridae; genus Psammomys; species Psammomys obesus. The sequence continues at coordinate 214,665 of NW_026596162.1, forward strand.
ACAGCAAGGTATAGCCAACAAATTAAATGGACAGAAACTCAAGCAACTCCACTATAATCAGGAACAAGACAATGCTGTCCATTCTCTCCGTATCTATTCAATATAGTACTTGAAGTTTTAGCTAGAGCAATAAGACAACTGAAGAAGAGTAAGGGGATAAAAATAGGACAGGACAAAGTTAAGAGTAGCATTATTTGCAAATGATATGATGCATAAGTGACCCCCCAAATTCTACCTAGGGACTCCTATAGCTGATAAACACTGTGTTGCTTTGAGTAGGTATGGCCCCTATAGGTTTATGTGTTTAAAGGCTTGGTCCATAGGGAGTGGTACTACTAGGAAGTGTGGAGCAGGTGTGGCCCTGCTGGAGGAAATGCACCACTGCAGAGGCATGCTTTGAGGTCTCCTATGCTTAAGCTACACTCAGTGTGGCACAGCCTCCTTCTGCTCCTGTGGATCAAGATAAAGAACTCTTGGCTCCTCCAGAACCATGTCTGCTTGCATGCTGCCATATTTCCCACCATAACAATAATGGTCACAGTTTCTCTTCACAGCAATAAAACCCAAGCTAAAACAAACACCTTCAGTGAGGTAGCCATGAGAGGAAACCCATGCCCAACAGTGTGTGAATGACCAGGAACAAGAAGCTGGATGGCCCAGAGACCTATGGTAGAACCAAACATGACTGGTTTAACGCCCCCCCCCCCAAGTCAATGAAATGATTCCTAATGATATTCTGCTAAACTCATAGATTGGTGCCTAGCCCAGCTGTCATCAGAGAAACTTCCCAGCAGCTGATGGGAGCAGATGCTGAAACCCACAGCCAAACATAAGGTGGAACTCAGGAAAACCCACAGAAGAGAGGGAGGAAAGATTGTAGTAGCCAGAGTGGTTGAGGACAATATGAAAACACCACCCACAGAATCAACTAAGCATGGCCCATAGGGGCTCACAGAGACTTAAGTGGCAATCATGAAGCCTGCATGGGTCTGCACTAGGTCTTCTGCATTCATGTTATGGTTGTTTACTTGGGGGGGGGGATTGTGGGACTAACAATGGGAGTGGGGTATCCCTGACTCTTTCACCTGTTCCTGGGACCCTTTACCTCCTACTGGGTTACCTTGTCCAGCCTTGAAATGTGAGTTTTTGCCTAGACTTAATGCATCTTGGTATGCCAACTTCAGTTGATATCCCTTGGAGACCTGCTCTTTTCTGAAGGGAAATGGAGGAGCAGTGGATCTAAAGGAGAAGGGGAGCTGTGTGTGTGTGTAGGAGACTGGTAGGAGTATGGGAAAGGGAAGCTGTGGTTGGGGTGTATTATATAAGAAAATAAATTTGAAAATGTTCATTTTGATGAGGAAAAAAGTTTTATATTGATGTTGCTGAGTTAGCATGTAGTTTCACTTTTTATCCTTGTCTAATTTTCATATGAAGAGCAGTATCAAAGAGTAAATTGGAAAGTCTAGTCTTCTTTTCTATATATAACCCTGAACTAGATAGATTAAGAATTAACTCATGCCAGGCTGTGGTAGCATACACCTTTAATCCCAGTTCTTGGGAGGCAGAGACGAGCAGATCTCTGAGTTCATGGTCAGCCTGGTCTATATAGTGAGTTCCAAGACAGCCAAGATTATACAGAGAAACCCCGTCTTCAAAAACCAAAATAATAATACTAATAAAATAATTTGTTCTTTGAATTTTTTTTCAATTACTAGTTGTAGTTGGAATAAAACTGGCCCCATATGTCCACAGGGAGTGGCACTATTAGGATGCGTGGACTTCTTGAACTGGATGTGGCATTGTTGGAGGAAGTATGTCACTGGGGGTGGCTTTGAGGTTTCAGAAGCTCAAGCCAGGCTCAGTGTCACTCTCTCTTCCTAGTACCTGAAATCCAGATGCAGAACTCTCAGCTACCTCTCCAGCACCATGTCTACCTGTGTGTTGCTATATCATGACAATGACAGGCTAAATCTCTGATCTATAAGTCAGCCTCAATTAAATGTTTCCATATAAGAGTTTCTCTGGTCATGGTGTCTTTTCACAGCAATAGAAACCCTAGTTAAGACACCAGTAAAAGTATCTCAATATGAAGTTTTGCTTGGTTTTACAGAAATCCCGTAGTCATAACAAGTGTCACAATAACTGAAACCCTGAAGACATAAAACTTCAATTGATAGGAGTTTGAATCAAATCTTCCCTGCTTTCTGCTTTGCTCTCTCTTTCTATATCTTGACTCTAGACAGGGTGCACTTGTGGAAGCAAGTGGGAGTAGGACGCAAAAGCCCTAGCTTTCTGCATGCAGACTGAAAACAGAAGTCCACTAGAAGCAGAAAGTACTGGGTAGACAATAAGGAGGAAGAAAAATAAACAGAGGAAGGCAGCACTATGAAGTTTATATAGATACAAAGGTGTGTTTGGGCCACTGAACACATGGAACAAAGATCAGATGCATGTGTACATAATGTAACTTGTGGCATAATCCTCACCATCTTAGTATCCAGACCGAACAAAACTAACAGCATTCCTCAGAGATATTGACTAGCACCCAGCCTTACATAACATAATGCTCAAAACATTCATAATGCAATCCAAAATTACTTGGCATTCAAAGTGCCAGTAAGTTTCAACTTGCATGGGAAGAAAAATAATTAAAGATGCTAACTGAGATATTAGGTAGGCATTACTCATCTCTGAACAGTAATGTTTTGGGTCTTGATATTTATACAGAAGAGTATATTCATATGGCAGACTTTAAAACAAAAACTTTACAATACATTCACTGTAGCAGTTAGAAAAGTGCTATTATACAATATCCTTGTCCTTGCAAGATACAATTTAGGCAGTGGCTTACAAAAATGAAGGTGCATGAAGCATTAGAGAAAGACAACACAAGCATGGCAAAATGTTCACAATTGTAAGCTAAGGGAAGAGTATTCACTGTACTATTTCTACAACTGATATTCAAGTTCAAACATTTTCAAACGTATTGATTCCATTTATACATTTAACATGGATGATTCACAGAAGCATTCTGCTAAGTCAAAGAAGCCAGATACAAAGGACAGCGCATTGTATATGTATTTATATTTTACTTCTTGGGCATTATGGAAAAGGCTAATTACACTAACAGAAAGATTTATGGATTGGGGTGAAAAGAGAGACCATAAAATTGTGGAGAACCCCTACAGCTGCTAAACACCTTCAGCAAAGTGGCTGGATACAAAATTAACCCGAAAAAATCAGTAGCCCTCCTATATACAGAGGACAAATGGGCTGAGAAAGAAATTAGGGAAACAACACCCTTCACAGTAACCACAAAGGAATAAAGTACCTTGGTGTAACTCTAACCAAGCAAGTCAAAGACTTATATGAAAAAACTTCCAGTCTCTGAAGAAAGAAATAGAAGATATCAGAAGATGGAAAGATCTCCCATACTCATGGCTTGGCAGGATTAACATAGTAAAAATGGCCATCTTACCAAAAGCAATCTATTGATTCATTGCAATTCCCATCAAAGTACCAACACAATTCTGTACAGACCTTGAAAGAAAAATTCTCAACTTTACATGCAATAACAAGAATCCCAGAATCGCTAAAACAATCCTCTACAATAAAAGATCTTCTGGAGGTATCTCCATCCCTGATCTCAAGCTGTACTCTAAAGCAACAGTAATAAAAAAAAAAAAAAAACTGCATGGTAATGGCATAGAAACAGGCTGGTGGATCAATGGACTAGAATAGAAGACCCAGAAATAAACCCATATACTTATGGAAATATGATTTTTGACAAAGATGCCAAAACCATACAATGGAAAAAAGATAGCATCTTCAACAAATGGTGCTGGTCTAACTGGTATGTACATGTAGAAAAATCCAAATAGATCCATACTTATCACCCTGCACAAAACTAAAGTCCAAGTGGATCAAAGATCTCAACATAAAACAGACACACTAAACTAGTTATGAGAAAAAGTAGGGAAGAGCCTTGAACTCACTGGCACAGGAGAGAACTTCCCAAACAGAACACCAACAGCACAGGCTCTAAGATCAACAATCGATTAATGGGACCTCATGAAACTGAAAACTTTCTGTAACGCAAAGGACACTGTCGCCAGAACAAATGACAGCATACGGATTGGGAAAGGATCTTCACCAACCCTATATCTGACAGAGGGCTAATATAGAGAATATATAAAGAACTCAAAAAGTTAAACAGCAACAAATCAAGTAATCCAATTAAAAAATTGTGTGCAGAGCTAAACAGAGAATTCTCAATAGAGGAATATCGAATGGCAAACACTTAAAGAAATGCTCAATGTCCTTATTCATCAGGGAAATGCAAAACAAAACGACCCTGAGATTTCACCTTATACCCATAGCTGAGATAAAAAATCTCAAGTGACAACACATGCTGGAGAGGCTGTGGAGAAAGGGAACCCTCCTCCATTGCTGGTGGGAATGTAAACTTGTATAACCACTATGGAAATCAATTTAGCACTTTCTCAAACAATTAGGAATAGTGCCACCTCAAGATCCACCTGTACTACTCCTAGGCATATATCCTAAAGATGCTCAAGTATACAAGGACATTTGCTCAACCATGTTCATAGCAGCTTTATTCATAATAGGCAGAATCTGGAAACAACCCAAATGTCCCTCAGTTGAGGAATGGATGCAGAAATTGTGGTACATTTACACAATGGAATACTACTCAGCAATTAAAAACAAGGAAATCATGAAATTTGCAGGCAAATGGTGGGAACTAGAAAAGATCATTCTGAGTGAGCTATCCCAGAAGCAGAAAGACACACATGGTATATATTCACTTATAAGTGGGTATTAGATAATAATATAGGATAATCATACTAAAATCTGTACACCTAAAGCTAAGCAAGAAGGAGGTAAGATGCTCAATCTTCATTCAGAAAGGCAAATAGAATAGACATCAGAAGAAGGTGAAAATAAGGGACAAGATAGGAGCCTACCACAGAGGGCTTCTGAAAGACTCTACCCAGCAGGGTATTAAAGCAGATGCTGAGACTCATAGCCAAACTTTGGGCAGAGTGCAGAGAATCATATGAAAGAAGGGGGAGAAAGAAAGACCTGGAAGGGTCTGGAGCTCCACAAGGAGAGGAACAGAACCAATAAATTTGGGCCTAGGGGTCTTTTCTAAGACTGACACTTCAACCAAGGACCATTCATGGAGATAAGCCTGCACAGAGGTAGCCGGTGGCAGCTCAGTCTCCAAATGGGCTCATAAGGGGTGCAGGGGCTGTCTCTGACATGAACTCAGTGGCTGGTTCTTTGATCACCTCCACCTGATGGGGGAGCAGCCTGACCAGGCCACAAAGGAAGACTATGAAAGACAGCCCTGATAGGCTAGGGTCAGATGGAAGGGGAGGGGGTCCTCCACTATCAGTGGACTGGGGAAAGGGTATGGGAGAGGAAGGAGGGAAGGAGGGAGGGCGGGACTGGGAGGGGATGAAGGTGGGGCTAAGCTGGGATACAAAGCGATTAAATTGTAATAAATAAAAAAATTATATTTAAAAAAGAAAAAAATTGTGGAGAACTTCCTAAGGCTGCCAGAGGGCTTCTGAATCATGATTATAGTGGCAGGTAATCTACTACATCTATTTATCAAAATGAAGGACATTAAACACTTAAAATTGTATATGTATTATGTAATGCATGCTTTGTAGTGGACTGAACTATGTTCTACCAAAAAGATATCCATACATTCTAACCTTTAATACCTGAGAAACTACATCTGGAAAGAGGATCTTTACAAGGGTAATTAAGGATCTTGGGAGACTATCCTGTACTTATGGTGACCCTAAATTCAATGACTGATGTCATTCTACAAGGATATAGAAGATTTGAGGAAGAGGGGAGATCCAGAAGAAAAGCCATTTGAGGAAGAACCAAGTGAAATCAAATGATAAAGCTAAAAGGCAAGGAACATCAAGGATTGCCCAAGGTCAGCATTAACTGAGAGAAATCAAAAACTCTGAAAGGAACTAACCATGTGACACCCTGAGTTCAAACTTTCAGCCTCTATAACTGTGAGACAATGAAATTCTGTTGCTTAACACAAAACAACAACAAAAACCCAAAACAAACAAACAAAACATTTTTTAATGGTGAATCACAAAATCCATCAAGCAAATGAAGAAAAAAATAAAAAGGAAAGTCTCAGTAAAGGAATGGAGGCTATAAAAACACAATGATCACAATACAACTGACAATCCATACTCAGATATATCACGAGAAAGCTATTAAAACCTAAAGACATGGCTGGAAATATGGCTCCGGAGTTAAACGCACTTGATGCTATTGCAGAGGACTAGGATTTGGTTCTCTGAACCCACATAGCAGCTCACAACTATCTGTAGCTACAGTTCCAGTAGATCCAATACCCTTTTCTGGACTCCATGAACACTGCATACATGCAGACAAACACTCATACACATAAAATAAATCTTTTTTTTTAAAGCTTATAAACAAAAGACTAACACTTGAAAGTATCTTCCACCAGTCCCAAAAGGGAGGGTAATTCAGGTGACTAGAATTAGCATCAGAAATCACTCATTTCAGTAATAGGTAGAGCGAGAGGCAGAAAAACAGTAAGGACATAAAATTATTGAAAAATATGAGCTAGCTGGTTCCAATTGACACTTATGGAACGCTCTACTCAACAAAACAAAATGTATATGGTTTCAAAGAACACATGGAACATTCATCCTAAGTTACAGCCATGTAGAATTAGAATTGCACAAAAAATGCTCTACTTTAACACAAAACTAAACTAGAAACCAATGAAAATATAGCGGAAGTCTGGAATGGTGGTGCACACCTTTAATCTAGAACCCAGGAGGCAGAGGCAAGCAGATCTCTGATTTCAAAGTCCGCCTGGCCCACACGTCGAGTTCCAGGTCAGCAAGTCTACATGCCAAGACCCAGTCTCAAAAGGAAAAAAAAAATGCTACACACTGGGAAAATAAACAACAGTATTGCCAATGATTTGTGGATCAAAAGAAGAGTTGGCATTATTTTAACTTAGGAGAAATAAAATATGTGAAAATATCTGGGATGTAGGTGAAGGAGGACTAAGGGAAAGTATAGCATTAAAATGTGTTCACTAGAAAAGGAAGTCTTAAAGCAATAAACTATAAATTCAATGCTACCCAGGGAAAGGAAATGGCCACCACAAACAGATGGAAATAATAAAGATAGCAGAAGTCAATGAACCTGAAAATAGAAAATAAAAACCTTACTTTTTTAATAGGTCAGCATCTTTGATAAATCCCTAGAAAGACAAAGCAAAAAAGGAGAAAATAAGTACCTCCTTATTCATGGGGTATATACCTCAAGTAGCCTAGTGAATGCTTGAAACCTCAAGTAGTACAGAACTTTTTCCGACTCTCTCAAGTTAACTTGTAATTTAAGTTAGACTTATTAAGATGTTAACAGTAACAAAACCTACCAATACTCTGCAAAGCCACATTATCAACCTTTCAGTAATTTCACAGTCCAGTTTCCCTAAAAACATCTACTTCCATCTTTCTTTTTTTTTTTATGTGTATATTATACAAATGCTCGTATATCAAAAGCCACCATGCAGGGGAAGGGGGAGAGCAAAGGAGAGGGAGAAACTGCAGAAAGAAAAGAGTAAGCAAGAGAAGAGAGAACTACTCCCATCTTTCTATCTTCCTTTCCATCTTTTTGGTTCTGCCTTTCTGGACCAATACATGCCATGACAGGTATCCATGGACCTGTAATCGGATGAAATAGTTTCAGCTGTTAAAAATAATCTCCTATGCTTTACTTATATGTCCTTCTTTCCTGAAAACTCATGGCAACCACTGGCTTTTGTAGAATCCTCATAGCTTCCCGCCCACTGAGGATGTCACATTTGAAATCATACATTGTATAGTTTTTAAAGATTGACTTCTTTTACTTAGAAATATGCAAAAAACCCACATCAAATTCTTTTTTTAATTCTGTAATTCATTTTAGTGTCAAGTAGTATTCCATTGCGTAGATTTACTAGAGCTATTGAAAAGTAACTCATTTGCTTTTAAGTTTTGGCAATTAATAAAAGTTGCTGCAAAAACACGGAAACAAGAATGGGAGAGACAGCTCAGTGTTTGTTCCTGAAGAGAACCTGGGTTTCAATCTCAGCACTCACATTATGACTCACAACCATCCATAACTCCACTTCCAGGAGTTCTGATGCCCTTTTCTGACCTCCATGAGCACCAGGCATGCCAGTGGTGCACAAACATGCAATCAAAACACTCATACATATAAACCTTTAGAAATTTAAGATACAGGGGCTGGAGATACGAGTCAGCTGTTAAAAGTACATACTACTCTTACAGAGGACCGCTGGGTTTGGCTCCCAGACCCACATTAGACAGCTCATCTGTAACTCCAGCTCCAAGAGACCTGATGCTTTTCTGTGGCCTCCAGGAGAATCTGCACTCAATTAGATACACTCAAAAAACAAAAATAACAAATCTTAAAGACAAACAAAACCAAACACCTAACCTGGGTACAGGGACCTGGAGAAGACAGCTCATGGGTCCTTCAGCAAAGTGCTTGCCATGCAAACATATGGACCTGAATTCAGTCCCCATAACCTGTGTAAAAATCCTGGCCATGGTGACACTCCTGATGCCAGTGCCAGAGGCAAAGATAGGCAGGACCTTGAGGCTCACTGGCTAGCCAGCTTAGCCTACTCCACATGCTAAAGGTTAATGTGAGACCTGGTCTGGAAAACAAAAGGGTGCATAGTGAAAGGAAGATTCTGTGGGTGGATTTGGCCTCCACATATGTACAGGTTTGCACACACACATCCAACATCGCCCCCTCCAAAAAAAACCACACTCAACTTACATACCTGTTTAAAGCTGCTAAATCACATAGTAACCAGAACATTTTGCATTCTTTGCAAGAGTGAGTTTTGGTTATTGTACATTTTCAGCAGCATTTGTGAATGTTTGGGATTTTGGCCATTTATGTGTAGTTTACGTCAAAGCAGAGTTTCCCCTAACGCCATATGACATTGAGCATCTTTTTTAAAGCTTATCTGCATCATGAGTGTGTTAGTTAGGGCTTCTACTGCTGCACCAAAACACCATGACCAAAAAGCCAGTTGGGGAGAAAAGGGTTTATTCAGCTTCTACTTCCAGATCACAACCCATCACTGCAGAAAGACAGGACAGGATCTCAAGCAGGGCTGGAACATGGAGGCAGGAGCTGATGCAGAAGCCATGGAGGGGTGCTGCTTACTGACTTGCTCCCCATGGTTTGCTCAGCCTGCTTTTTCATAGAACCCAGGAACACCAGTCCTGGGATGGAACCACCCACCACAGGCTGGGCCCTCCCACATCGAATCACTAATTGAGACAGTGTCCTACAGCTGGATCTCATGGAGGCATTTCCTCAACTGAGGCCCATTCCTCTTTGATGACTCCAGCTTGTGTCAAGTTGACACACAAAACCAGCCAGTACAGTGAGGTATCTGTTAAAGGGCTATGAATTTTCTTAAAGTGGTGGTTGTGTGTATGCTTTAATTAAATTCTTTTGTCGTGTCTTTTGTGATTCTATTGACATAGTTATGAACTGACAATAAGTGATCATTGTATTATCGTGCACCTTGCTTCCTTTTTTAAAAAAATTGTTTACACAGTGTTCTGCCTGCACGCCTGAAGAGGGCACCAGATCTCACTACAAATGGTTACTATCCGTGTGGTTGTTGGGAATTGAACTCAGGACCTTTAGAACAGCCAGTGTTCTTAACTTCTGAGCCATCTCTTCAGCCCAGCAAGTTATTTCTTCTACTTTATTATTATATTATTATTATTATTATTATTATTATTATTATTATTATTGAAATGATGGTTTATTGGAGCGGCGCGGGAGGGGAAGAGAGGAAAAGTGCACGCAGAAAGGGGGGAAGAGGAGAGACACAGAAAGAAAGGACAGAGCAGATCAGGAGAGATAGAGAGTGGGGAGAAGCAGGGTAACGAAGGGAGAGAGGAGCAAGGGCAAAGTGCAGAGGGCAACAAGTTGCTTCTTAATGACACCTGTAGCAACACTATTTTTCGCTTGAGATGTCACAATTACTATTTTAGATGGCTACAAATTAACCACATTTCTTCCTCCACAGCCTGCGTGGCAGATGAACGATCATTTGCCTGTCACCGCTGGGCCCACAAAGTCCTCAATCACCCCTGTCACACACAGTGTTTTCCAACCGGCCAAGCCGCCTCCGCCCTGACAGAGCAGCTCTGATTCTTGGAACTAGCTAGAGAGCAAGGCCAGAATGCCATTTTTTTTTTCGCGGGCAGGCCTCCGGGATCCAGGGCGCTACCCTGCCCCGTTCAGGGCAGCTCCGTGCCCAGCTAGAAGGCTGGCGCTCGCCGGTACACACCGCCCCAGGGCGTGAGCAGAGGCGGAGACAGGGGCGGACGCAGCCCGGCGCCGCCCAAGCGGAGCTCGGTAGAGGCGGACGAGCGGCCCCAGGAGCGGCCTCGGGAGCGCGGGTGTCGGTGCCGCTCAGCCCCCCCCCCCGGGTGTCGAGGGGCCGCGCGGGCCCTCCGAGGAGCGCGGTGCACGCGGCGGGAGGCAGGAGGCCGCGGCGAGCCTGGGCGCCTCTCCGGCACCCGGCTGGGTGGCGTCCTCCTCGGGGTCCTGGAGACGGCCCGGCAGCCGCGGCGAGGGCTGCTCCTGACGCTCCTCGCCCGTCCGTCCTCACCTGGGCTACGGGGCTACGTGGCCGCGGAAACGAAAGCGACTCCGAGGTAAGTCAGAGCCGGGGCCGAGGCCGGGGCCGCCGCTAGTTTTCCCAGCAGCTGGCTTCCCGGAAGGGGCGGGGGCCGAGCGATTCCAGCGCGTGGACCGGAGGGCGGAGCTCGTTTCCGGAAGCCGGGTGGTGGGCGGGGCCGCAAGCGTACCCGGAAGTCGAGAAGCGCGGGAGTTGCTGTCACCTAGCGGGAAGTAGGACCCTTGAGGTGGTTTTAGCTTAGGTCGCGACAGAAAGTGGATCTCTGTGCGGCGGCCACTTGGGCTGTGGCCGTGGTTGTGCTGTGACTGTAGAACAGGTGTTCCTCTTACTGTTCTTTCCGTAGGCATGATGGGTTATCGAAGCGCCAGTACCCTAACAAGGTTACGTAGGTGTAACCTACAAACCCTCTGAAAGGATCAATTACTGTTGTACTTGTGGCAGCAGAGGGTTGCAGAGCAATCGGTAGTTTTCATCATTATCTTCGAGGTGAGCTGACAAATGAGGAGACCTCAGCTAGAGACCCCTGTCAAGCATCCAAGGCTTCTCTGGTCCTCGGTGGCATTTGCTTTTATGGATTGCTGCAGACCCTCTCTTAAGATTATGAAAAAAGATAAGCCGCATCCTCCTCACCTAAGCGTTGGACAGAGCTTCCCGAGGATGGATGAATGGTTCAGTCCAGGGTGGCTCACTCCTTGTCTCTTGCAGAGCTTTTGAGTTCCTTGCTCTTTTATTCTGGATAAAGAGTAAAGCTGTTTTAATCAAGAAATTCCACAACCTTCGTGTGTGTGTGTGTGTGTGTGTGTGTGTGTGTGTGTGTGTGTGTGTGGTGCAGGGAGGACTCGATGGCAGAGTGAACTTTGAGGTGTAATGACTTAGTCATGTAATTTTTGACCACTGAGAAGATGCTACTAAGGCCTATTAGGAAGGTGAACTATCACAGCTCTGCTGAATACAGAAATATACTGGTCTTGTCCAAAATGAAAGTTGGGATGTTTCGTTTGTATTACTGACAACGGCAGCAACGATTATCAAGTTCAATTTCCATTTTTTTTCTCTTTCTTTGCTATTTTCCATTTTTTTTCTCATTCTTTGCTATTTTGAGCATCATACATAATGTTAAGCTTTCAGGATTGTATTAAGAAATATGCCCAAGGAAATAATTTACAAACAGGGCATGGCACTGCTACTTATTAATTTGTGACATTAGTATCTTCAATAGGATCTGGTAATTGAATCAGAAAATATAGCTTTGCTTCCCACACTTCATTTGGATTATTATTTTGGCAGATGTCTCTTACTATATAAACATGGACTTAATACTTACTTTTAAAGCATAGTTATCCTACGTTTTTAAAATTTAGTCTGTACACTCCCCCCCCCTCATGTTTTTAAATGTAGAATATTTATTTAATCTGGATAAGTCTGATTTATTTATTTTTTGTTTCTTTGTTTGGTTATTGTTTTTGAAAAGGGGTCTCTTTATGTAGCCCTTACTATCTTGAAGCTAGCTATGTAGAAAACCAGGCTGGCCTTGAATTTCCAGAGATCTACCTGCCTCTGCCTCCCTGGTGCTGGAATTGAGGCATGTATCTCTGTGCTTGGCAACAATTTGTTTTACATCTGGGATTTTGAAAAGATAAGGTGTTAGTTGCCTTTCTAGAAAAATAGCATGTATGAGAGAACTGGGAGTAGAAGTCTGAGAAGGGGTAAGGTTTGAATCTGTTCATTTCAGGTAAATCTTTTAACCTCAACTTTTAACTAAAAGTTATTTATAAATTGAAAATAGTCCTGATAAAATAGTTCACAGATCACAATGTGCTAATGTATTTGATCGTTCCAACTTTGTCTTTTTTTAATTAAATTTTTATTTTTTTAATATTAGTTACAGTTTATTAACTTTGTATCCCAGCTGTAGCCCTCCCTCCCATTCCCACCCTCCCTCCTTCATCTTCTCCCTATACCTTTGTAAGTCCATGGATAGGGGAAGTCCTCATACCCTTACATCTGACCCTAGCTTATCAGGTATCTTCAGGCCTGGCTGCAAAGTCCTCCTCTGTGGCCTAGCAGGGCTGCTCCTCCCTCGGGTGGAGTGGGGGAGGTCAAAGAGCCAGCAATTAGGTTCATGTCAGAAATAGTCCTTGTTCCCCTTACTAGGTACCCACTTGGATACTGAGCTACCATGGGCTACATCCAAGCAAGGGTTCTAGGTTATATCCATACATGGTCCTTGGTTCAACTTTGTCTTTTATTGGTGGTTTAATTCCTTGTTCATTGCCCTTTTTGTGATCAAAGCACAAGCTTTTTAATTAAGATGGCCTCTGATCATGTCACTTACCTGAGTAAAGTCAAAATTCTATTAGGTAAGAAGGGGGCATATTAAGCAATTGACATTCTTTGTCCTCCTGCTCTTATTATATGTGATTGTCTTTGGAAAGTTAATTGAGTTTTAAAAGGCGTCCAGCCACTAAAAGGGTGTGTGTGCGCGTGCACCGTGTGTGTGTGTGTGTGTGTGTGTGTGTGTGTGTGTGTGTGCGCACGCAAGTGTGAACATTTTCTGAGACAGCGTCTCACTGTATAGCCCTGACTGGTCTTCACTAAGTAATAAGCTTGAACTCAAACAATATTATATGTGTATATAATGTAGACTTATTTTTACCAGAGTTAATTTTGAAATTTCTTGGAAATTCCTATTGATTTCAGTGGAAAAAAATTCACTTCCCTGTAGTTCTGAATTAATAATCATTTATCTCAAAACATTAGCAAGTCCCATTGAAAAGGATATGACATTAATTGAAATTAGTTATGGCTTACTATAACAGTTCAACAAACCTTAGTTAATTATTTAAAACACTGTTTGATTATTTGGCTTACTACCTAACATTTTGTGTTTTTGCAGTTCTTGGATCTACCTCAGTAGATGCCCACATGGCTCTCTCAAAATACACTGTTGATTAACCAAATGGGGCTCATCAGTAGAGCACTTGACTGGCATGTGAGGGGTGTTTGGTTCTGTCTCTAGCATTGCCAGATACTAGTAGCTTAAACTTGAATTCAAGAGGGGAATTAAAACACAAAAGAAATAATTGAAAATCCATCAAAAGAGGATTTGTACTAAGACCAAACTAAGAAAGAAGAAGACTAGAAGAACTGACTTGGGTCTGGAGCCAAGTTCCCAAAGTGTGATGGAATCCTTCCCTAGCTCCACTCCACTGGAGGCTCTGGAGAGCCAGACCATGGCTACAGGTTTCATGGGTCTTGGCTAGGTAGGGGAGATAACCAAATAGAACTCATAGGGTTGAAATCATGCACTTGAATTGGCAGATTTCAGGACATGGTTGCAGTTTATTTGCTGTGAGCATTTGTGTGTTTGTGTTCTTAAATACTCTGGTTTTTTTCTTTTTTTTCATGTGTATGAGTGTTTTGCCTATGTGTATGTGTGAGCACCACATGTGTGCTTGGTAATGGTGGAGGCTCAGATCCCTGGGAAGTTGAGTTTCAGATGGTTGTGAGCTGCCGTGGGGGTGCTAGGTATCAAATGCAGGTCCTCTGCAAAAGCATTCTTAACCACTGAAAGCATTCTTAACCACTAAGTCATGTCTCCTCCACCACCCGAATTTCTGTTTCAGTGTTTGTGATTTTTGTTTTTATTTTCCTTCCTGAGACAGGCTCTCACTATGTAGCCCTGGCTGGTCTGGAACTCACTAAGTAAGCTTGAACTCAAACAAGATCGCCTCCCTCTATCTGCCTCTATAACTGGGATGGAAGAGTGCACCACCCAGCATTTTCACAAAACATTTTCACCCCGCATCATTTTTGAAAACTTTCAGCGGTATTTCAGAGCATTAGTGAGTTATAACAGCTCTTCTGTACGTACACATACGTTCTACACGCCTTTGCTGCTGTGTGTGACATCACTAGGAACATCACTGTGCGTCGGTGTCTCAGGTCGGATTCCTCAGAATAAACAGCTACTGAGTTAAGGTGTGATTCTTTCAAAACATAACCTTGTTAGGAAAATAATTTGTGTTTATTATAGGAAATGTAATAAAAAATGTAAAGGGCCAGGAATAGTGAACGACAGCTGTAATCCTAATACTCCAGAAGTTGAGGCATGAGGATCACCTATCTCAAGCCAGCCTAGGCACACACAAGTCCCTGACTTAACAAAAGTGTAGAGAAGAAAGTAAACATTTGCTCTACTATGTAAATAAAATGCTGACGAATAGTTTGGTGCCTTTCTCTATGTCTTTTTTCCCCCTGTATTGAATTACCATATAATCTATTTTATACTTTATAACCTGTTTAACTATTTCCTTTGTTTTTTAACAACTGAATAGATCTTGAAAAATTTTTTTTGCCACTTAACAATTGTTTACTCTATGATTGGTTCTGCTGGGTGCTGGGGACAGTGGCGAAACAGGTTTTTTTGGTTTTGTTTTGTTTTTTGCCTCTGTTTTGTTTTTTGCCTCTGTAAACTTCATTAGAAACAATTTTAAATAACTGTTTAAGGAGAGTTCGGGATCTGTAAACATCTTATAACAGGAAGACTTAAATAATGGGTTTCCCCAGGAAATGAGAGTACTTGGACACCTGGCAGACCAGCAACCTCCAGTCTTCCTGACTAGAGGTTTTAAAGGAATGTGACTGGGAGAGAAGCACACTGTGAGATGGGGAAGATTAGGCAGGGCCTCATGTCTCAGAGCATCTATAGCAAATGAAGACTCAGGCCTGGAACATATATTAACGTTTATACCTTCTGTCTTCACACTGTTCCAGTCTTCCTCTCAGTAGAGACTTACTGGGTTGTCACAGTTCAATGTTAAAGCCCTAATTCAACTTGTAACCAAGTAGTTCTCTGGGGCCCTGTTTCCTTGGGGATGGCAGAGCCCTCAGGGACACCTTGATGGGAGATGGCCACTGTAGTTCTACCCCTTCTCATTAGGCATCATCTTAGAAGTCTTTTTTGTACACTTGGAAATGCCCCTATGTACACAGGCCCAGTGACACAATGGGGGTCCCCAGAGCCCTGGTGTTTAAACATAAATAACAGGGATAACTATAGCCAAAGCCAAAAAGCAGGCAAATGTAGTCTCATGTATTATTTTCTCATAAAATCTTTGGCCAGTCCCAAGAAGGGCTATTAATTCCTTTCACAGATGAGGAAATGGAGGTTTAAGTAAGTTCCTTAAAGTCACAAGGCAAGTGAATTAAGAGTTAATCCTCTCAGGAGGAAGGTCCTTCCTCTGCACTGCCCTAATGGCTCTTGCTAGCTTGCCTCCAGAGCCTTCCTCTCTCCTCAGCCTTCACGCCTCCTCTCCTTGACCCTACCCCAGTGCTAGTCTTCTTGCTTGGCAATTCCTGAGACATAGAGAAGATCATTTGTCAGTCCGTCTGCTACCAGGTGTTACGTTATGCCATTATGCTGGTGTCCTTCAGGGAGCCTCTGTACAGTGTAGGAAATTCGCCTACCCAAGCATTCTGCCGCAGGCCACTAGACAAGATTACTGGCACCCCATGCTTGTAGATGTTATCTATTCCTTGAATAACTCTAAGAAAAAGTGTCTGCAACTTGTAGACCTGTGAGTTCCTAATAACAGAAAATGTCTCACCTAAAATATCCAAAATCTTTCACACAGTGTTAAGAGGATTCCCAGAACCAGGCCTGATAATCAGTGGTACCTCTGTACTTCTTGATACTATTGAAGGTCTTAGGTCTTCTCCCAGAGTAAAGCACTCTGGGGCTGTGCCCTCAAGAAGAGCCTTTACCTTCTTGGTAGATGAGCTTCATAGTCCCACCCCTTCTCATTAAACACATGGCCTCGGGCGTGGTCTTTGTACACTTCTCATGTCTCCTGGATTTTCTTTTTGGTCACTACTTCGCCTTTTAGGTGCTCATTTAGAATGTATTGCAGCCCGTAAACTACATTTCCTTGTGCTTTATCTTCCTTACTTTAGAGTTTTCTGTCTTCTCACAGCATTCAGAGTGGGAATAAACTTTCCTTATGTTGAGTGGGCACTGTTTATAGTAAGTAACCTTGTGTGGGGGTTGGCTGGGAAGATGTTGAACTCAGAGAAGCTGCAGCATTTATCCTGGCACTGCAGCGCCGTGCCAGCCCAGCAGAGCACTCTCCTTTAAGTCCTCATCCTGAGAAACAGCGTATGTCACTCAGCAGAGATGGGCAGATGTCTTGAGTCCTCATTCTCTTCCACATCTTTCTATTTAGTGTTATTCTTTCCAGTCCCCAATTTTGCTCAGAATTCCTTGGAGCATATTTATTTCCTAATGTTATTAGTAGACTAATTACCTGAGGCTCTCACCAGTTTTTGGTACTGCTGCTGTCTGTTGTATACTGTTATACATACTGAGTATTATACACACAAAGTCTAGCTCATAGGGAATTTTTTTAAATTTTGTTATTTATACTTTTGGAAAGGGAGCTTATGTTAAGATAACCTAGGGAGAGGACAGATTCTGCCTGATGTGCCTTTAAGTTCTTTATTGACTTTAACCTGATAATCTGAAGATGTCATCAGACTATGACCTCTTTCTAAATAAACATTTTTAATTCTGGGACTCCTGCCCTAAAGAGACAGCCAGGATCTGCTAAAGGCAAAACCCAAACTTATTTGGTGATGGCTCAAGGTTATGAATTCACAGAGAATCTTTTCTAACACCCATTTCTAGTTCTAGACATATGTATTTATTTTATGTATTTATTTGTTAGTGAGTGCTTTTTTATTTTTTCCAGTCCATCTTTCCACTGAGAAGTAGTACGCTGAGGAGGTCCAAGTGATGAGGAAGGCCTCATTCCAACCCTCTTATGCTACATACCACCTCCACTCCTAACTTAGGGCCATACTGGTAACGTTGCCGTCATGTGAGTCATTGCCCCTTGTGTGCTGTTTGTCCCTAGATTTTTTTTTCCTTTCCACTGTACTGAACTATGAATTTCAGTGGATGCTCAAATTATGTTATCTAACATGCATAGCTTTGTGACAAAATGTTTTAAATTTTTTCTAATGTTCCATGATGCCAAAAAAAGAAACATCCATTGGAATAAAAATCATAGTCTTCTGAACAGCTCATGTTACTGGTTACACCTCTTCCTCAATAAAAACAACCACACCCCACATATGTGGTGCCTTTGTGGGGGTTGTTTTCTGAGACAGGACTCACTATATTGTTCAAGCTGGTTTAGAACTCACTGTGGAATACAAGCTAGCCTCAGACCTTAAATTCTTCTGACTCAGCTTCCCGGGTAATGGGATTCCAGGCATGTGTCACTATGCCTGACAACATGTGGTACTTTTTGTTTTGTTTTAATCATGGTCTTTTTGCCCTGAGATATCCTCTCTGTTTTCTTTATAGGACACAGCACTAAGCAAGAACCAAACGTGGTGTGTTGGGGATTCTGAGCATTCAAAATGCAACCAGATATGTCCTTGGACAACATTAAAATGGCATCCAGTGACCTGCTGGAGAAGCAAGATCTAGACAGCGGAGGCTTTGGGAAGGTGTCCTTGTGTTTGCACAGAAGCCATGGATTTGTCATCCTGAAAAAAGTGTACACAGGGTCCAACTGTGCTGAGTGAGTTGGGAGCAGAGATGCATTGGCCTTATGCTAGCTACCCTCAGGAGTAGTTCTCTCCATATGTGTGGCTAAGCATGTGGAGTGTTAAATGAGGCTGACCTGCTGGGAGACTTGACACACTATGTGAGGGGTGGCATAACTCTTACTATTATTTTGGGTGAGGACTTTGGGGTTGATGAAAAGATATTAATGCTTGAGAAATGTATGGGAAAGACATCATTAAAGACAAGAACCTGGGTAATAGGGAGACAGTGAGAAGAAAACAGAGTCATGGGTGGAAACACCTAAACCTGAAATAAAATAAAAATTTTTAAAAAAGGCCAATTCCCACCATGAAAAAGCCCAGCAACCCTAAAAGGCAGTCAGTGGATGGTGTCTCTCTTCCTCAGACTAGTTTTGAGAAACAGGCTTTTTTTAAAATTATGTTTTCCAGGCCAGGTCAATGCTGTCTTTTTTATTAACTGATTTGCATGTCAGGAGTGCTCAACGGCCAGTTTCTAAGACAGGGCTGGAGGGAGGAGTATAAAGATGAAGTGAAACCTCTCTGCCTTCTAGGAGCTGTCTGCCTAGAAGAGACAAATGTCTGCAACATGACACACTGTGGGAACACTGGAGCTTCTTAGGCACCTAGGTAGAAGGGTTCACCCCACCCTGCCCAGCCTAGCACGACCTTTCCTGCCCACAGGTACAATGAGGCTCTCTTGGAGGAGGGGAAGATGATGCACAGACTGAGACACAGTCGCGTGGTGAAGCTACTGGGCGTCATCATGGAGGAAGGGAACTACTCACTGGTGATGGAGTACATGGAAAAAGGCAACCTGATGCATGTGCTGAAGGCTGAGGTAGGTGGCACCTTAAGGCAGTCTGTGCTGTGATGTCAGGTGATAGCTGCTCTTGGGGCTTTGTTTGTAGCTTTCTGGCTGGGAATTTTGTTCCATGGTTGAGACTTCCTTCCTTCCTTCCATCCTTCCTTCCTTTCTTTCATCCTTTCTTTCTTTCTTTCTTTCTTTCTTTCATTTGTTTGTTGGGGGTTTTGTTATTATTGTTTTGAGACAGGGACTATCTGTTATGTAGCTCTGGCTTTTCTGGAACTCGATTATATAAGCCAGGCTAGTTCTTCAGGAGCCCATAGCTAATGCAACACAGGCAAGTGCAAGAGACAGAAAAGCAGGTGAGCACATGACGTGATGGTGTTCGATAGGCATACAGTTCCTGATGTGGAACGTAGGCGAGGTGCCCACCCCAACCTGGGCTAGGGGGGAAAGGCTTCCCGCAGAAGGGCATGTTGAAGCAGATAACGAGGGAGTAAGCATTCCAGGCACAGAGAATGACACATGGGAAGGAGCGAGAGGATGCCAGTCTTGTAGAACTGCCGCTCACCGACTTTGGCCAGGGCACAGATTGCATGTAAGGGGCTGAAGCATTTGGCTGCCTTTGTGGCAAATATTCCCCCTCCCTCCATCTCCCCACACCTCGTGTCTGCCAAGTCAGCAGGTCACTCAGAAATATGAACACCCATGGGAAGGATAAAAGATGATACACATGGCATTGTAGTTTGACCAGATGGTTCCCCCAAAACAGGTAAGATCAGCCATGTGACAGAATTAGGCATTTTGATGCAGACATAAGTCATCTGTGATGGAAGGCGTTCTGTGGGGTCAGCCAATAATAAGCTTCACAGGGCGCAAGAAAAGTCAAGGACCCAAGAGAAGCAGGAAGAGGTTGGGTAGAGCTTTCCTGAAAGTATACCACTGAAGGCAGGAATAAATCTCTGGTGCTATTTTTAATTCATCAAGTAATTTTTGCAAACAAGGTCTCAAACTTTTAGGCAGAAATAATCCTTCTGCCTCGGCTTTCTTGGTGTCTGGGCCTACAGGCGTATATTGCCTTCTGCTGTCTTTTATGTTGTGGGGGTCAGGCTGATGATACTGTGGTTCATTGGCAGCAGGATGTGGATGAACACAGTGCAAACGCTGTGGTTTGGGAATCTAAGTTCTATCCCCTGGACCTTTTCCTGGGAACCAGTAACAGACACACACAGGGTTTAGGAATCATTCTTCTGTACCCTGGTGTTAGTATTAAGAAAAACTGAAATTTGCCAAGTGGTGGGGATGTCCACCTTCAATCCCAGCACTCAGAAGGCAGAGCAGGCAGATTTCTGGGAGTTCAAGGCCAGCATTGTCTACCGATCCAGTTCTAGGATAGCCAAGGCTACACAGTGAAACTTTGTCTTGAAAAAATAAAAAATTAAAAGAAAGAAAGACTGAAATTTTAACACTTAAAGAGAAACATGCATTTTTAAAAATAATGACATTGATGTTGATACCGAGTACAATTTTAATAGTGATGTAAGATTCTGCAAAGATCTGAAGTGCTGCTGCCAGGTCACCACGTAAGTACTAATGGATCCCAGCGTGGCTTAATAAGAATAACATTAAATAACAATATCATATCACATAAGGACACGGTGGAAATATTTGTGGTTTCTGCTGGTCATTCAAATATTCTGGACATTACTTTAGGCGTACAGAGGCGATCTTTATAGTAGTGGTATAATTAGAAGTTATACCACTACTAATAGTAGTAATAAGAATAAATGCCATTGTTTGCAAGGAGTTTGATGTCAAGATTTTGTAAACATGAGTTTCTATTATATAATACACTAGAGGATATCATAGAGTGAATAAAATACCAACTGGTCCCAGGATAGTCTTTTATAAATAATTTATTTGTTTTTAAAAATTAAAATATAATTACATCATTTTCCTTCTTCCCTTCCCTCCCTTCGACACCTCCCATGTGCTCCCTCAACCCTACTCAATTACTTATGCTCAAATTCATAGCTTCTTTTTTTTTTAATTTTTACAGTATTTTGGGTTTTTGTCTTGTTTTCTTTTCAATACAGGGTTTCTCTGAATGTAGTCTTAGCTGTCCTGGAACTCACTTTGTAGACCAGGCTAGCCTCAAACTCACCAGAGATCCACCTGCCTCTGCCTCCCAAAGTGCTAGGATTAAAGCCATGTGCTACCATGCCCTACTTCTCACAATATTTTAATATGTATCCAGATGGGCGCAGAATTTTTTTTTTTTT
The DNA here is from genome assembly GCF_907164565.1 of Psammomys obesus. Lineage (NCBI taxonomy): Eukaryota > Metazoa > Chordata > Mammalia > Rodentia > Muridae > Psammomys > Psammomys obesus. Next base: position 236,140 of record NW_026596162.1, read on the forward strand.
TTAACTGACCATTACACAGCATCAGTATATCGTACCTGTAGGCCCTGGAGTAGAATCTTCCTTGGAAGGGGCTTGTTTCCCAGGGACAGTAGGGCTGCACCCCACCGGATGGGAGGAGCCTGCTCACACTAACCTTGAGCTCGCATCCCACCCTCTCGGATGGAGTAGTTGCTCCTGCCTGTTAGGCTGCTCCTCCATTTCATAGACTTAATATGTTGTTTCAGGTCAGTGTCCCACTCTCTGTAAAAGGAAGGGTAATTGCGGAGACCATCGAAGGAATGTGTTACTTACATGACAAAGGCGTGATACATAAGGACCTAAAGCCTGAAAATATCCTCGTTGACCATGACTTTCACATCAAGGTAACCCACAATCTGTACACTTTGAGGAGGCTGAGTAATCAGAGGTTGAATTTTCCACTGGAAATCCATTCCTGTAGGCGACCATGATAAAGGAGGACCTAGTTCAGCAATGAGCAGGACGGCGCTACTTACAAGGCTGCTGTGGTATGGAAGGGAAAGGTGCAGGCTTGATTGGCTCTGGAGATAACTATAAGGATACATAGGTGAAAAAAAAAAAATCTCATCCCTGGTTCCTGGGTTTTATTTCCTCTGATTAGACTTGGAAATGGAAACACTCAAGGTTTGCTGTCTTCACTCTGGAATGGGCTGCCCTGCTCATCATTTTTTTCCCAGGAAATCTTGTGACTAAGACTTATCCGTGCTGGAGATAAAGGAAGTATGGAAGTGTGTGGATAATATTCTTAGAATTCAGAGTCACAGCAGCAATAAATTAGCCGTTTTGGTCTCAGAATCATCTGCATTGTGGAGCTAGGGGCATGGTCCAGTGCAGGAATACTGGTCTCGCACATCTGAAGTCCTGGGCTCAGTTCTGGCATCCCAAGACAAAGTACTCTGCTTTGACATTTTGTTTGTTTCTCTTCATTTTAAAAGTAAGTTTCCTTTTGAATTTTTTTTTTTTTCATTATAGCAAAAGTATTAAGGAAAAGAACACCCATCGATAGTCTATTCAGGGACTACTTTTAATAAGGGAAGCAACAGCACATAAAGTTAGTGTTGGCAGCTAGAATCCAAGCTGAAAACCTGAAAGGGACTTGATAGCTCAGGGGCAGAGTCTTGGATTTCATCCCCTGAGCCACATCAATAAGAACCAAAAAGAACCCAGGGAAGAACCAGGACCTGCCTGCAAGACCCCCATAAGATACCATTCGTGTCTTAGACGGCTATTAATCCCAAGGTCCTTTATTACTGGTCACTCTCTCAATTAACAACTCACCCTTTTTGTTCTGGGTTAGCATCTGACAACTTCAGGTAAGCCCATGCTCTACCTAGCTCCTCCCCAGATGCTTCTTAAGAGACAGAAAGGGGCCATCTCCTTGGATTCTTCCATAACTGTCCTGCTCTGCCATTTCGCCCTGCCACTATTTTCTTTGCTCTGTGCCTGACTGTGTTGTCTTTCTGTGCCTTTATGTGTGTTTCTATTTCCTTCTCCCTATCCTGTCTTCTTTAGGTTCAGACTGCCAACTCAAAACAAGTAGCAGCAACGGTCTCATCCTCAGGGTGGCTTTGGGATGCTTGGAAACACAGCCATGGTCCTCTGGATGCTATTGGGCAAACCGAAGGTGTGGTAATCAGTCTCCATCTTCCCCAGAAAGAAATGTGCAAAGTAAATGAGAAGCTAGCACAAACACAGTTTTGTTGTCTTGTCCCCAGTCTTTTTTATGCTTGAGAATTGAGATGCCAAGGCCCCAGCAAGATGGCTCAGCTAGTAAAGGTACTTGGTGCCAAGCCTGAAGACCTGAGTTCATTCCCAGCACCCACCTGGTAAATGATGAGAAAGGACTTCGGAAAGTTGTCTTCTGACTTCCACACACATGTATTTTGGCATATGTGGTCCTTCCATAAATAGATAAGTTTCTAAAAAGAAACTTAAAAAAAAAAATTGAAATGACAGAATTTTACCTGAATGTTCCACGATTCTATGAGAGTCTATTGAGAGGTAACTCTTCTAGATAGGCCCAGTGCAACCATTAGAGAATGGACTGTGCCACACATGTACTGGATAAGCCCCAAGTTCGATTTCATGAAAATCCAGCTTGATTTACTTGTAGTCTCCATGCAGTAAATTTTGGTGGCCCCTCCTCTTTTGCAGATAGCTGATCTCGGTGTAGCTTCCTTTAAGACGTGGAGCAAACTGACTAAAGAGGAACTCAACAAGCAGAGGGAAGTGAACAGCTCCTCTAAGAAGAATGGAGGCACCCTGTACTACATGGCGCCCGAGCACCTGAATGACATCAATGCAAAGCCCACAGAGAAGTCAGATGTGTACAGTTTTGCCATTGTACTGTGGGCAATATTTGCGAATAAGGAGCCCTATGAGAGTAAGACACTGTAGTCACGGTATTTTGATAGTAATCAAAACTGTTACGTGAGGGTGGGTGAGATGGCTCAGTGAGTAAAGGCATTTACCACCAACCTTGACAACTTGAGTTCAGTCCAAACTCCAGGACAGAAGGAGAGAACTGACTTCCAAAAGTTGCCTTCTCACTTCTCTACATGGACTATGGCTTGCAGATGTATCCTCTCTCTCTCTCTCTCTCTCTCCCTCCCTCTTTTCCCTCCTCTCTCCCCCTCATACACACACACTGAAATTTTTACATATAATAATTTTTTTAAACTTTTATATGAAATCATGGTCTTTAGTGAATTCTGTTCCAAATCTGTAATTGTTCATTTCATTGCTTTCTGTAGTGTCATAAAGGCTGGTCCTAGATGTGATTTATTCACTGATGTTTCTTTAGCAGATGTAACACACATACAGACACAGACATGCGCACACACACACACACCAGAATGCATAAGGTACTTCAGAAGACTTGTGTTGAGTTAGTCATCCCAGTTTAGGATGAATTCATCAGCTGGATAGACTCCTTTATAGTCTAGCTTAGCTTGGAAGTTGCTGTAAAACTCCAGGATTCTTCCTGGAGTGGGGATGGCCTTTCATATTATCAGGCATACACCCCACACTTTGATTCTATTTGTGAATGAGCCTTTTTCATTACGTACTGTGGGCAGTTCATTCGGTTGGGAATATAAAAATGAGTAAGTCATTATGTAGGGGAACAGTCATGCTTAGGTTTGGTTAAGTGTGGAAAGAATGGCTGCTTTCTATGAATTCTTCCTGATTATCAAAACTAGTAGATCAGGGATCATCATCTCTTTGCTGATGCCTCTTAAATCTCAGTCTTGGACCATGGCCAAGATATCTGCTTGCCTGTTAGACCCAACACAGGAACCTCCAAAGTAGCATCCCTGAACAAAGTTCCCAATATTGTCAGCACTCTCCCATACCCTCTGGTTGCTTAGCACCTGTACTTAGTGGCACGATAAGCAGCTTTACCAGCCCCTGAGACTCAGCCTTGTCCCTGTCTTCCACATCCAATAAAACCCCGAAAACTGAATTCAGCAGCTGGGGTTCAATCTCAGTGTTACTGCAATTGTCTACCATGCACAGGGCCCTGGGTTCAAGCCCCACCACTGCCTGAAAAACTACATACTTTTCTTTCTACAAAGCATGTACCCCATACATGATGAATAATCAACATCTCCATGTCCCCACTGGCCTCCTTACTTTAGACCCTCCTTATTTCTGCTGCCTTCCACAATCTTAAAGCCACTAAGACAATCGTCTTAAAAGGCAGACAGGATGGGCTGAAGAGACGATTCAGTGGTAAAGAGTACTAGCTACTCTCAATTTCTGGCAACCAGATAGCTGCTCACAGCTGTCTATAGTTCAGGCCCACAACATCTGAAACCCTCTTCTTGCCCCATGGACATTGCGTACATGTGATGCACAGACATAGTACAGGCAAAACACCCGTACACATAAAATAAAAATGAAGGAAATAAAAGTTTTGAAAGCAGGTAGGACCATCTTGCCTACTTAAAATCCTTCAAAGACTCTCATAGCCTTCAGGTTCCTCAGTGTAAAGCAGGAGATCCTTTATGGCTCCACTTTGGCTTCTCTCTAGCCCCTCTCTGGTCTCTCCCTCACGTCAGTATTTCCACCTGGGCACAGGTCCCTGGCGTACATTATGATTTCTGTCATACCCATCCTATCAGTTTCCTGCTTCCCTAGCCTGGAGTCTCCCTCAGGAGTCCTCCTTCTTGATTCTTTACCTAGATAAATCTTTATTTTCTGGACTCACCAAAATCTTAGACCTTCTGTTTTCATCTTGATTGTTTTACTAGAACCCCTCGTTCTTGCTTCTAGAATATCAGTTATCAGTGTGTATTTTAAGTCACTCTCATTAAACTGAGCTTCTAAAAGACCAGGCCATTCTGTATTTGCCTCTGTATTGAACTCTGGAGAATTCCCTGGCTTTACCCACGCATACTGTTTGCTCTTTGAAAAAGTAGTATTGTTTTAAATTTTGTCTCTCATCTGCAAAAAATCAAAACATCATTCTATCATCTCTACAGTACACTATGTCAGCTCCTTGTCACAAGGCTGTTCCTCTATGGAGTGAGACAGCCATGGAAAAGCATGCCCTAGGTAGAGACAAAATAGCAGTATTGTCCAGGTCCTGTCATCCTCCTGCTTGAGAGCCCCAGCTGAAGCTCATCCCTCTTTGCAGATGTCATCTGTGCTGAGCAGTTCGTTGTCTGCATAAAATCTGGGAACAGACCAGACGTGGAGGACATCATTGAGCACTGCCCACGGGAGATCATCAGCCTCATGGAGCGGTGTTGGCAGGCGACCCCAGAAGACCGGCCAACATTTCCTGGTAAGAGCGGGTGTGAACCCCATCTGGTGACACTCTCCAGTAAGGTGACACTGGTAGTCTGTTTACTCCTTCTGTTGCTGTGACAACATACAGGACAAAAGCAACTAGAGGAAGGGTTTATTATGGCTCAGTTCCAGGGTCCAGTCTACTATGGCAGGAGGTTATGGCAGCAGAAGTGTGAGGCAGCTGGCCACATTGCACATAGAGTCAGGAAGGAGGCAGACATGGATGCTGGCGCTCATTTGCTTTCTCCTTGTGTTCAGTACAAGGTCCCAGCCCATGGGATAACACCGCCCACATTCAGGAAGGGCCTTGCCTGTGTAACACTCTCACAGGCACACCTAGAACTACATTTCCCAGAATCACCTGGAAGTGAGACCCTAAATCCTGTCAAGCTGGTAATAAAAATCAGCCATTACAGACAGGAACAGGCTTTGAGTACCCACTTCGCATGTGGCTTCAGAGCGACTTGACAGATGTCAAGCATCTTGTCAATGAAGAGGTACCTCCCTTCCCCAAAGTATGGGCTCCTTCATTTCCTTCTTTAGTTTGGGGAATTGATATTTTTATTGTTCTGAAGCATGTGTAACACTTTCGATTTTAGCTCTTGTCAGTATACAGTCCAGTGGTGTGAAGTCCATTTCTATTTTTCAGCAAGTTACCACCATCCCTCTCCTGGATCCAGAGCACAACTCTGTTCTCAGGAAGCATTAACTCCACTTCCTCCTTTCCCCTTTATAGCCTTAGTGTCACTATTCTATTGAATTTGACTGTCGCAGGTGTCTCATGGAAGCAAAAATTGCACAATACTTCTGTTTCATATGTCTTCTTTTACTGAGTATGTCGTTAAGGTTTATCCATGTTGTAAAATGTGTCCGAATTCTCTTTTTCATTGCAGAATACTATTATGTTCTATAGATAGATGGTTTTTGTTTGTGTATTCATTTGTTGATAAACACTTGGTCTAACCATTTCTAGCTTCTTTCACTTATGGGCCTCCTCTTGGTTAGCATCCTATTGGTATCCTTAGAAATGTATTCTACCATTTTGATCGGCCCCATAGTTGAGGAAAATGAAGGAGACATGAGTGTTTGGCCTATCCCCTAGATTACCTAGGCCAAAGGAGAAGAACAGAGATACAATAGGATGCAGTCGGAGTATACAAAGCATCATGCTGTTGTATTTCTGTGAGAAAACAGAACTGGACTTCCACCTATTACTACTGTGTGGACCAGGCTAGCCTCCAATTCACAGAGATCTCCTGCCTCTGCCTTCTGGTTGCTGGGATTAAAGATGTGCAGCATCACACCTAGCTAGAGCCCCACCTGTAATAGGTCCCACAGCTCTTGACAGTGCTGCAGGCTGAGGACCATACCGTACATTGGAGGTCGTTCAGCATTCAAACTGTAGCATTTTTCTGTAGGGTCTAAAACCTGTATTAGAATTCTAGTTTGGTTCATCTGTAGTGTTTTTCTCTGCATGGTTTTCATGGACATTCTAGGCAATATATCATCCATATGTCATTTTATCACATGGTTTATTTTTCCAGTTTGCCATTTTAGCACCCCGAGTGAAGTATGGGAACCTTTCCTTTCTCAGGTATTTCTCCTGTACACACATAGGCTGCATCAGACCATGTTGTCTCTGCTTCAGTATTCACAGTTAAAGAACCTCAAAAAGAAAGCCTTTTGCTTTTCTTTACCCATTGTTTTGACTGCCTTGTGTCACTTTTCTGATAGTACACATATTTTGCTTATGACAGTACACAGGCTATCATGAAATTCCACACTTAAGGGCTTAGCCTCATGTGACTATCACCAACATTGCACACATGGGGTACCCAGGCTTCTGCCCAGCTGACTACGAGTTTGGGTGTGCATACTCCATCTCGGGTTTAGAAATAGACTCATGTGGCTCAAGAAATATTGCACTTGATAGGTTGTAGCATATCAAGGTCAGAGGCAACCAGAGAGAAGAGTATAGGCAGCATATTCAGGTAGAGGCTGCTGAGCCTCCAGACCCTCTGCAGGCATGCCTCCTTCTCAGTATTTCTTTTGTTCACCAACCCAGAAACTTTTGGACCCAGCCACGTATGGGTTTGTGTAGGAGTTGTGTTATGTGGGCACAGCTGGGCAAATTGTCAGTCATGAACTTAAGCTCCAGTTCCTCTCCCCAGGGCTCACATAGTGGTGCCCAGCACTCCAGCTCTAATCAGTAGCTTGGCTTTTCTAGGGACCATCCCCTGTTCTGAGGCTATTGCTCCTCCTGCTTCTGCCCCAGTGACACCTTTATTTCATCAGGAGTTTCAGGGATTTTAAGAGCTGCATGAACCAAGCAGGAGAAAGGCCAAGGTTGTGGTTGAGAAATCATGGAGTGTCCTGTGGATAGTATTTTCCCTGGTTATATTTTTAGTATTTTGTCTTTGCCTTTCAGGTTAGTTGTTTGTTTTAGTGTGGAGTTCTGTTTCTTCATGCTGAGGTTTGCTGAGTTTCCTGAATACACAGGTTTTTCTCTCACCATTATTTCAGAATCTTTAACTGTTTTTGTTTTGTTTTGTTTTTTGGAGTGTTTTTCAACTCCCTCTTCTTCCTTTCACCCTTAAGTGCTCTGATGACATAAATACCAGATGTTGGTTGTGGTACCACAGGTCCCTGGTATGTTACTCTTTTTTTCCAGCGAACTTTCTCTCTCTTCTTCAGATTCGGCAGGTCACTGTTTATTCTCTGCTCCTTCCACAGTTTTACTTTTAAACCTTTAATGAGCTTTTTGTTTTGGCTATTGTATTTTTCAACTCTAGGATTTGTATCTCTTTCTGTGTGTGTATGTGGTATGTGTGTGGTGTGGGGGGGTATTTGTTTGTGTGTATGTATTTGATGTGTGCGTGTTAGTATATGTGTCTTTGTGTATGGTGTGTATGTGTGTGTGGTATGTGTGTCTGGTGTGTGCATGCTGATGTGTGTATATGTGGCTTGCACTTGTTGGTGCATGTGTGTCTGTGTGTGGTGTGTGTGTCCCTGGTATATGCATGTTGATGTGTGTGTATATATGTGGTGTGGGGGTGTGTATGTGTGTGCACCCATTCATGTGCACGCAGGCACACTGAACATTAACTGAGAGCCTTAAGTATGCAAAACTCACACTCTATACCACTGGCCTGCATCCAACTGTGTCTTCTTTTCTTTGGAAATGACTCTAGCCAGGCCCGGTGGCGCACACCTGTAGTCCCAGCTAGGAGGCTGAGACAGGAGGATCCCTTGAGTCCAGAAGTTCTGGGCTGTAGTGTGCTATGCGGATCGGGTATCTGCACTAAGCTCAGCATCAATATGGCGACCTTCCGGGATCAGGGACCACCAGGTTGCCTAAGGAGGGGTGAACCGGCCCAGGTCGGAAATGACTCTAGTCTTCATTTGTTTCAAGCAGGTTTATATTCCACTAAGCCACTGAGCTGTTTTAATGTCACTGGCAGATAATAGCAGTGTTTGTTTTCTTCGTGTAGGCATCTTTTAGTCCTTTTGTCATCAGTGTAGACTCTATGGTTTAATGTAAGAAGTGTTTTTCCTACTGAAACTTACATACTTTCGACCTTCTGTATGCTTCCTGTTTACGCTGAGTTTTCTGATGCTGCTCTAGTAAGGGGAATGGTGAGCAACACCTTGCTAAAGTCAAATAAAGCTCCAAGGTCCTGTGGATCCTATTCACAGCTGGTCTGAGTCCCCTCTGCCTCTGAGTGGAGAGCCCTTATAACCACTGGAAAGCGAAACATGTCCCTGCCATCTCTACAAAGCTTTCTCGGACATTTTGCTGGTGGTGTGAAAAGGAGTATCTCATTTCCGCCTGGTGGGCACCAGGTTACTCCTGTGACCTACTGATGATGTGGGATTGGAAGAGCTCGTTACCAGCTTCAGGCAGGAGAGTTCTGTCTTTCTTTTTGATGATCTCTTGTATCATCCTGGCAGGGACTGGCAAGCCTCTCTTCAGGTTGGAATTTGGCTTAGTTACGTTTCTATTGCTGTGATAAGACACCAGAACCAAGGCAACTTATAGAAGAGTTTATTGGGCTTATAGTTGCAGAGGGCTAGGACTACCATGACAAGGAGCATGAAGACAGACAGGCAGGCACGGTGCTAGAGCAGTAACAGAGCTCACATCTTGAGACAGAGAGGGTAACTGAGAATGCCTTGGGCTTTTGAAACCCCCGAAGCCTACCTCTAGTGATATGTCATCTCCAAAAAGACCACACCTTCTAATCCTTCTCAAACAGTCCCACCAACTGAGGACCAGGCAGTCAAATGTATGAACCAATAGGATCCGTTCTCGTTCAGACGACCACAGAAGTCTAGGTTGCTTATTGAGTTTGTGGGAATCGGGTGAAATCTTGCTTGTTCTCTGTGTGTTATGTGGTGTAGTAGATTGATCATGGACTGAAGGTTTTACGTAGTAGCAGGCTGTTTCATGCTTAGTCTTCTGGCTAGAAAGAGCAGGCTTTTGTCTCTGTTTTGTTACTGCTGTTGTCTGTGCCTGGTGATACTTCTGTATCACTAGTTTTTCAGCTTTAACTCTGGGGTATATGAGGCCAAGAGAAAACACAGTAAACTTAGTGCTATGTGTTTTCACAAACCGTGAAGTCCCAGTCACTTTGTCTACCTTTCTTTCATCCAGAGTATCCATGTTTGTTTTATGTATAGTATCTAGGCTGCTTTATTTAGAAGAAAGAATAAGGAAAAACGTGGTAGTCCATCTTCCTAGAACTGAAGATTTCCTGTTCTGTTCCGTTTTGTTAAGATGGGCCTCACTCTTTAAGTGCAGGCTAGCTTGGAACTTATCCTTGAACTTGTGTCTCCGTCTTGCAAATTCTGGGGTTACATGTGTAATCTACCATGGCCAGCACCACCCCCACCTCCATTCTAGTAGCTCTTGCTTTTTAGTGCCAGAGAGATAGAAACTTGAAGTTCAGTCAACCTTATTCACTTGGAGATTACCTCACATCATCAGGACTTTGTGCTGTGGCTGAGCAAGGCACCCTGCTGGGGCCAGGGACTGTGAGTGTTAACCCTGTGCTGTCTACCTGGCACTGAGCTCTGGTCTCTTCATCAAAGTCAGTGAGTAGGAGTTTCAAACTTGATTCCGTTGTTTTGTCTACATACTATGATAAGTGATTTAAAAATAATAGGTTATTAATATTTGATTTTTTTATTTAAGAAATTCAGAGGACTGGGAAGAGGACCCTGTTGGTAATGTCTTACAAGCAGGAGGACCTGAGTTTGATCCCCACATAAAAAAAAAAAAAACAAAAAAAAAAAAAACAGTTGTGATGATAAATACCTGTCATTCCAGTGCCAGGAAGGGGGAAAAAGGCAGATGCTGAGGCTCAGTGGCCACCCACACTAGCCTTGGCAAGGTTGAGGTTAGCAAGAGACCCTGTCTGTAAAAGCAAGGTGGATAGCAGCTGAGGAATGGTGAATGTCTTTGGGCCTATGTACACACTCACACAAGCACACATGCGCGTGTGTATGCACACAGGATAAGAAATTTAAAGACTGTTTTTTGTTGTTTGTTTTATATACAGACATTGGAAAAGAATTTAAACCTTTTTACTCAAGCCAACTGGAGGAATTTGTAGAAGAGGATGTGGCAAGTTTAAAGGTGAGTGATAGAGCAAGTTCCTAAAACATCAGCATACCAAAGTGCGTTATTGAGCATGGAAGAAGAAGCAGTGTAATTTGTTACTGAGATTGAAGTAAGCTAGCTTGGGGAACACAGAAAACAAAATTAGTAATTATATGAAGTGTCGTGCTAGCAGTTGGGCCCATTTCTCCATTGAATTGCATGGAGAGGGAACTATATCTATCAATACAAAGAAGAAGAAGAAAAAAAACAAAAACAAAAACACCCAACATCACTGGAAGAGACTGGGATGTATTACAAGTGAGTCAGTCATTCTGAGGAATTTATAAAATAACTTCCTGGGGATATGGCTCAGTGATAGATCATGCATGAGGCTTTGAGTTCTGTTGTCAGCCACCCAAAATAAGCAAATTAGCTACACATACAAAAAAAATTGTAAAGAAAAACAAACAAACAAACAAACAAAAAAAAACCAAGGCCCAAATAGAAAGAGAACAGAAACATACCTGTTGAGACACGCACAGGAATAAAAAATAAAAAATGCTAATCCACAAGTTAGTGCTGAGAGAGGAGCCATAGAGAAGCAAGCAGACACCACTAGGGATAGCCATTTGAGAACCACATGCATGCTGTCAAGATAATCTGGTTTCTCCAGGTACTTCATGCTAAGTTCTGAGTGGCAACAGCATCTAAGACTGAAGTAGGGAGTTGAGTGTCTGGAGTCTGAGGGCTATATCAAAGCTTAGGTTCCAGCCAACCAGCTAAGAGGAACAGAAACCTGTATGAGCTCTCTCTCTTGAAAAGTAAACTTCAATAACTAGACCAGGCAAGCAAACTGCTCTATGTTGTGTGAGTTTTCAAGACTCAGACTTAAATGCATTGTGTATTAATAGTAACTATAAAAATCAAAATCAGGAATGGTAGCCCACACCTTTAATCCCAGCACTCAGGGAGGCAGAGGCAGGCAGATCTTTGTGAGTTCAAGGCCAATCTGGTCTACAAAGTGAGTCTAAGACAGCCAAGGCTAAACAGAGAAACCCTATCTCAAAAAACAAAACAAACAAACAACAATGACAAAAAAAAAAAAAAAAGACACAAAGAAGACCTATAAAGAGAAAACCACTTTTACAAAATGTCAAAAATGGGTAAAAATGCTGGGCTTGGTAAAACACACCTTTAATCCCAGCACTCAGGAAACAGAGGCAGGTGGATCTCTCTGAGTTCAAGGCCAGCCTGATCTATATAATTGAGTTTCAAAACAACCTAGGGCCACATAGTGAGACCCTGACTCAAACACAATGAACTTAAAGCTATATTTGATGATAAATAAAAGCAGCATTTAAAATGTGCCAAGGTATGGACATACAAATATGCAATGGTATGCCTTCCCAAATAATGAACGCATTTACAGCATGTGATTTTGAAGCACTTACTGATTTTAGCATCCTGCTAAGAACAAAATACAAATGTTAAGCAGCAAAAAAAAATCTTGAAGAAAATTTATAAAAATGTTAACCTTAGTAATAAATAAATATATAAACAAAATTAAATTTTAAAAATTGTTAATCTTATACCTTTTGGGAGGCTTTTGAAAAATATAATTTCCTACATTTTAATATTTTTTAATTTTTATATTAGTTACAGTTTATTCATTTTGTATCCCAGCTGAAGCCCCCTACCTCATTCCCTCCCAATCTCACTATTCCTCCCTCATCTCCTCCCATTCCCCTCTCCAAGTCCGCTGATAGGGGAGGTCCTCTTCCCCTTCCATCTGACCCTAGCTTATCAGGTCTCATCAGGAATGGCTGCATTGTCTTCTTCTGTGGCCTGGTAAGGCTGTTCCTCCCTCAGGGGCAGGTGATGAAAGAGCCAGCCACTGAGTTCATGTCAGAGATAGTTCTTGTTTGCCTTACTAGGGAGCCCACTTGGAGACTGAGCTGTCATTAGCTACATCTGTGCAGGGGTTCTAGGTTATCTCCATGAATGGTCCTTGGTTGGAGTATCAGTCTCAGAAAACACGCCCAGATTGTTCGGTTCTGTTGCTTTCCTTGTGGAGCTCCTGTCCCTTCCAGGTCTTTCTATCTCCCCTTTCTTTCATAAGATTCCCTACACTCTGCCCAAAGTTTGGTTATGAGCCTCAGCATCTGCTGGGTAGAGTCTTTCAGGGACTCTTTGTAGTAGGATCCTGTCCTGTTTCCTGTTTTCTCCTTCTTCCAATGTCCATCCCATTTGCCTTTCTGAGTGAGGATTGATCATCTTATCCAGGGTTCTCCTTCTTGCTTAGCTTCTTAAGGTGTACAGATTCTAATATGTTTATCCTATAGTAAATGTCTAATATCCACTTATAAGTGAGTATATACCATATGTGTGTTTCAGCTTCTAGGATACCTTACTCAGTATGATCTCACTTTAATATTTTTTAATAAAAGTGTTACAGAAGGAAGAGAATTTTCTTTCTCATCACCTTCCCCTAATCCTGAGGTTTGATCTTAGGGTCTTATGCATGCTAGGCAAGAACTCCACGACTGAACTGTATCTCCACCCCTATTTTTTATTTATTTTGATAAAATATACATAAAATTGAGTTTTCAAGCCATGTTAAGGGTTGTGTAGCCATTACCACATTCTATTTCTAGAATTTTATCATCACAAACACAAACTCTACTTACTAAATGATAAGTTTCTATTTCTCCCCCTCCCCAGCCTCTGGCAGTCTTTATGTTCTGTCTCTGAATTTGCCTGTTCTAGGTAGTCCATAGGAGGAAGACATACAGTGTTTTTCCACTTGTAGAAGCATTTTGTCTACTATGTTATTCATTTTGTTGCTGAATAAATAACATGCCACTGTCGTATAGTACCACTTTTGTCTGTGCACGCTCCTGTCCCTTTGAGCTGTTGTGAAGCTACGGAAATACTGGTGTGTGGGCTTTTGTGCTGAGTGTGTGCTTTCAGTTCTTTGTGGTACTTACTCAGGAATGGAACGGCTAGGCCATAGACATCTTGTTCCTCTTTTTAGGAGCCTTTAAACTATTTTCCTTGGCATCTGAACCATCTCACGTTCTTCACCAGCAGCCTAACATGAGTTCAGTTGCCATATCCACACAAAGACTTGCTATTTTTATGCTGTTGCCATTCTTTTTGTCTTCCGTTTAGCCATTCTGTCCAACATGAAATGGCATTTCCTGGTGGCTGAGCATCTCTCCTGTGCTGGTACTTATCCCCACTTATATATCTTCTCTGGAGAAATGTTGATTCAATTGCTTCTACTTTGTGGGTGTTAGTATGCTATTTTTGTTTTTGACAGTGTCAAACCAAATAGCCCAAGCATGTCTGCAGCTCATAGTCTACCTGACTCCACCCTGCATGCTGGGGTTATTGACATGCCCTCACATCCGTGCCTGGCTAAAATAACATGTAGTGCTTGGAACCCAACCAGGACCTTCCACATGCTGGGCAGTGTTCTACCATTATAAATTGGGTTACTTGTAGGGGTATGGATGGTGCTGGTCATTGTTGTTAAGTTGTAGTTCTTTGTATATTTTGAATATTTATCTCTCATCAAATATATATAATTTGCAAACATTTTTTCCATCCTGTGGATTGCCAGTTCACTCTTTTGATAGTTTCTTCTGGTGCACACACTTTAATTTTGATGTAGTATAAATTTGATTTAATTATATGAGAATTGTTAGCTGGGCTTTTGGTGTCATTGTCAGAAAATCATTACAGGGATCAGCGTCATGACCACTTTCTTCTGCACTTACTTCTAAGAGTCTTATAGTCTTGAATGCTTGAATTTGGGTCATTGATGTACTTTGAGTTAATTTTTGTATGTGGTAAGGGTCCTTCTTCATTTTTTATATGTGTATATCCAGTTTTCCTTCACTGAATGTTCCAAGCATAGGGGTGGAGAGTATTTCTAGGCTCCCTATTCTGCTAGTGTCAGTGTTTTGATTTCTGTAGCTTTTAAAATCAGGAAATATAAATCCTCCAACTATGTTAATTTGACATGCTACTTTATCCATTGGAAAAATGTTTAATTTGTGAAAAAGGTTACTGCTTATTAAATTTATATGAGATGTTTTGATTGTGTGAAGAGATTGATTCTTTGCAGAATAATTTTCTGCTGGTTACTAAAGTGTATGTGTGTGTTCAATTATAGAAAGAGTATCCAGATCAAAGCTCAAATTTGAAGAGATTGTATTCTCTCCAGAATGATTGTGTGCCTTTACCTCCAAGCAGGTCAAATTCAGGTAAGGTACCCATTCATTCATTTGCTTACCCACTCATTCACTTCAGCCCCTAAAATACTTCCAAAAACTGTATAGAAATTGGAAGAAAACATGAGATCAAAAGGATTTTTGTGTACTTTAGAACCTAGTCATGTATCTTGGAAATATTTCTTAACTATATGCTCATCAAAATCAGCATCCTGATAAAAGCAATCTGATACATCTCACAGGAAGACAGTGACAGTTCAGGGACTATGTGGATGCAGAAACCTTGAGATGAAGGCACTGCAAAAATGTTGATCTCAGACTCACTTTTTGTGGGTGCTTTTTTTAATATGACAAAAGGGAAGACATAGTGTGAGATACAGGTCATTGCCATCTCATCTGATCTGGACCAAATTACCTATCCTCACCCATTCATAAATATAATGACCTGCACTTCCAAAAGTTTTTTGGTTTTTTTGTTTGTTTCTTTGTTTGTTTTTGTGACTAAATCTGTGCATCACATATGGGCAGTTCCTGTGGCAGCCAAAAGAGGGCATCAGATCCCCCTGGAACTGAAGTTAGAGATTGTAAACTGCCTAATGTGGGTCCTGAGCAGAGAACTGAACCTAAGTCTTCAGCAAGAACAGCAAATGCCTTTCTGAGGCATCCCTCCAGCCATCCTCCAGGCTTTTAAAAAACAAAAGAATTGTTTTCTTCCTCTTCTGATAACTATCCCATTTGCCTTTTTGAATAAGGATTGAGTCATCAGAAGAGGGAGAAAACAGGGAACAGGACAGTAACCTACCATAGAGGGCCTCTGAAAGACTCTACCCAGCAGGGTGTCAAAGCAAATGCTGAGACTCATAGCCAAGCTTTGGGCAAAGTTATGGAATCTTATGAAAGAAATGGGAGATAGAAAGACCTGGAGGAAACAGAGCTCCACAAGGAGAGCAACAGAACCAAAAAATCTAGGTGTGTTTTCTGAGACTGATACTCCAACCAAGGACCATTCATGGAGATAACCTAGAACCCCTGAACAGATGTAGCTCATGACAGCTCAGTCTCCAAGTGGGAGCCCTAGTAAGGGGAACAGGGACTGTCTCTGACATGAACTCAATGGCTAGCTCGTTGATCACCTCCTCCTGAGGGGTGAGCAGCCTTACCAGGCCACAGAGGAAGGCAATGCAGCCATTCCTGATGAGACCTGATAAGCTAGGGTCAGATGGAAGGGGAGGAGGACCTTCTCTATCAGTGGTCCTGGAGAGGGGAATGGGAGGAGAAGAGGGAGGGAGGGTGGGATTGGGAGGGAATGAGGGAGGGGGCTACAGCTCGGATACAAAGTGAATAAATTGTTATAAATTAAAAAAAATTTAAAAAAATTAAATAAGACAAAAGAACAACAGTATATGCATAGGACATAGGTGCTGCTTTTCTAGACTCCACGTGGCTCCAAGGTGCTAGTCACTGTCTCAGTCCAATGCAAGTCCTCTTCTGCCTCAGCCATCCAAGCAGCACTCTCTTGTTGCTTGTGAATATTTCCCTGCGTTCTTCCCTGGCAGCCAGGGTTCTGCTGAACATATACTAACTAAACTTAGAGGAACGGGCTATTTATGCTTTCCATGATCCTTATTTTCAGTATGTCACTCAAGGTCGGGTTCATGAAAATGTTCAAGCTTTATTTACTTCTAATATCGCTCATTTCTTCTCTGCTGCAGAGCAACCCCATTCACTGCACAGCTCCCAGGGACTCCCGATGGGGCCAGTGGAGGAGTCCTGGTTTTCTTCCTCCCCAGAGTACCCACAGGAAGAGAATGAACGTAGCGTGCAGGCTAAACTCCAGGAGGAAGCCAGCTATCATGCTTTCGGAAGATTCACGGAGAAACAGACAAAACCACAGCCAAGGCAGAATGCAGCTTATGACAGAGAGGAGGAAAGGAGACGGCGGGTCTCCCATGACCCCTTTGCACAGCAAAGAGCTCGTGAGAATGTTAAGAGCGCAGGAGCTAAAGGTCTTTCCAATCCCAGCACAAGCAGTTCCGCAAATGCAGCACCCCAGCTGTCGGGGCCAGGCAGCCAAGCGCAAGTGCCACTTTGGAACAACGGATTATATAATCAGCATGGGTTTGGAACTGCAGGTGCAGGAAGTTGGTATGGGCCAAATCCAAGCCAAATGTTTAACACTTATAAAACGCCAGTGCCTGAGACCAACCTACCAGGAAGCACACCCACCGCTCCGTTCATCTCCTTGCCGCTAACAGGTAAATGAATTTTTAACAGTTCCTGTCTTGTCGTTTCCCACCCCCCACCCCCCACCCCCAAACACTGAAGCCACCGTTAGCATTGTCATTGATTCTAAGTAATTGATGGAGATGAAGAGTAAGCTACTCAGAGCCTTCAACTGGCAGGTACAGCCTTCCACATTGAAATGGTCTCCATCAGATCACTCGGTCTGTGATTGTGTTTGGCCTGTGACTCACCATGGATGCCTGCAATCCTTATAACTGACAAGACACCCAACCTCTCCAATGAATGGAAAGGATTCTCTTATATTCTTTAATCTTGCTTCTTGTCTTCTGAGGATAAGAAAGAAGTCTTAGGTGTCTCTGTTTCTTGTTTAGATATAGACTTATAGTTTGTGGTAAGAAAGGTGTTTTTTAATCTTCTATGGCTTTCTGGTGAAATCCAAGCTAGTTAATGTAGTTTCTAATAATCTAGCATAGAAGTGACTTAGTATCCATCATTATTACCAAATAGTACTTCCCATGTTGCCTTCACTTACCCAGATGTCATCCATTAGCAATTACCTGCTGTGTCCTAGGAATCCTGAAATCAGCATACATAGAGGAAGCTTTGAGAACCACAGAACTTTCTGAGCTGGCTGTGTAGCTCAGTAGTACAGAGCTGGCCTAGCATGCATGAGACCCTCCAGTCCTTGATACAAAACAAAAGACCACAGTTTCTTCCAAAATGACAAATCCGCTGAAGTATCCTGCCTTCTCTGTAGGTTTTTCTGTGAGTTCTGTGAAAAGCACATCATTGGACTAGGTTGAAGTGGGATCTACACCTATATAGGAGTACCATACATATACTCATGAATGAGCTGTCCTGTAGTTTCTTTTGCATTTTTGGCTAAAATGTTTTATGCCACCATTATATTTTATTTATTCATGATTAACTCAGTAAAAATCCCTAGAGTGCTTCCTGCTTTGTTTCAGGTTGCTGGAGAGCTGTAACATGAGCAAACAGCCTGAACTTCTTTCCTTGTTTGGCTTGAGTGGGTCGAAAGCAGTCATAACCCGTGTTTAATGTGTCAGGTTTGGGGTTTTTGTTTTGTTTTGTTTTGGTCCTGTCTCCATATGCGTAGCCTAGTCTTACTAGTTTACTTCAAGAGTCCTCACTCCCTCTTTAATCCCCAGCCCTGCCACCCCTAAATGATGCTGAGTTTTGGCCATTAATAGGAGATCTCAGCTCAGTCAGTCATGGAATCACCATTCCCTAAGGAGGATCTCTCAGAGCTCCGACTCAGTAGCTGAACAGGTCGTGTTTCTCACTACAGTGTGATTCTTTTGCTGCTTCTGTGATCAGATAGAACTAACAAATGTGACCTTCCTGACTCTAACTGCCATATAAGGAGGATGTGTTTACCAGTAAGTGGGATTGGAGAATAAAGTAGCACAAGAGTTGTTATCTATTATTTTGGGAAATGCTGCTATAAATGTGAATATGGTCATCTCAGTCAGTCTTTCTCTGTGTCTCTCTCTATGTGTGTGTGTGTGAGAGAGAGAATGTATGTGTATATACATACCTAAAATGATATGCTAAAATCATATGGTAATTCTATCTTTAATTTTTGAGAAAACCCTATACTGTCATCCACTTTGGTTATATCATTTTCATTCCCAAGAATGTATAGGTGCTTCATCTTTCCACATTCTTGCCAATACTGGTCTTTTTTCAATGGTAGAAGTCATAATGGTTGTGAAGCCGAGTAGCCATATTGTAAAGAAATGACTGTCAAGGGTGTCAGAGAATAAGCAGTTGAGCATCTGTAATAAATGCCTGTACCTTTACATGCCATATATTTTCTCTTGCTTTCAATCTCATGCACTTACCTATCTCTTTCTCTACTCAGATGAGTCCTTAAGATATACTATATTCAACAGTTCTGGCATTCAGATTGGAAACTACAATTATATGGACCTTGGACTGAGTTCACAACCACCAGACAACATGCTCAAAGAAGAGTCAGCTTCCAAGTACCAAGCCATCTTTGGTAAAGTGCTCACTGAGGACCAGTGTTGGGCTGAGGCATAGCAATGGTAGACTGCCTGCCTGGCATGCATGAAGCCTGGAATTCAATCCCCAGCCCTGAAGGGGATTTTTAGAAGGGTCTTATGTCTTAGACATCTCTTGACCATTCTTTTTTGTAATTTTTTTTTTATTAATTACAGTTTATTCACGTTGTTCTTGACCATTCTTACTTCTTGAGAGGACATAATAGAATCTTAAAGTTTCTTTTAAGATTCTCTCTGAAAATTATCCCATGTTTTCTCCGTAAATTTTTTTTTTAGATTTATATATTATTTGTATGACTGTTTTGTCTGCATGCATTACTTGTGTGTCTGGTGCCTACAGAAGCCAGAAAAGGGTGTCAGATCCTTTGGAACTGAAGTTACGGATAGCTATGAACTCTGTGGCTTCTGGAACTGACCCAAGCAAGAACAACAAGTGCTATCTACTCTAGTCCCTACTCAGTCATTTTTAATCTTTTGTAATCACAGTATCACAGGTGGTAGTGTTGTGAAGCTTCAATTAGTCAGTGTGTGTTGAAAATGCAGGGTGCTGCCTGTGAATATTAAACGTCATCCCATCCACGATCCTGTTCAGAATTTGGAAAAATAGCTCTTTAGGCTCTGCAGCAAAGGGATCCTGTAAAACAGAGAAGACCATGCCCTCCATAGCACTCTGTAATAAAAACTGAGTGCTCAGAGGTGTCCACAGCTTTCTGCCATGTGGGGTGATACATGCCTGTAATCCTATCACTAGGACAGTTGAAGTGGAAAGATTGTGAGTCCCAGGCCAGCTTGGCTATAGCAAGACCCTGTCTCAAAAAGGAACCAGAATTTGGCTTTCTGGTTTACTTGGGGGTTGGCATTTGTTTTCTGTGAAGGGACACTGAATAGGCAAGGCTCTGCTGGCTCTGAGGCCTCTTTGTCATTGGAGTGCAGAAGCAGCTACAGATAGCCTGCATGTCAGTGAGTACAGATATGCTCCCTGAAACTATTTACAAAAAGCAGGAGCCAGGCTAGATCCACACCTCACATAAAGCCCTGAACTACCCCATAATTACATTTAAAATGCCTGAGAGACAGGTTCTTAGCTTTTGAGGAACTGAAGTTTACCTTTGTGTCTTCAGTGACACCCAGGGCTCCTCTCCTACAGAGACTGGCTATTTATCTTGGGAAGTTCTTAGTCTGCTGCCAGAATTGACAGACTGAGGAAAGAATGGGAACTGTGGGATAAATAAGGTGGCTTTCCTCCTTAGATTCAGCCTTCTAAGGGCAGGGTTGGGAAATAAGGACCAAAGGTGATTTTTTTCCTTTTTCTTTTTTGAGATGCGGTCTCCCCCCCCCCCCGTATATATGTGTATATGTGTGTGTGTAGTCCTGTCTAGAACTCGTTCTGTAGACCAGGCTAGCCTTGAACTCATAGAGATCCACCTGCCTCTGCTTCCTGAGGGCTGGGTTAAAGGAATGTGAATATGCCCCTACACTGGGTCATTTCTTATTTTCATGCGTCCCCTTTACTTGCTAAGATGATGGAGTTAGTGGCAAGAGAAAGGTCACACATATATAAAATGAAGGGTCAACAATTTGATGAAGGGAGAGAAAAGTGTATGTGCCTCATCCATTGAGAGATGAGGGAAGACATTGTAATTAAATGAGGGTTACACTTGGTCTGAGTGTCCTTGTTAAGAGGAAAGTCTGCAGGTAGGTGGCCTTGGACTATGGCCATGTGTAAGCTGACAATGCCCCAAAGGGACAACCCTATCCTACCCAATTACTTCGTTGGTCTAACTAGAACAGGACTCAAGTGGGAGTTTAATAGAACAGCTAGCCATGCATAGCATTTGTTCATGAAGCCATTAGTTATGGCTCAGGAAGGTGAACATCTGCCAAGAAGGAAGGGACACCCTATTTTAAGTCATACAATGACTCCTTAATGGCTGCAGTTAGGCCAAGTATTGTCCAACGAATAAATAACAGTTATCACCAGGCGTGGTGGTGCACACCTATAATCCCTGTCCTCAGAGAAAAAGGGGCTGCAGAGCAAGATTGTCTCAAACAAAACAAAAGTCCCTTTGGGGGGGGGGTCTCTTTGTACTCTTCATTTTTTTGGGCCCCTTTCAGCATTACAAGACTGCTACATTTCAGTATTACAAGAATTGTGAAATGGCCTAAAACCTGATGCTTCTTCTTTTTTCTCTTTGACAGATAACACCACTAGTCTGACTGATAAACACCTGAACCCTGTCAGGGAAAACCTGGGGAGGCAGTGGAAAAACTGTGCCCGCAAGCTGGGTTTCACAGAGTCTCAGATCGATGAAATTGACCATGACTATGAAAGAGACGGGTTGAAAGAAAAGGTGTACCAAATGCTTCAGAAGTGGCTGATGCGGGAAGGCACCAAGGGGGCCACAGTGGGAAAATTGGCCCAGGCGCTTCACCAGTGTTGCAGACTAGACCTGCTGAACCACTTGATACAAGCCAGCCGGAGCTAAACCTGGGCTGACTCTGGCGGTGGGAACCTAACTGTTCATCCAGTGCATTAGGGCCTTTTGCTCCCTGGCCTTCAGAACCCTGTCTCATATGAGCTCTGTGTCTGAGCGCACAGTGCTGTGCATTTGGGAACTGATGAATGAGAAGAGATATCTGAAATCCACAACGATTCTTCCGAAAGTACAAGCATGAAGACGACTGAACAGTCCGGGACCAGTTGTGGGGGAAAGGATAAAAAGAACAGCCTATTGGGTTTTGAAAAGGAGAGACAAGTTGTTGGAGGAAAAAGATGGTCTTCCGTCAGCTTGTGTTATTTTGTGTCTTCAGTTATTCTATTTGCTCAAGTTTCCTGTGGCTTCATTTGGGTGTGAGGGAAAAAAAAAAAAAAAAGCATTCAAAGAATATAAAATCAACTAGCTTCCTACTTCATGCACTGCAAATGCAGTAACGTTCTGCTCAGATACATGTCTTACATGAGCCACAGTTCTTCTGAAAACTGTGGGATCTGTTAATGTTAGCATCCAATACAGGACTGTCACCTTAAGCTTTAAGAATCATGTGCAATTCCAGTCTATCAACTTAACATTCAATGAGGAATTCTTAAGGAGTGCGAAGGAGGAGAAAAAACTACAGGGCAAAGGGAGATCTTCAGATTCTGGCTGTCATCACTAAGAACCACTGCTGATTACAAGTATTGTAAAAACTACTGTAAGTTTCTAAATTTCCTCCTACCGTTCTGGTGCTTCCTGCAGTTTCCCAGCCTCTGCATCCTGCAGAGGAAACAGGTATGCAGGAAACCTTGATCAGGACGTGCCATCTCTTCCTCCCTGGATATGACTGGCCCTTCAGCACTGCTTACTATAGAGCTGTTTCCTCAGTTTACCCCAGAGTATTGTAGAAATTTGTTTCTTCCGTGTGCCGCAAATCAAAAAAAGGATGGCTTCAGAGTCTGCTCACTGTGTCTTTAGCAAGCCCACCCACAACCTACAAGTGAGTGAAAGAACTAGAAGACTAGAAGACTGAAGCCGCCTGAGCTAGGTGCAGTCACTGATGGCACTTGCTGGTCAAAGGCCGTGCGGTGACAGTCTGGCTGTTAAGAAAGATTTTGGTGTCTGGTTAACAGCAGTGGGTTGTGGTTCTGAATCCCCTCCAACTTCAGCACAGACATAGCACTCCTAGAATGAGCTGCAAAGCAGCTTCTGCCTTGTTGGCATTTCGGCATTAGCTGGCACTTCATCCTCCTCTGTTGGGCTAGCCTGTGTTCTCTAGGATATTCGGAAATATTTCTGGCCTTACCTACAGGAAGCTAAAAGTACAAACCAATCCTACCCACCAGGTCTGACAAAAGTGTCTCTAGACATTGCTATGTGTTCTCTGGAAAGACTCTACTGTAACTTAATTTTTTCTTCCCCACAAAACACAGTTTCTCTGTGTAGTTCTGGCTGTCCTGGAAGTCATGATGTAGACGAGGTTGGCCTCAAACTCAGAGATCTACCTGGCTCTTTTTCCCAAGTACTAGGATTAAAGGTGTGTGCCACTGCCGCTGCCACCAACCACCACCCAGCTTCCTACTGTAACTTTACATGCCTCAGTTCTCCTGTCACATAGGCTGGGTTCATGCCTTAATTGCATAGAACATGGACAGTGGAAGGGAATATGAGCAGGGAAGGTTCCAGGCTTTCCTGGAGGAGCCTGAGTAGTCTTTAAATGTTTTCCTCTTGTCCTCTCTTCTAATGCTGTTTTAAGAAGACAGAATTGGGGCTGGAGACATGGTTCAGAGGATAAGAGCACTGGCTGTTTTTCCAAAGGTTTTGAGTTCAATTCCTAACAACCACTGGCTCCTAACGATCTATAATGAGATCTGGTACCCTCTCCTGGTGTGCAGGCACACATGCAGGCAGAATATTGTATAAATAGTAAATAAATAAATCTTTTTTTTTAATTTTAATTTTTTTCTTATTAGTTACATTTTATTAACTCTGTATCCCAGCTGTATCCCGCTCCCTCATTCCCTTCCAATCCCACCCTCCCTCCCTCATCTCCACCATGCCCCTTTCCAAGTCCATTGATAGGGGAGGACCTCCTCCCCATTCATCTGACCCTGTTTTATCAGGTATCTTCAGGACTGGCTGCAAAGTCCTCCTCTGTGGCCTAACAGGACTGCTCCTCCCTTGGGGGGGAGGGGTGTCAAAGAGCCAGCCATTGAGTTCCTGTTAATCTTTTTTTTTTTTTTTTTTTTTTTTTTTTTTGTTTATATTTTAATTTTTTTTTTTTTTTTTTTTTTTTTTTTTAAAGACGGGTTTAAAATGGATTTTTGGGGGGGTTTTTTTTTTTTGGGGGGGGGGGAAAGAGGGAATGGCAAGAGAAGACAAGGCTGGTTTTGGAATTGCAATAGCAATCAGGGTCCTAGTATTAAAATCATGCCCATGAGGAAAGAATTGTGTGTCCATTTTAAAGATAGGTGTTTCAGGTCTAGGTCCAGATTGTGACCACAGGCTTCCATATCTTTTCCATACATAACTGACCAGGCCCACCACTGACATCCAGACAATTGCTTGTCACCTTGGGCTGTGGCTGAACCTATATGAGTTGAAGGACAGTCAACAGATGAAGCATGCTGGCCAATCCCTTGAACAAGAAAGGATTTGGACCCACTACACAGAGCCAGTCAATTAAGCCCTCCATTTGTATTGGCTGTCCATGGTCAGTGGTACTTGCTGCAACCTCTGGGAACCTAACTCGGAGTTAGAACATCTCTTTAAAGCCGCTTCCCGAGCTCTGCAGAATGCTATGAATTGAGGTGCAAGTCAGGCCTAAGTGAGACTGTCCACATCGTTGAAGAAAACAAGATGGCCACTACTAGGATGCTGAAGGCCCAAGGAGACTAACCCTGTTCCCAGAACCGAGAGTTCTGTTTGGTTCTATTTTTAGGGAGTTAGCCTTTCATGTGTGTGTGTGTATACACATGTAATGAAATAAAATTTTATACTTTACATACAGGGTACTGAATGATGTTTGTGTGAATATACTATTCATGTTGGCATTTCCTGTGCATTCTCCCCATTCCATTCTTCTGCTGATGATAGAAAAGAGTCTGGTGAAAAGCTATTCCCAAGCAGTACATTCTCTCCCCAAGGGGCCAGCAGCACCACAGTCCCTCCACATGGCTTGGAGGCCTTTCCTTCATCTCTGCTCCAAGTGGGTCCCTGAAAAGAGCCACGTTTACCTCTGCAGGTTTCAGTCTAAGACACGTTCAACTATGGTGCCTGGCCAGAAACCAGATAAGCGAGGAGAGCCAGACCAGAAAACAAGGGAGGAGACTCCACAGTTACTCACAAGCACAGGTTTCCCACTTGCTGTGATCCTGCCTTCCATCTGCTGTGTAGTTACTGAACAGGAACAAGAGAGAGTCTACCTCGGAAACAGCTTAACCATTTATTTTGTTTGGTTGGTTTTTGTTTTGTTCTGTTTTTTATTATTATTATTAATTTACTTTTATGTATATGAGTGCTCTATCTGCCTGTATACCTGCATGCCAGAAGAGGGCATCAGATCACATTATAGATGATTGGGAGTTGAACTCAGGACCTCTAGAAGAGCAGACAGTTCTCTTAACCACTGAGCCTTCTCTCCAGCCCTTAACCATTTATCTTTTGCTTTTTAAAGAGTTGTTTACAAAAAGATACAACCTATTCTAACAAGATAGATACTTTCAAACATTTCACTTTGAGTTAATGAAGGTTCACAAATGAGCAACATAGCCAATTAGCCCTCCCTCCCTTCCTTCCTTCCTTCCTTCCTTCCTTCCTTCCTTCCTTCCTTCCTTCCTTCCTTCTTTCTGTGCACATGTGCTACAGCACTCATGTATAGTTCTCTATACAAGTTGGGCTAAATGGCATCTTAATAATGAGACCAACAGCACAGTTTTTTATTCCTTCACATCAGTTCCTTGAGAGAATCTTGCACCTTGTTTCTTATTACACATTTCCAAAATGTCATGTTCATATTTCAAATTCCAAACTGTCAGCACATGTGGATGCTCCTTTAACTGTCAGTACTTCCTCAGCTGTTTTTTGCTATACACCCCACACTTGGGAGGCTGAGAAAGGAGGATCGAGCATCCAAGGGTAGCTTCACCCTAGGCTTCTCCATGGCATAAGCAATTTACAAAGTTGTCTAAAAGGTTGACATTTAGTTTGTGGAGCAGCTTAGTCTGATAATGTTTCATAATTGCTGACATAGTAATACCAACAATTGAACCAATTGCCTCTTCATGTCTATGCTTCGGGGCCATGGAAGGTGAGGAAGAAGGCGAAGAAATCAAAGTGGCCTTCATAGTCCCCCCTCCCAAAAAAAAAGGAAATTTAAAGAATGGAGAAAGATGAGCTCAATGGCATTTTACAAACTATAAAGAACTAAAAGCTAGTGTTACCGAAGTGAGAGGTATGGTGTGTTAATACAGCATTATGAAACTAAGCAGGCCTCAATGCCTCTCCACGGCTGTGTGATCCAAGGCTCTCTAATGTCCCTTGCCACCGTTGCCTCATCTATAATTCGGGGATAAGGGCTTGCGGTAGAGTAAGAATATATACTAATTAAAAATAACGTGAAGCACTCTAAGGTGGTTGGCACAAACACGATGGTGATTTCGTTCTGGGTAAGAAGCTTTGTCGCCAGTCAGTGGAACCAATCATTGGTGGGTGATTGGACCATGAGGGTTCTGATCTAATCAATGAAGTAACACATTGATCGTTTGATGGCGTTACCAGAGGCAAGGCCTTATTACAAGAAGCATGTTACTGGGAGCACATCTTTGGACAATTTCTTCTGACCCTTTCTTATCTCTTTCTCAGTCTCTGCTAAAGTGCTTGGCCTCTGTTCCCACCACGCACTGCCTTGCCTCACTCTCAAAGCAGATGACCTCGGACTGAAAGTTTTTCCTCCTTTTAATTGTTGTTCTCAAGTGTTTGTGACAGTGGTGCATAAAGCTACCACGATAAGATGTAGAAATTATGATTTTCCTGGAGATTTACGTAATGAATGTTGACACGGGTAACCTGAGCGCCTACGTAGCAGCCAGGGAACAGGGTTAGATGTGTGGAAAGCGGAATGTAGCCAGGTGCAGCGATGCCGGCCAGTAATCCCCGCATGAGGCGGGAGGATCGGGAGTTCAAGGTCAACAACATTAGCTACAGTTTGGCCAGCTTGAGCTACATGAGATTTTTTTTTTTCCTCTCTCTCAACAAAGGCAGGAAGCAGTGGTGGTCTGCCTGCAGCGCCCTTGTCACTCATTTCCCAGCAGGTGAGGGCAGGGCAGCAGGTGACCCCGCCTCTTCATAGCTTTGGACGCCAATGCAATTGCTAGCAAGGAGCGGTGCCTACTGGACTATCCACCCTGGGATTGCTGGGAATGAGAGAGGACGAGCTCCTTTCTGGCGAGGCCTGACGAAGGCAAGAGCGGGCTGGGGGCGGGGCTTCGAGCCTAGCACTTGAAGGGTGGCATCCTGCCAGGCGCACGCGCGTTCAGGGACGCTGTGCGACCTGGAACTATGGCTACCGCACCAGTCCACCCCGCAAGCCTACGGCTGCGGTTGCTCCTCTCGCCCTTGAAGTCCAGGATCCAAGTGTCCATGGCCCAGCACGCAACTGCTTTTAGGTAATGGCGAGCTCGGGGTAGCGGGAGGGAGAGGAGGGGGCAGAGGGACGGGGAGGGCCGCTGCCTAGGGAGGGACAGGGGCGCCTGGAACCGACCACCCTTCCTTCCTCGTATCCGCATCCAGATCCCGTTAAGCTAGTGCACGAGTACTTCGGTGCCTGGGGTTCGGTTCTAGGTGCTGGGCGGTGGTCCAGCCTCCTTAGTGCAGAGCAAAGGAATGGGGAGGGACGTTTGCCATAACAGATCCCAAACCCAAAGTCTGTTAGCCAGTCGCTGGGTCCAGTAGTTATTCCTGCCTCCTCAGAAGGCTGCCGAAGTTTTCCTGACTCCTCTTGCCTGCTAATCTCAAACTTCAGTGTGCAAGAGAAGCCGCTTGGGAACCTTTGTAGATTCAAAGTCCCAGGCGCTCCTGCCGGAGGTTCTGCTGCGGGTGTGTGGGGACGGCCAGGAAGACTGCGTTTTCCCTTCCATTCCCACCGAGCTCCGCTCCAGCCCTTTGATAGAAGAGTAACATTCAGGCAGACCTGCTGTCTTGGAAACGGGTACCCAGTCTCAAGAGAGTCCGAGTAGAAAATGTGGATAGAACAGCCTGAAGTTGTGCGTGCGCCGCGATATAGACACGGAGACATAGGCAGTGCGCGTGTGCAGATTACCGTCCCTGAGTCGTTGACACTGGTGACTGGCATTTAGAGCTTTACTGGGTGCAATGTGCAAGCCCGTCGTTTGAGCACATCATCTGGAAGCAGAAAGATGGTTAAGTTGACCCAGGTTTTGTTTGTTTGTTTGTTTGTTTGTTTGTTACATGTTCATAGCATGACTGTGTAGCTCTTCAGTTTTATGTCTATTTCATATTTCTTTTCTCACTTTAGGATTATGTGACTTTCAGCACATACAGGTTGGGGAACACGTCTGTGGCTATGGCTGTGTAAATCGCTTGTGAAGAGCAGGCGTTTTATCCAGTTTCCTCATTGCAGGATGGGATGGAGTGAGGCTACTGGGGTTGTGTTAATGTGATACTCATCTGTGACTTGATGGCTGTTGAGAGTCCCCATTAGCTACACTGTAGATCACTCTTCCTGAAAGATCTCTGAAAAGGCTTCCCTGCGACCACACAGACAGGGTCTGTAACCTGAGAAACAGCGCCGGATGTTTAAGCCTGAAGCCAGGCTGCAGCCACGGGCAGCAACTCTTGCGAAAACCTGTGCGTAACCAGTGTCCAGACCACAGCTAGCTGAGTTGTGAGCCACAGAGTTGCTTGTAAGCTGGCTGCTTGGAACTTTGACTCTTTCCTTAACTTCACCATCTCTGTGATCTGTCAAAAGGTTACGATATTAATAATTTACCTACCAAACCTGACTATCTGAAAACAGCACTTTCTGAGTTAACCTAAAGGAGGCCTGGCCAGAGAATCAGGTTTAATCCTTCTTCTCAAGCCTGCCTCCACCCCCTACTTGGCAATCAAACCGAATGTCACCCCAGCACTTTTGCCCTACTGGGGACTCAGTTCTGCCATGAGATTAAAGAGATATCATGGCCTTTTGAATTCACATAGTTTATGTAGCCGTATTATCGCCCCTTCCTAGCTGTGTGACTGCAGACTAGTTCCTCAGCCTCTCTGGATTTCCAGCCTTGCAGGCTTTATATTTGAAACAATGACTGTGAAAGGCCTGGAACCGAGTAACTATGAATAATTAGCAAGTGCAATTAATGATGTAAACAGTGAGCATATTAAATGAAAAAAAAAAGAAGAAGAAAAGAAAAGGAAAGGACATGACTGCTCCGAGGTATGGTGGAGGAGAAAGTTTATTGTAAATATGTGGGAGAGCACAGCCAGAGGCAGACACATCTGGGAGAGTCCAGAGTGGTCACAACCCTGAGCCATGTAGGGAGGAGGGGAGGGGAAGTGAGAAATGGGAACCTAGTACAGCAGCCAGGAGGCCAAAGGTACAAAAAAGGGGTGGGTACCCGAAATATCTGGATTATGGAAGGAAGAGCCTCTGGGGAAAGGGCAGCTGAGCCCCTGGGCTAAAGAGTTCAAGGTAGAGGATAGGGTTTGCCAGCCAGACCCTGTAACAGGTAGGAAGGGGCAAGAAATGCTGGGAGAACCGGGAGCGTAGATCTGCTTTGATTATATTAAACAGATGCCTCAGCCAGCTGTTTGTCCCAGGTTTGAAACCTAACACATCTAAATAATAGCACAGTATAGAAGAGAAGTTACCAAACTTTATGTAATCAAGCCCTGGCAGGCAGCAGCTGATAGGGTGACTCGTGGTTATTCTAGAAGCAGCAGCATATACGCAGTAAAGGCATTCCAAGTGAACCCGTATCTAGCTAAGCTGTCTCCACTCTCATCTCTAAGCAAGGTGCTTGTCTTGAGTTTCTATTGCCGCCATGAAAGCATCATGACCAAAAAGCAAGTTCGGGAGAAAAGAGTTTATTCAGCTTACAAGTCCACAGCACATCGTGGAAGGAAGTCAGGATAGGAATTCAAGCAGGGCAGGGACCTGGAGGCAGGAGCTGATACAGAGCCCATGGAGGGGTGCTGCTTATGGAACCCAGGACCACCAGCCCAGGGATGACAACCACAGGCTAGGCCCTCCCTCATTGATCATAATTAGGAAAATACCCTTCAATTGGATCTTATGGAGGTATTTTCTCAGTTACAGTTCCCTCTTCTCCGATAACTGCAGTTTGTCTGTCAGTTTGTCATAAAACCAGCAAGCACAGTGCTGAAGCCAAGACTCCAGCTCATACCTTCAGGTACTCATCTGGGCTGGGTTATCCTGTGTTTGGCAAGCTAGCTTTCCCACCAACTTCCAGCCTGTCTGTGGTAACGTTGGGTTAAGTGTGTCGTGCAGCTTAGAAATGAATGGCAGATAAAGTGCTAACAGAGCACAGACACGTGGCAGTAAGTACTAGATCTAGTCTACCTGTTTGCCGTAAGCCCTATGCTCTAACCTTCCCACACTATCACCTCTCCCTGTTTGACGGAAATAGACTCCCCGCCCCCACCCCACCAGTACCATATTAAAAAAAAAAAATCGAAGGTCTTGCTGTTAGGGAAGGGAGTCAAGGATGACACAAGACAGAAAAGGTACACTCTGAGGGACTTTGGAGCCTGTTGTTCTCTACGAAAATTAACTCAGTCTTGCTGGCCTGTTGGACTCTCCTGAGGAAAGATGCCTACTTCCCATTCAGACTGTGGTGCGGTGCAGCCCTGGGCTCACGGATTTAGAAGGCTGGCCCCAGTGATTTGCATCAAAGTTTGCACCCTGTTGAAATAACAGAGAGAAGAGATGTTGGTGCTGAGTTGCACCCACAACCCAGGCTCTCTACCACCTCCACCTTCACCTGAAAGCCTTCACATGTGCACACAAAGCTTCGGCGCTGGGTGGTATCTGTCCGTCTCCTGCTAGCCTTCAAGCTTCAGAAGGACATGCCTTTAGTGTCCTGCAGGTGTGACTTTGGAAGCATCTGCACGGCTAAGAATCTCTCGGGATCGTCCCAGACATGGGTGTTTGTAAAACACGATGCAATCTGATAAACACACCTGCTTCAGAGCCCATGGTGAGAAGACAAGTTTTTTGGGGATGGGAGGAAAGCGGGGAAAAGAACCTCTGATGGCCAAGAAAAAGGGGTAGCTTGTTCAGTAAGTTTCCTGAGGGTTTCTGTCTTTATTCCTACCTGAGGGTTTGAGAAATCACTATTAAATGAGTAGTCCCAGAAGTAAGCAAGTGTTAGAGCTGTCAAAGGCTTGGGTGATGTGCCTGATCCTTTCCACACATACTTAACTATTTTATAAGGGCCCTGACCACAGCTAAAGAGACGTCTTGACAATCTGGAGCCAATGCTTTGGGCTTGAAATGACCCCAAATGATTTACCACGTGTTTCTGTGGAAACAAGGCAGCTTTCAGTCACTCTGTAACTAAACATAAACCTTTCCTCATGGTTGAAATGAATAGTTTCTTAATGTTTAATAATTTTGTTTGTAAATAATTCTTTGCCTTCTCCCCAGCCTTGGAGAGTGGAATCGGGGGTCTTGGCAGGATGGGCCAGTGTGATGCCTGTACCTCTGATGTGGTGGCACACTGGATGCCTATGACAGAGTACCAGGAACCGACTCCACTTATGGCAGAGCCCCACACCATCCAGTCCCTACCCCTGTCCCTGTGTCCTCCCTGTCTGGCTGAACATGGGCTTATGAGCATGCCATATGGTCTCCCAGCAATGCTGTCCTGTAATGCTCTTTCTTAGATGTTTACCTTTCTTTGGCATTTCTTCACGAAAGACACTTTTCTCTCCTCTCAGATACCTCTCCCCAACCTGATGTGACTTTTCTTGTTCTCTCCAACAAAGCCAGCTCTAAGCCTTTGCAAGTCCTTCTCACCGAAGAGTTTCTAATAAGCTGAACTCTAACAACCTGATGTCCCTGTAATCCCATTAGGTGGTGATAATTTAGAAAGAAGTCTGGATGGGAAACCAAAACGTAGATACAGCCAGATGATGGAAGAAGTTAGATTTATTGCCCGCCTTCCTTCCTTCCTTCCTTCCTTCCTTCCTTCCTTCCTTCCTTCCTTCCTTTCTCTCTTTCTTTCACAAAAGAGACTTGAGTATGATCAGAGGAGTTGAAGGAGAGATGCCTTTGTGAATCAGTGCTCCAGGGAAAGATAATGATGCTCAGGGCTCGGCAGCAGCAACAGTCCCCAAAAGCCACTGGCTCTGTACACTGAGGAAAGCGGGGAAGGGTTTCCTTTGTACAGAATACCTGAATAGCGCAAAATGACTTTAGCAAGCATATTCTTGGTACTGCGGGGAAGGGGCCCCCTAAAACAGCTCTAGTACAGAGACAGCAGTAAAAGGAGAAGGTAGCATTTTGTGCTTTACTGCTAACATAAGCCCAGTAAACGTTAGTCAGCTGCTTACGGGGGTGGCTTCATTTAGTATCAGAAACAAGAAACACAGAAAGGAAGTTTTATCTGGCCCTGGTGTTCCAGCCCAAGCCAGCCCTCCCTGAGAAAATCCTCATGGTCTTTGTTTTCTCTCTGGCTGGGCTGGGAGCAAAACAGATGTGTCAGTAAGTGAACTGGGCTGAAGTGAGTCTTCGTTAGTAGATTGTGCTTCTTCGAGTCTGTCTTGATTCTAAGATGCTTTATTAAAGCCATCCTAGCAATGAAACGCAATTCTTTGGAGGAATAGGATGTTAACAAAAACAAATTGGAGTCGTTGGCTGTTACTTAATGGCTTCATTATTGCTCCTCCTATGTTTGTATAGATGAGTTGATTTTAGGCATTTTTATTTCCCAATTTTATCGTGTAATTTCTGGAAACTATATGATAATATTAGGTGTACCAGTATTCAACACACATGCCAACATTCTTTATTAATTTTATTTCTATTGGGGGCTGGTTAAGAGCACTGGCTACTCTTCCAGAAGTCCTGAGTTCAATTCCTAGTGACCATCTATAATGAGATCTGGTGCCCTCTTCTGGCCTTCAGGCATAACACAGTATATATAAAAAAGTTTTTTTTCAGTCATTTATTTTATTATGCTGAAAATATAATGAAAAAGAGAATACTTTTTTCATCATTTTTATTAATTACACTTTATTCACTTTGTATCCCCCCATAAACCCCTTCCTCCTCCCCTCCCAATTCCACCTTCCCTCCCCCTTCTCCACACATGCCCCTCCCCAAGTCCACTGATAAAGGAGGTCCTCCTCTCCTTCCTTCTGATCCTAGTCTATCAGATCTAATCAAGGAGTGGCTGCATTGTCTTTCTCTGTGGCCTGGTAAGGCTGCTCCCCTCTCAGGGGGAGGTGATCAAAGAGTAGGCCAATCAGTTTATGTCAGAGGCAGTCCCTGTTCCCATTACTATGGAACCCACTTGGACACTGAACTGCCATGCGCTACATCTGTGCAGGGGTTCTAGGTTATCTCCATGCCTGGTACTTGATTGGAGTATGAGTCTCAGGAAAGACTCCTGTGCTCAGATATTTGGTTCTGTTGCTCTCCTTGTGTAGTTCCTGTCCTCTCCAGATCTTACTATTTCCCACTTCTTTCACAAGATTCCATGCACTCTGCCAACAGTTGGCCATAAGTCTCAGCATCTGCTTTGATAGTCTGCAGGGCAGAGCCTTTCAGAGGCCTTCTGTAGCAGGTTCCTAGGTTGTTTTCTGTTTTCTTCTTCTTCTGATGTCCATCCTCTTTGCCTTTCAGGATGGGAATTGAGCATTATAGCCAGAGTCTTCCCTCTTGATTAGTTTCTTTAGGTGTACAGATTTTAGTAGGTTTATCCTATATTATATGTCTATATGAGTGAGTATATATCATGTGTGTCTTTCTGCTTCTGGGAATCAAAGACCTCAACATAAAACGAGACACATTAAATTGGTTAGAAGAAAAAGTAGAGAAGAGCCTTGAACTCATTGGCACAGGAGACAACTTCCTAAACAGAACCAAAGCACAGGCTCTGAGAGCAACAATCACTAAACAGGACCTCATAAAACTGAAAAGCTTCTGTAAAGCAAAGGGCACTGTCATCAAAACAAAATGAATGCCTACAAATTGGGAAAGACTCTTCACCAACCCTCTGACAGAGGGCTAATATCCAGTATATATAAAGAACTAAAGAAGTTGAAAAGCAGCAAATCAAGTAATCCAATTAAAAAATAGTAAAGTTTTTTTTTTTAATTTATTGCTGTTGTTTTTCCCTACATATTCCAGGCTGACTTTGACCATGTGGCCATCCTCCTCCCTGTACCTTCCAAATGCTGGGTGTGCCACTGTGTCCAGCTTGTGCTTTCATTACTTGAACTTAGCAACTCAGACAAAACCAACACAAGAAACACTAAACCTTGTGTTTTCAAAAGTGCCACATTTGGGGAACCATTTTGACCAAGGAGAGAGACAAGGTGAGGTATGCAGAATAAAAAAGAAGTCAGTGGTTGACTTAAACTTGCTGCCAATCCACAAGAATAAGAGTAATTCCTCTTAGCCTCTGTCCTGGCACATACACCCCCACCCCCACCCTCCCCTCTCCCCCCCTCAGGGAAGTGGGCAGAAAGGTCATAAGGTCAAGAACTGAAGCAGAGGCCATGGATGAATGCTGCTTACCAGCTTACTCAGCTTGCTTTCTAGTATGACCCAGGACCACCTGCCCAAGAGTGGCACCACCCACAGTGGGCAGGGACCCTTCCACATCAGTCAGGAGTGTTTAAAAATGCCCCATAAACTAGCCTCTGGGCCAGTCTAACAGAGGCCTTTTCTCAACTGAAGTTCCTTTTTCTGAGATGACCCAGGTTTGTGTCAAGTTGGCCAGGAAAAAAAAAAAAAAAAAATCTAACTAGGACAGAGGGCGTGTTCCTGGGTGCTACTGTGGGTCAAAACATAAAGACACTGTCCAGATTTGCAGTCTGTTATGAAGACACAACCTGAATTGGAAAGCTGAAGGCACAAATCAATGCACTGCTGTGTGCCCGAGTGAGTGCAGGAGAATGGATATTTTGTCATATTAGATATGTCAGCTTGGCATGATAAATAAGTCTTCCTTTGGGAATTTCTTTCTTTTCCAGCACTGCAGTAACATCTGCCAAGATACTTGTGAATGGCGTTAACCTGCATTATCATCGAGTGGGAGAAGGGGAGCACACAATCCTTTTACTTCCTGGAATGTTGGGTATGTACGGATTTTAATGGGATGCTCCTGGGGGTTGTAGATCCTCCATGATGTATCACGATGCTAGATGTCAAGCATTGAAGGTTCACGTTAGCAACTGCTAAAAGCTCTTAAGAGATGTTTGCCTCGCTCAAAGTTGAGTGGTTTAGGAAAGTCAATAACTTTCTACTGTATTAATTTTTTATTCTTTTGCCCATTTCCTCCCCCATTTAGACACACTGTGAACAGGGGTTTCTGCTTTTTGCGAGGGTTATATGGGTCGTGGAAAGTGGGGTCCAACGAAGGAGCAGATGGTGAAGATAGCAAGGTGATGAGAAGCTACCCTGGTTAGTTTGCCTGGTACCCAGAGCTTTTCTGGGATGTGAGACTTGAAGTGCTAAATGCAGGAGAGGAGGCAGCTGAATCAGTTGTGTTTGATTTGTTTAATGAAAGTGAGAGGTGGGGGTGAGTGGGCTGTTAAAAGACCTCTCTCTCTCTCTC
Organism: Psammomys obesus; assembly: GCF_907164565.1. Classification (NCBI taxonomy): domain Eukaryota; kingdom Metazoa; phylum Chordata; class Mammalia; order Rodentia; family Muridae; genus Psammomys; species Psammomys obesus. The sequence goes on from NW_026596162.1 coordinate 271,381, forward strand.
TCTCTCTCTCTCTTCCTAACTCTAAAGCTTAAGTTCACCTTAGCCTCATAAATACTGAGATCCACAGGTTTTTTGCCACCATACCCGGCCAGTTAGAGTCTTCTTTCAAAATCAAACTCAGATTAACACATTACCATTTGCCATTTGTAGAGCATAGGGGAGCCTGCTGAATCTCAGAGAACAGCAGTTCAGGTTTAGAAAGTTCTGGAAGAGAGTTTGCGGTGATCTTGGGACATTGCAAATCTACCCTTAAGGCTTTCTTTTTTTTTTTTTTTTTAATTTGGTATTTGTGAGAGTGTTGGAACACTTAGCACCATTTTCTTAAGCTGCTGTAATCAAGGAGATATTTACTCCAAAAGCTGGTGGCCAGTTATCAGCAAAAATCAATCCCGTCCCTTACTTCCTGTCGCTCCTTCAGGATGGTTCCATCTCTCCTGTGAGAGAGCAATAGAGGAGGTCTGAAAACCCATTGGTCTGCTTTTGGCATGGGGTTCTTTTGTTTTTTATTTTTTATTATTTATTTTTGCCCCTAGGACAGGATATTTCTGCGTAGCCTTGGCTGTCCTGGACTCGCTTTGTAGCCTCGAACTCACAGAGGTCCACCTGCCTCTCTCTCCCCAAGTGCTGGGATTACAGGTGTGTACCGCCGTGCCCATCTGGCTTGGGCTTTTTGAATGACCTTGATCACAGTAAGTGAGCTTGGCTGTCTGATCAGGCAGTGTTTCCTGTGTATTTGTGGCCTGAGTTCTGAGTGCTTAGAAATCAGACAAACTGCACAGTCAGTATTGACCTGCCCCTCTTAGCAAGTGACCCTCCACTAGCACAGTGGATGTGAGCACACCACTCACATCCTGTGGCCAAGTGGTAAGATGGGGATTGCCAGTCAGCCGCCACAGTCTTTTGGCATAGGCTCCTTTGTGCTGGCTTGATAAAGTATAGCTTAATTTCTTTACTTTTCTCTGTTTTGATTGTACCTAAAAAATCAACTCTTAAGAGTCATTCATCTTAGCTTAGTGAAACAACATCTGGAATATGAGACTTCTATCTGGATGTCATTGGGATCTCCATCATTTCTAAGTCATCTTCCTTAGAGAAAAGAGAGGGAGAGAGAATATCCAGAAACTATCAAAAATGAAAGTTCGTTTCAATATGGTTTAGTTAATTCTTCCAAAGGAGGGGGTATAAGGACTAAACTGAAAGGCTGTGTCCAAAGTGCTACAAAAACACTGCTCCTGAGCCTCACACTGGACCTATGTCTTCTTCAAAATCACCGCTAGGGGGAGACCGGAGGCAGGTCCTCACTCCATCGGGAGTGGAAATCCGTCTCTGGGTGGAGTCGGCCTTTGAAAGACAACTTTCTCCTGGCTAGCTTTGAAGAAAACCAAGAGCTGCGTTTTGAGCTTGTTTATTGCTTCTGGTTCGCTGTGGTGTGCTGGCTACCCTGAGAACATTCAGCGGGACCTAACCGGGTGGCTGTTTTCAGGAACTGGGAAGACCGATTTTTCGCCTCAGCTTCAGAACCTAAATAAGAAGCGTTTCACAGTGGTGGCCTGGGACCCTCGGGGATACGGATATTCCAGACCCCCAGATCGAGATTTCCCACGGGACTTTTTTGAAAGGGATGCAAAGGATGCTGTTGGCTTGATGAAGGTGAGCCCCGGAGAAGGGCTGGAGTGGGGGAAGATGAGTGGGCCCGTTTCCATTTCTAATTCCTGCTGTTCTTCCTTTCTACGAAGGTAATAAATATTACCATGAGAGTCTTCTATAAGGAAGACCTACAGGACCAAGTAGAAACAGAGCCCAGCTATCTAACGATGCTACTGGAAGACACCAAGGCTCTGCCTGGCCCTCTAGTCTCATGGCATACATCGGTGCTGTTTTAGTTTTGTTTTGTGTTGTTTTGTTTTGAGACAGGTTTTCATTGTATAGTCTTAGCAGGCCATGAGTGCTCAACCCTTCTGCTTCAGCCTCTGGCATGCTAGGATTGCGGGCCTATTACACCACACACAGCAAAACGCACACTTCTATACAGATGTAACTGGGGTCCTAAGCCACAGGTTCAACTCCACAGCGTCCAGTGTGTCAGGTGTAGCCACTCACTCCAAAGAAATCAGGGAGAGGTGGTGAAGAGACGGGAAGGCATTTTGAACAAAATTGCCATTTGCTGAAGGTAGAGAGTAAGCCCTTCAGCCCATCTTCGAGGACTGACATGAGATTTGCGTCTAGGTAGCCCAAGAATTGGAGAGGCAGCAAGAAATTTGCATAACTAAGCAGCCTTGGCCAAGGGATGGTCTGGTGTTATCTCAGTTCTGGTTCTACTTGGTGGCCCGAGGAAGTTGTGACTGCCCATGCTGAGGGGGTCATTTCATGGGGTGATCTGTCTGTGAGGTTCTGCGGTTCCTGGGATCTAAGCTAACTTTAGTCAAGCTTAGGGCAGTGTGTCCAGGTAAAAGGCAACAGTAAGATGTCATCACTGCTGTTACGTTTGTGCCTTCAGTCTAGAGGGGGTTGTCCTAGTTAGGGTCATCCATTGCTGTGATGAAACACCATGACCAAAGCAACATGAGAAGGAAAGAGTTTATTTGGTTCACGTTTCCACATCACAGTTCATAATCAAAGACAGTCAGGACAGGAACTCAAGCAGGGCAGGAACCTGGAAGCAGGAGCTGATGCAGAGGCTGTGGAGAGGTACTGGCTTGCTCATCATAGCTTGCTCAGCTTGCCTTTTTGTAGAACCCAGGACCTCCAGCCCAGGGATGGCACCACCTACAACGGGCTGGGCCTTTCCCCATCACTCACTAATTAAGAAAATGCCATATGGGTTTGCCTGCGGCCTGATCTTATGGAGGCATTTCTCCATTGAAGCTGCCTCCACTCTGTTGACTCTAGCTTGTGTCAAGTTGACATAAAACTAGCCAGTACAGGGTTAAGATTGGCTAGGTTCCACCAGCTTTTGGACAGTTGCTCCTCGAATGCTTAACATGCCTACATACAGAATCGAGCAGGAATCCAACCCAAAGTGAAGAAGATGCAAAATGAAGATGGAGAAATATCCAGCTTTTATTCTTCCTCTAATCACTTTATAGGCCTAGATGAGGAGATGGTTGGTGCTTTTAGCAAGCACAGTATTTTGTCTGGTAATTTTGGTTTTCTGAGGCAGGACCTTGCTGTTTAGCTCTGGATAGCCTCTGCCTCCTGCATGCTGGGCTTACAAGTGTGTGTTACTCACGGCATCACACCATACCTTACCTCCTTCCAGAGTGCTTCTTCCACTGAAGATGTGTCAAGGAGATGCTGTTTCCTTCCCGGTGAACATACGCCATTGTGCCCTCTCCATGCTCTGTGGTTTCAGCTACCCATGGGTCAGCTGTCATCTGGAAATATTAAATGGAAGTTCCAGAAATAATTAATCCATAATTTGTAATGTTTTATCATTTAAGATAAGTTTACTTTTAGCTTTTACATTAAGACATGAAAAATTGGTATGTGCCAGGGGATTAATAAAGGTTCCAACACATGTCCGCGCAGTGTTCAAATCAGGCTAAACATGTCTGTTGCATCAACTGTTGCTGGTCAGTTGCTTTGCACCTTGTTTTTTGAAACAAGGTCACTGGCCTGAAGGTCACCAAGCAGGCTAGGCTGGGTGGCGAGCAAGCCCCAAGGATCCTCCTGTCTCCACCTCCTCAGAGCTGGGATTATAAGCATGTGCCACTATGTAGCTTTTCATATGAATCCTGGGAGAGAACTCAGATCCCCATGCTTGTACCACATACACTTCGCCAACACAACTATCCACATCCGGCCCCCGGCCCCAACACTTATCATTTACTTATGAGAAAACTTTCAAAATATTTCCTTCTGTCTTTCTGAAATGCAAGTTCATTGATGTTATCTGTAGCTCTCTGTCCTGAGTTCTAAATCCCATGACATTGTGAGTGATGCTGCCCACCCGTCCTGCCTCCATCTTACCCAACTTTTAAGACATTCCCTGCTCAGAATACTCACTCAATACTGCATGTACCTGTATAGCCCTTGGTACCATCTGTGTACTCATGGCATCCCTGGTGAGGCGGGGCCTTGGAATACAACCCCAGTAGGTACAAGAGAGTTGATTTTAAGTTACTTTTTGTTATCAGTTATTCATGAACATCTGTCACTTTTTGTGATTATAAGCAATGTTGTGTATAACCTGGGTCTGTCTCCCGGTAAGTGATTTCCTGATGAATTTTATCTTAAGCTCCTCTCCAGTCCACAGACTCGCCCTCTGAATCTTGCTCAGTGCATCCACACACAGTGCTTGCCATACCCAAATACAGCGGGTCGCTGCTGCTGATTCTGTACTTTGACATTTTATCCAACCAGAATATATAATTCCCGCATAAGTCAAAAATGATACTGTGTACTCCAGGTTCTATGACAGTTATATTGTAGCAAAGCGAATGGCCGACAGGTCTCCCAGTGGCAGACCTGTGAATTCTGATCACCACCCAGGTTCTTTCAGCAAAGTGGAATGATAACTGTGCCGTGCTTTCTGCTGTGGCTGGCCACAGGTGAGCACCATGTTGTCTCTCCTGCTCTGCTGCCCACAGGCGCTGCAGTTCAAGCAGATCTCCCTCCTGGGCTGGAGTGATGGCGGCATCACTGCGCTCATCGCTGCTGCAAAGTACCCATCTTATATCCGCAAGATGGTGATCTGGGGAGCGAATGCCTACATCACGGAGGAAGACAGCAGGCTTTACCAGGGTGAGTTCTGCCAGCCAAGGCGGAGTCATGACGATCCTCCTTGCTCCCTCCTCACCTCTTGTTTTGATGTGTGTTGACTGACAAATCATATCTCATCCACTTCCAATTCTCAGCTCTAAGGTCAAAAAGAATGAGTTTTCATAAAAGTCATATAATTTAACTAACCTAGAAATGGACCGTTTTCTATTTCCAGAAGTGAAACTTGGATGACTCAGGCCACAGCTCTGGGAAGGCGGTGTTTACATTCACTGCCACGGTTAGTGAGCTTGAAGGAAAAAGGGGGCGCTGTGAAGTGTTACTCATAACCTCATTTAAAGCAACGTAAAAGCCGGTTGGGGTGGCACACGCCTGCAAACCTCAGCTACTTGGGAGGTTAAGGCTGGAGAATTCTGAGTTTGAAGCCAGCCTGGGCAATAGAGCATGACCTGGTCACAACATAAAAAACACAAGTGAATGAATACATGACTATAACGAATATTAAAGGAAGCACTAGACTAAACAATGAATCTATGTTTTGGTTGCAGTTTTCTTGGCCAAGGTCTCCTTTGAGCTTCTCCTGGAGGTTTTTAGGGGCATACAAGTGGGGCCAGTGACCTGCAGCCTGTGATTCAACTCCAGCCTGACACTTGCTTTTGTAAATCTGAGGCACCAATGAAAAGTTAGTCCATGAGTTGGAGGCGAAGCTGGGGCATCTGTCTCTTCCTCATTTTCCTTCTTCTCCCAGCTTTGCTGCCTGGGTAACACCAATGGCCAGAGCATATGGGGGGCATCCAGTCTTGGCATTGTTTAGCCTCTAGCAAGCCTTCTGAATTGGGAAGATCATGCTCTCAGAAGAAGAGAGGTGTTCCCCAGGGTGTGGGGGTCACTGGGGCAAAAAAGACACTACCTCGGCTTCCAGCGACTTCTAGCAGCCTCCCTGGCACATCACCACCCACTCCACCCCCGCCTCTCACTGAAAGCTTTCTGTGTCTCAACTAAACCAAAGATGGCCTAACAGAAGAGGTTCACTCCCAGGGGACCCAGCATTTTCTCTCTTCAGCTGTGTCTATATGCTGTCTTTGGTGGATGTCTTGGCCTTCAGAGGCTGAAATATTTTCTCCCTGGCCCTGACAGAAAAGTTTGCAGAGCTCTGCTCAGGCTAAGTCTCGTCCAGGTGTTCTGCATTCCCATTACTTGGAGGCCACATCCTGTTCTAGAGTCCTAGTTCTCTACTGTCTTCCTGTTTTTAGGGCAATCTGAAACTCTTAAGTGACAGATGATTTAGAAAACAATCCTAATCTGGCCTCTGTCTGTCCTCATCGTCTTCCCACCTGGCTCAGAGTCTCCCGTTCCACCATTGCCATCCATTAGCCCCTGCTGACTCTGGCCCTAGATGCCTTTGCTTTTCCTGCATTCTCTTACTGGAACTTTGCTCTCCACCTCAATGGGTAAACATTACTCTTCCTCCAAGGCATTGCCCCCTTTCCCTGTAGTTCCTCCTTAGCACGCTGTACCCCACCCCACAACTTTATTAAACCAAGCATCTCTGTTCTCTCTCTTTCTGTGGCATTGTGGTCCTTCTGACCCTCTCTGCTGAATGGCTCTCACCAAAGCAAGTATAATATTGTTACAGACAGTGGATACTGTTTACTTGTCCGTAGCCCTCCCTTACTACTCTCTAGACATTTGAGTCACTCGCTAAGTTTGGGAAGGTGTGTAGACATACCTCCTTCATCCATATTGGTCATCTGTGTCACCAATTCTTTGCCTGGCCAGTCACTGATCTTTTCAAAGCAGCAGCACCTAGTGTCGGCTCATTTTTGTTTTCTGTCTTCCATTGTTTCCATTCTCCTTCTGCTTGCTCTGGGTTCTGATTTGCTTTATTTCCTCCAATCTCCAGGCAAAAATTTTGGATTATTGGTTTGAGATGTTTATTCTTTTCTAATATCTCATTTTAATGCTGTAAATTTTCCTCTAGAGCGGCTGGATCTAAGCACCTGTGTATATAAGGAGGATAGACTGGTTTACAAGAAGCAGTCTGGGTAGCCCAACAAGGGCTCTCTCACCATGGAGCAACTGAGAATCCAGTAGTGTCTCCATTGGCAAGGCTGGCTGTCTTAGTGATCCCACTCTGAAGGCCTGGAAGATTCTTAGACAACCACTGGTCTTCAGTCTACATTAGAATCGTGAAGATGGTTTGAATATTGATGAAGGAAAGCTGTAGTATCCTAGTTAGGATTCCTAACTAGGACATGATAAAATTCCATGACCAAAAGCAACTATGGGGAAAAGGAGTTTATTTTACCTCACAACTTTTGGGTGACACTCCATCACCAAAGGAAATCAGGGCAAGAACTCAAGGTAGGAACCTGTGGGCAGGAACTGAAGCAGAAGTCTTGGAGCAATGCAGCCTACTGGCTTGCTCCTTTTTCTTTGCTTGCTCTGTCTGCTTTCTTATAGCATTCAGGACCAATAGCCCATATGGTTCCACTCACAGTGAGCCGGGCCTTCCCACATCAATCATCAATCAAAAAAATGTACCCACAGGCTTGTCCACAAGTGATCTGATGAGAGCATTTTTTTCAATTGAGGTTCTTTCTTCCCAACTGACTCTAGCTTGTGTGAAGGTGACATAAAAGTAGCCAGCACAATCAGCAACAGGATAGATGGACTTGCCAGCAAGAGTGAAGGCAAGCAGGCAAAAAGAAATGTCCTTCTTCCTTGTCCCTACATCTGGGCTGCCATCAGAAGCTGCCATCCACATATAGAGTGGTTCTTCCTGTTTCAAATAATCTGATTAAGAAAATCCCCCACAGGAGTGCCCAGCAGTTTGGGGTGTAATTGGTTCCAGATGCTGTCAGGTTGACAACCAAGATTAGCTGTCACAGCACCTACAAATTTACTGTGTTCTATTTCCACTCATCAAAAGATATCTTTTCTAGTATCTCTTCAGGTTATACTTTCACATGTACATACTTAGGAATGTAATGTGTAATTTCTAAACACTTGGGGTTTCCTAGATATCTTTCTGCTACTAGTATTTGATTCTTGGGAGGCATTTGTGCTGTTTCAGTTCTTTTAAGTTGGTGAAAGTTTATTTTATACCCCGGGACAGGGACTGTCTTGTTCTAAAATTGAACACCGCCCCCACTTCTACTCACTGCCTCCCCACTTTCATTCAGCTAACAGCCCACACCCTCTGAATGCTGGTATGCCTCCCTTGAGGGCTCAGTCATCTGAGCTCTGCATCTCACGGTGACTTTGTTCTGTTGATGCCACACACTGACTCCTGAGTTACATCCTCCTCCCCCATCCTCCTTACCCCCACCCCTAGTTCAGAACCTCGGCTTCTTGGGTTATTCTGTCCTCCATAGGGGGGAAAATCCTTTGTAAGGCAAAAATCAAGCGATTCCATCTCCCACTTAAAAAAAAAAATCCTTTAGTAACTTCAAAGAAGTCCCCTCAGCTTCGCAGGCCCCTGCCAGTCTGGTTCAACTCCACTTTCTGACTCTTTTATTCCCATCTTCCTGTGGTCTTCCTGCGTTGATAAGCTGCCTTCCCTAGATGCACCTTGCCCTCTCCCAGCCACACCCTCCTCAGTATTCACCCCAATACCCAGTTCCCAGGTACTACCTGGGAAGGTGTCCCAGAGCCTGTAAGCCTGGGGGGGGGGGGGGCTGTAATGGTTTGCGCATGCGCACACTGTGGTACTTTGCCCCGGGTACTGTTACCCTTTACTCCTTGGCCTCAGTCACTGTAGGATAAGTCTCCCCATCACAATGGCTCTGACTTGCTTTTCCTGCTTTCTGAGACAAAATCAAAGCTCTCTCGATCCCACAATACTCTTCCCTGTCTAGGATATCTGTTTCCCTCTCTAAACCATTGCCACTTCCTCCAGTCCAGCAGAGACGGTGCCTTCCATGTAACCAAACCCTCTGGACACTTGCCTCCTCTGTGTTCTCCCCCAGCGCTCTCTGTGGCCACTGAAAGCAGTCTCCTAATGTTCATGGTACAGCTCACACCCTCTTCTCCGGCTTCCTCTGGGTCGGCTTTCCGAGCATTGTGTTGTCAAGGCCCTAGCGTCTCTCTCTGCTTGCTCTGTGGCTTTGAAATGTGGGGCAATGCCACTGAGGTCCTCAAGAGCCATCCTTGCTTCTCTTTCACTGTGTGTGTGTGTGTGTGTGTGTGTGTGTGTGTGTGTGTGTGTGTGGACAGTCTTACATGCACACATGTGGACGTGCCCGTGCATGTGGAGGGTAGAGGTCCATTTTGGGTGTGTTTTGTTTTCTGAGATGGGAATCTCTCACTGGACCAGGAGCTCACTGGTTGGCCTGTGAGCCCCAGGGATCTGCCTAGCTCTGCTTTCTGGCTTATAAGTGTACACTACATTCAGACTTTTTCCTTGGGTTCTAGAGATCAAACTCAGATCTTCATGCTTGAGTGATAAGAGCTATACTGACTGAACTATCCCACAAGCCTCATCTGCCCCCCCCCCCCCCCCCCACTTTTAAAGACAGCATTTCAGCGTGTTGCCCATGCTTGCCTCAAACCCTTAGGCTGGAGCAGTCCTCCTACCTCGGCCTCCTGAGTAGCTTAGATTGCAAGGCGCGCTCCGTCCTCACTCCATGCCCTTCTCTGACTTCTCCTGGCTTCCAAGCCCCCCATAGTGGACTCTTCATTTGATTCTTCTTTATCTGGCTGCCATACAGAGACTCCTCTATGTCTACAGCCTGAACTCAGTCTTTCCTCTTGCTAAATGTCTTACCCTGGTAAATGATTCACCCAGAAGCATAGTACCCAGTGGTTCAGGCTGGAACATAGCCTCCTGTTACCTCGGCTTTACTTTCCATGGCTTCACTTAGCTGTATTCTGAAATCATTAATGGAAAATTCCAGAGCAATCAGTCATTGCATTTCAAGCTGTGTGGCGATGTGAGAAGGATGCTGAACTATACCGCCTTACCTGGGGCTGCGACATGCTACCCAGATCACAAACCGTGCCTTTGCCCGATGTTTCTTTTCTTTTTAAAGATTTTTTAAATTTATTTTATGAGTGCTCTATCTGCATGTACACCTACGTCAGAAGAGGGTGCCAGATCACATTATAGATGGTTGTGAGACACCATGTGGTTTCTGGGACTTGAACTCGGGACCTCTGGAAGAGCAGCCAGTGCTCTAACCACTGAGCCATCTCTCCAGCCAGCCCAGTGTTTCTATTACACTCTGTCCACTGCCTGCTGTCGGTCCTCAGAAACCTTCTTGGTGAACAGATTCACTGTCAGCTTGTCACCATCCCTGCACTCCACGCGTGCCTGTTTGACTGAAAACACTTCACACAGTGAGGAGCGATGCCGGCAGTCCCCCTGCAGCGTCTTCTAGTTGTTCTGGTCTACGTTAGTTATTGCTAATCTCTTCTACTGAGCCTCCTTAGTGATGAGCAGCATCCTGGGAGAGCGCAGCATTTGTGAAGTTCAGCGCTTTGCGCTTTTAGGAAACCAGGAGTGCTGGCAGTGTTTCTGGCAGACCAGGGCAGCTGCTGGGCCGTGGATGCTGTCTGTAAGCTCTTGACTGTAAGGCTCTTAAGACGAAAGCCCTGTCTCATCTGTCTTAGTCCCTTTTCTGACACCACGGCCGTGGCAACTTATAAAAGAAAGTGTTTCGTTTGGAGCTCATGACCACCGTGGTGAGGGCATGGTAGAAGGCAGGCAGACATGGTGCTGAAGCAGTAGCGGAGAGCTCACACCCGCACCCGAAGCAGGAGGTAGAAAGAGCTAGCTGGGAATGGCAGGGCTTGTGAAACCTCAAAGGTCTACTCCCCAGTACACACTTCCTTCGACAGGGTCACACCTCCTAATTCTTCCTAAACAGTTCCACTAGCTAGGGAGCGAGTATTCAAATATTCAGACCACCACATTATGCAAGTTTTTACTGGTGGGAACAGGCAGACTTTTTGGGTGCTTACTGAATTAACTTAATTAATTAGTTTTCATTGTGGTTCTAGTGTTTAGTGTGGATTCTATGCTATAAAGGGAAGAGGGGGGAATATATCAGTTTCTTTTGGGATCCAAATTATGTTTTGAATCAACAAGCAGTTTGATTCAACTGGTTATTCTGGGCACTTGCCTATGAAGCATAATTACTAATTTTGGGTAGTGATTATGCTTTGGGACAAAAATGGCTTCCTTTTTAAATAAATTAACAAAAGTAAATATATAAATACAAAGCTATCCTTCTGAGTACGTTTTGCATGCCAGGCACCATTGTCAGCAAATTTCGTGTAACTGCTTACTCTTTATTCTAGAGTGTTCATGAAATTCATATTTTCTGATTAGGAAATGAGCACAGAGAGGTTAAGTAACCTGCCCCATTTCATACAGCAGAAGTCTAGGAGCTGAAACTTCCATCTAATCAGTCTGATTTCCAAGCCTGTGTTTCAACCACTGTTTGTAAGAGCAGCAGCTGAATCTCCCATCCCTGAGATCTTATGCCCTTTCCTCTGGGATCCTGAGGCTTGCTGCAGATCTGACATTCCCACAGACAGCCTTCATGCCAAAAATCTACATGCGATTAATCCATTAAAGCACCTCGTACTGTTCACAGCAGCCCCTGTTCTTCGCCAGGGGACACTCTGCTGAACTCTCATCTCCTGCACTCCCAAAAGCTCTCGGATTTCACATCACAAGGAGCTTGGTTTTCCTCATTGATTTTTAAAGGTTTTTTTTTTTTTTTCCATCGTGCTTTGGTCACATAGGCATAAGCTCCCAAGCAACATAGATTTGTCAACAGGCCACACAACATGATTTCTTGCTTGCACTGCCTTCTCTGACTCTTCACTACATTGCTGAGACTCTCTCATGGTGCCGCTTATGGCTGTGGTGGCCTGGTTTCCGCCAATGGATTGTATTCTCAGATGTTATTGGGAAAATCTGCCAAAGCATCCTTATCCAGACACACCCTTCCTCCTTGGCCCTGTTGTCAGGGTTTGCTGACTTTCTTACACACTCACTCGTACATATTCGCTGGTTTATATGACTCTGTTAAAGCATGAGAACTGTGTTTTGTGTGTCTGGGGAGAAGTCTCAGTTGGTAAAGTACTTGTCACGGAAGCATGAGGACCTGACTTCCGGTCCCAGCGCCCGTGTGAAAGGCTGAGTGTAGTGGCTCACGCTTAGTGCTGGAAAAGCAGACAGGCCTCCCTAACCACGCAGCCTAGCTTGACCCATGAGCCCTGTCTCAAGACAAAGGAGACTGTGTGAGGAGGGATGACATGTGATGCTGTCCTCTGGCCCTCAAATGCACATGTCCACAGGCATACGATCTCTTCACACGCATACATACACAAAAGATTTTTTTTTAATTTTATTTGTGTGAGTGTTTCGTATCCATGCATGTCTCCACATGCATGCCTGGTGCATACAGAGGACTGAAGAGGCATCGTATCCTCTGGAACTGGAATTACAGATGGTTGTGAGCTGCCGTGTGGGTGCTGGGAATAGTATCTGAGTCCTCTGGAAGAATAGCTGGTACTCTTAACCATTACGCCCCTACAAAAAAAAAAAAATTTTAAATTTGTATTTTAGGAAAGACAGTGTTGTTCTACTGCAAGATGGCCCCTCACAGGGTGTGGTCTGCCAGGCAGGCCAGAGTGTAGGTATCTACAAGCAATTTTTAAGTATTATTATTATAGTTGGGGGATAGGAGAGGTGCTAGGAGTAACGCAGAGCCTCACACGTGCAAATATTTTACCATTGAACTCCCCCACCACCACCATCACCTTCCTGGCTTTCTTCACATCTTGCTAGCCTCTTTCCCTTTCCCGATTTCCCAACTCCCCTTTCCTTTTTCTGAACTCTGCCCCGTCTTGATTTTCCCCTTCTTGGTTTTCTGACCCACCTCACCACATCCTTCCCTGAAGTCTTTTCCCTGTTTGCCAGACAGTTCAGCCATTCTAGTCTCTGCAGTCAATTCATCCTGGCTTCCCTCTGAATATCTAGACCAGTCTTCAGAGGTAGACACAGGCACCTTCTTCAGAAAACAGTATAGCTGTAAATCATGATGATTTCCTCCATTTGAGTATATCCATTCACCAAGTATGCCCAGGCATACCAGGTGCTAGATGCTATCAGTACTCTGCAGAAATTACCATCTGATGTCAGTGTGTGTTACTAGTGTGAGCTGATCTTTCTGGTGTGTCCTTTAATCATGTATTCGCTAAACACTTTCATACACAGCATTTAATATGTTCAAGAGTGTTAGTGTTACTGTTTATTCTATTTTATTTGGATTCTTATACCTCTACCTTCCTTCCAACCCACACTTTATACCTCCTAATACCTTTCAACCCTCCAACACTAGGTAGGAGAAAAAGAAGGTTAGTGGGAAAGGGGACATAGTGCTCTTTTGCTGCTTCCGGCTAGTTAAGGTTGTCAGGTTCTTTGGGCCAGTACCAATCCCAGTCTTCAGGATATCCAGCATTCCAGCAAACCAGCAACTGCAAACACAATAAAAGGATGAACCAGCAACAGCACAGGGAGCAGAAGCCTTCTTCTTTGGAGTTTCCTGGCTCAGATATTTATACCCTCTCAGAGTCCTTCAAATTAAACTACATGCATCTGTCAAAGATCATATAGTGTCTGCCAGAGCACAAGACAATGATAGTTAACAGCTGTGTAAAAACTAAAGCAGCCCCATTCACTTGGGATAATAACAAAAACATATTTACATAATATAAATGAGTTTTTAAAGAAACTTCTTCTACACAAGAACACCAGAGTCTTGACCACAGAGTTTAAGGTAGTACAGAAAAGATCAGGCTTAGTAAATCACACTTGCATTAGTTTAAAGGTAGAGGTTAGCTCTTACTATGAATTCATCGCCTATAATATAGTTTAGACTTAATAATTAGCTCTACACTCTATTTCTTCAGCAGAATTTACATGCATCATTGTTTGTTTCTCAGTGTACCAGAAAAGCTTCTCTAAACAGCTGGCCCCCTTCACTGCATCTGTAGATCAATCAACCACAGCCAAAAATATTTGAAAAATAAGTTACCTCTGCTTTGAACGTATACAGACATTTTTGGTCATGATTTCCCTAAGCAGTATAGTATACTACTTATATAGCATTTAAATTACATGCGTTAAAATGAAAGAATGTAAAGATGGCTTGAGTATTTGGGAGGAGCCGAGCACATTCTCTACAATTTTGCATAATGGAGCACCCATTATGCTGGAGTATCTATAGTGCTTGGAGCCCACAGGGGTTCCTAGAAACAGTTTCCCCTCAATATTGTGTGGCAAAACTTGTTCTGGAGAGCTGCAACACACATGTCAACTCACCCCAGATAAGGATCCCATGACAGACCAAAGTATGGATTTCACTAAAGTCCAACTTGGTGAACATGAGCTTTATTGGGGTTACTTCCACGGAGCAGAAATGACTCAAAGACAACTGCATCACCAAAGTCCTCCCCAGTATAAGTGACAGCTCACAAAGCTGGGAACTTGGAGCACACTGCACAGCTCACAGGCAACTCAGTAGGTTGGAGAGTGTCCTTTCGGTGTTCCTCAATTGGTCCAAATCTCTTCCAGGCATTTGAGCTGGTTTCTGCTTCTAGGCAGCTGGTCCGGTCTCAGGGTCTTCTTTGCAGTTTTTCTCTGAGAATCTTCTTTGCAGTTCAGCTTTCTTTAGTCTGAAGAGGATGTTCGGCTTTTATAGCTTACTCACGCAGGTAGGGGCCTAGTGAATCTGGTCAGTTTCAGGGACTTCCTGAAGCTATTTTGAGTAGTTTGCCTTTCTGTTTAAGGAGATTTCTCCAGAATGAAAGGCTTCAATCTTGGGGGAAACTGTTACACAACTCTTTAGGAACCAAAAGATAACTATAATATCATTCTTACTCTGGAGACACAAATTAAAGAAATGTTTCCTTTTACTGTCTTTAGCAGAAAACATTCAACTCAGGTCTACTTTCATTCAATCACTAATGATTTATCATGTTATTCTAGTGGGAGGCCCAGCCTAGGGTCTAATGTTTAGCAAGACATAAAATAAAACCCTTGCACTAGGCATGATCCCTAGGGGGAGATGGACAATCAAGCACAAGGCAGAAAGCCCTGCAAAGCAGATAAGTGCTAAGCATGGCAGATGGAGAGGGAAAGTCACAGAGGGCATGTGGGTGGGGGTGGGGCTCTAACATCTGAGCAGAGAGCTAGAGGATATGAGTGAGCCGGGCAGGCACTGGGGAAGGTCTTCGCAGCAGGTGGGACAGTGAACATGATGCCCAGAGGTGGCCTGGGCTTAGGTTACTTCCAGATAGTACTTTAGTGTGAGGCTGGACTCATGCTTGTTCACACTTCGGTTTTTCAGGTATCCGAGATGTTTCTAAATGGAGCGAGAAGGCAAGGAAACCTCTGGAAGCCCTATATGGATATGACTACTTTGCCAAAACCTGTGAGAAGTGGGTGGACGGAATAAACCAGTTTAGGCATCTGCCAGATGGTACGTTGCGGGGACTGATGGTTCCTTCACTAATTGCAGGGCATGCTTGAGTTCTGCCCTTGACTTCCCAGCATTCCTCCATGATGACTAAACCCACCCATTATCCTCACACTGCTATTGTGTGAACAGACACTGATCATCATACACAATATGAATCCCTGTATAATAAGTGTAAATACCAGAGAGGACCGTGTGAATAAAGGTTCATATTGAGGTTCATTTAACAAATAAAGGTTCATTTAACAGCATTCATTTCCCTTCAGTTCTTTGCATATGGGGCTGCACAGATCTGTCTGCCAGAAACCTCTGGTTCTACTTTCTAATTGAAGAGGAGGCTATTAGAAAAAGAGCCACCATAATAGACAGGTTTTCTCCCCCTATCTGCCTGGGTCCACCAGCTTCTCATCTTACTCTAGGACAAAGCAGGAGGAAGTCTCTGCTATGATCTGCAGCCCCAGCAAAGCCAGTGAGGGAGACTGTTCAATTCTCTTTCCATCTTTAGGACCAAGTGATATAACCGTAGCTGTGGAAAAATACCTCCTTCTATTTATCTGAAAAATTAATAGGATTTCCAGCAGGAATTAACATCTTTAAGATTATTTTTACATAGCTGTGTGTTTAGTCAGCTTCTGTCACTATGACAAGCACCTGAGATCATCAGCTTATTGAGAGGAAAGATGCATCATGACTTAGTTTTGGGGGTTCTGGTCCATGACTCAGGAAACCTACTGCCTTTAAGGCTGGTGGTGCTGTGGATCATGACAGGAGAGCCTGGCAAGGCAAAGCTGTTTGCTCCTAGGCAAAAATGAAAAAGAGGACTAGACTGGAGTTTCCCTCTCTTCCAGAAGCACACCCCAATGACCTATGCACTTCCCCTAGGCCCCACCTCTAAAGCTTCCACCGCTTCTCCCTCCATACCGGGAAAGAAGCTCTAACACGGGAGCCATTGGTGAACACTGTAGCAAGCTGTGGAATCGCTCTTCTCCCCCTTTTTTTCTTTTTCTTTTTGTAACTGCTGCAAGCATATAGTTGCTAGGATTTAATCCTGGAGACTTTTAGTTACAGAATGTGTGTGTCTGAAGAGACAGGTTAATCTATTAGGTAATCCTTTCCAGCATGAATCATTTTAATGTCAAAGCTTTTGCCATGGAAGGGACTTTGGAAATGTTACATGTCTGGTTTAAGTTCAAAAGACCAAATCCGTGCCATTCAGTGATGCTGTTGAAATGCAGTTTCCATGCACAGTACCAAATCTTTAAAATGTGTTTCTTTGAACTTTAAAATAACAGGGGGAAAAAAAGTGCTATTAAAAAGAAAGAAAGAGGAAGGAAGGAAGGAAGGAAGGAAGGAAGGAAGGAAGGAAGGAAGGAAGGAAGAAAGGAAGGAAAGAGAAAGAAAGAAAGAAAGAAAGAAAGAAAGAAAGAAAGAAAGAAAGAAAGAAAGAAAGAAAGAAAGAAAAAACAAAACCATGTGAGGCCATTCCCCAGGAAAGTATAAAGTTTGGTGCTTTCTGGAAGAAGGCAATAAAGAGAGGGAAATTGTGTTAAACGATTCAAAAGCACATTCTCACACAGAGAATCCAATATGGAGATCATCTTACATCTGGACTTAATTAATCTCCTTTCTGTACTTGTGATCTGACAGGAGTCTTTTGTTCATGGCTATGTGCTCAGATTTAGATGCTCTGTCCCACATGGGTGATTGCATGGGGAGGAGTCACCCAGACCTGCGCTTGAGGTCTTTGCCTGCCGACAGGATGGCTTTGGGCAGTGACTTGGCCTCTGGAGAACATACTGATACCTCCTTCAGAAAGTTTTTGCGGGGATTAAGGGAGATAATACACACTCGGCTATCACAGGATGCTACAAACAGCTATCATGAAAGTGCTACCACTGTTATAAAAAAGCACCTAATTTACAAATATTTGTCAGTATTGAATGAGTTAAAATGTAAGTGCCAGCCTGATGTGATGGCATGTGCCTTTAAACGCAGCACCTAGAAGGCAAGAGACAGGTGAATCTGTGAGTGTGAGGCCAGCCTGGTCTACATAGTGAGTTCCAGTCCAGCAAGACCCTGTCTCAAAAGAAAAGCAATGTGAATGCTGGAGGCATTAACAGGGACTGCTGCAGCACGAGCTTGGAAAGCGGGCTTTCATCGGCATCACCTCATACATCTGGCAGGTGGGCGCTGCCCAGCGCCCGGAGACGAGTGCTTCAGAGACCCAGCTCTGCTTCCCCAGTCAGCTGGTCACCCTCCCTCCATGGAGAGCAGTCCTCAGCCGAAGAGAAGGGCAGAGGCCTGGTCCCAGTGGGCAGTGCCATATGCACTGGATCCCAGCCAGCTCAGGGCTATAGCACTTCCTTTCAGTACAGGCAGAGATGGGAGGCAGGTGAAGGAAGCAGCTAATGCAATGGATACCCAGAACCTTCGATACAGCGCACCGTTTGTGTAGCCTCATAACAGCCACGGGCAACCGTGATTACTGCTGTTTCAGACTAAAGCTCTGGCTGGAAAGGAGGCCACCAAGGTGTGGTAGTCAAGAGTGTCATTGAGGCACAAGAGTAGCTTGTGTCCTATGTACAGGCTAACTTCACCGTGAAGTCCCCGCACCCTGAGGACTGGCTAGGCTTCAGCCATTAAGACACAACCTCAAGGGAGAAGGCTTCAGATGCCTTTATCCAAGTGACTGACAGGCTGCTTCTTTGTAATATGTGGGAGTTTCACTTACTTATTTGATTTTTTTTCTATCATTTTACATGAATAATGAATTTAAATCATTATTTTAGACATTAGTAATAAAATTTGATAATTTAAAAGCTGTTTATTTACTGGGAGAGCATCAGCACAAACAGAGCACAGAACCAGAAGGGAAAGCTGAAAAATGTTAAAACCGGAAGAAACCCCAGATCAAACTAGCTAGCTTCCACTGACAGGGAAGCCTAGATGCAGAGGGACGTGCATCTCAACGGAGAAAGAAAGAAAGAAAAAGAAAGAAAGAAAGAAAGAAAGAAAGAAAGAAAGAAAGAAAGAAAGAACACCTAAGATAATAGAAAAGGTGTACCTTGGCTTGTTCTGGAGGTTCCAGCTGATAAGCAAGTGGCCATATGGCTTTGCATCTTCAGTGAGGCAGCCAGTCACTTCCTGAGTTAGAGAAGGGAAGAAAGGATAGGCTGGAGTTTCACAATCCCTTTTAGGTATATGTCCCCAGTGATTAAGGATGTCCCACAAGGCCACATCCTGAGGCTTTCACTGCTTCCTAATGGCACCGCTCTGGGGACCAAGCCTTTGGTGCCTCTGGGAAACATTAAGGTCCAAATCCTAGCTTCGCGTGTCTCTGCAGAGTTTTGCTTCTTCCCGGCAGTGACTGGGCTAAGGCAGTTTCCTGTGCTCCTCAGGTAACATCTGCCGCCACCTGCTGCCCCTGGTCCAGTGCCCAACCCTCATCGTGCACGGGGAGAAGGATCCACTGGTCCCACGTTTTCATGCTGACTTCCTTCTCGAGAACGTGAAAGGGTCACGGTGAGTCTTGTTACAGCTTCACAACTTCTAGGCACCGCAGAGCCTCTGAGGAAATGAGAGAAACCGAGGGAAGGAAAAGATGTGGGAGAAGTGGGTTTAGGATATATGGCCATCATTTGGTCAGAGAGTACCACAGCACTGAGAACACCACAGACACAGAGGGCCTGAGCTCTGAGCTCTGACAATCCTCAGCAGAAGGAGCACAGTGAGGCCATGGTCTGTAACAAGACCATCACTTTAGAATTGTAGCAACCATTGGTAACAGTTTGATACGTGGGGATTTTTTTTAACTCATTTAAAAAACAATAACAATAAAAACTATTCATTAAGCCAAACCGAGAAAGCAAACTGTTCGTTGGTAGCCAACTGCATAGATACAGGCACATTCTGTATTCAACTCTGAAGCGTTTTTTTTTCCTCACTAAAATTATATTATAAAACTTTACACTATAAAATATGTACTCAGTGCCTCCATGTTCCTGATTTTTGATGCCTGTGGAAGGTCAGCACTGCTTATCACACCTAGCTTAGGTCCCTGTCTTCAAAGTCCCTGAAGCCCAGAAAGGAAAGCTAGCATCCCAACAGCTCCACTGCCTGTGGATAAGTCTCCTCGGTGTATCTTGACACTTCCCAGGGGATTTAGAATCAAAGGGGGCGGGGGTTCTTATTCCACAGCAAAATACAATTTCATAGCAGTTCATATATCTATGTATATGAATTACATGTATATATTTATAATTCTTTACATCGAAAGGCTTCTCTTCTTTCTACACATTTCTTCTGTATCAGTTCAGCCATGAGGTAAACAAACGCAAGAATGTGAGCATGAACAGCAACCGATTTGGGAAAAATGTAGCGTATAAGTGGAGAACAGAGGTAGAAGTTAGATTAAACTTATACTATGAGTAAATGGACTTTTTCAAAAATTAGAAGTCTGTGGTAAAAACGTCATTTTCAGACTTGACTATTATAAAATTATAATACTAAATTGTCGTTGTGGCACAAAATTCAAACAGCTTATTTTCTTACTAATCTTCCAGATGTTTTCTATGCACCTCAGTTTCTTTGTTTTATTTTAATTTTATACGTTTGGGGTGATGTTTCCAAATGGCATTTTTTTCATCTTAAAGATATTTCACTCATATAAAATATCTATTTATACTTCACCTACAAACTTAGCAAAAATTGTTCCGTTTTTTAGATGAGTATTCAAGGGTGGTTGATGTTAAATGTGTTTCAAGCCATTTAGTTGGTAAATGACAAGTCCTGGATTTTCTTAAAACAGAGCTTTTTTTCACCATAGCATAACTGCCTCTTATGAATGAACCCTTAGGGAGAAGGTAAGACAGCTATATTAGGTGGCCTGGCTGATTGTTTCCTGCTTCAGAAATGACCAGTTTTTTTATATGCTGATACTCATGATAAATGCAGAGACTTCCCTTTAAAAAAAAATAGTCAAGCTCATTAAACATCTGTCTCTAAAAGAGTTTGGTCTAGGAATTCTGTCTCAAACCCATCTCCTAGCAACAGAATACATCAATATTGAAGAAAAGCATGCCCTTCCTGTGCGTTTGGTGGAAAATCATTTTCTTATGTCGCTACTCTTTGGAACTGACGGATTAGAGGTAAAATATTATGAGCAACGGTTCTCTAAAAAAAAAGTAACAGTCGTATGTATTTTCCACTCCTCTTGCAAAAAGAGCCCTTTGTGTTGGATTGGAACCTGCAAGACCATGGCTGACTTCTTTGGGAGCACAAAGAAGAGAACTGGGTTCCTAGAGCAGGAAATCCCTGCTGTGCTTCTGCACCATGCCTTGTGAGGCGGGACAGCAATACACCTCGCCAGACACCTTTAAACTCCACTTCAAGGCATAGTCTGGGCTCATGGGTTTTTACCAAACAGCGCTTACCACGTATGAGTCACACAGCACTGCTTTTACCTCCTTGGAAGGAGACCAGCCTCCAGCTTTGCCAATCTGTCTCCTCCTCTTCTCTTTCCTCCCTTCATAGAGATTCCTCTTAAAAGCAAAGAGGCCTTTGTTTTAAGTTTTCAGTTCCAGGCAGCTACATTCTCCCACAAAAGCTCTTGTGTAAAACCCATAGTGAAGGCTGTCTGACCGCAGCAGTGAGGTGAGGTGTCTTTGCCTCCTGCCCTGATCCTGGTTTCAGGGCTGCTGTGTAGCCAGAACTCTCTCCTGGACGATGGGCTTCTTGCCTGCGTCGTCTGCCAGCCCTGTTACAAAGCATGCAGCCAGCCCCAGCAGCCATCTGGGAAATCTTGTCAAGTGGTAATTGGTACTCATCATACTCTAGAGCTGGTGTGAAGAGGCTCTTGGAGGCAGCAGGGATGGACTGACTGGAGAGGTTGTGGACCGCACAGATGGGTCAGGCCACTGTGCTGGGAACCAGCTAGCTTGCTGCCACAACGAAGGTGGAGAATTCCTGCTTTAGCCGTCCTCTAAGAAAGACTTTCAACTCTGCAGAAATGTCAGAGCTCCCGTGCAGACAACAAAACTCACTAAACTGTATGAAGTCCTCGAAGCTTGGTTATAAATCAGGGCTCATGGCACGGGAGATGATTTCGCTCAGCTGTAGGCTGACGTAAGCATTCCAAGCATGTTTAAGATAGGTGAGGCTAAACTGTGGTGTTTGGCAATATGGATATATTAGGTACATTCTTTTGTTTTTGTTTCTTGTTTTGTTTTCAGACAGGGTTTCTCTGTGTAATAGTCATGGCTGTCCTTTGTAGACCAGTCTGGCCTTGAACTCACGGAGATCCATCTACCACTGCCTCCTGAGTGCTGGGATCAAAGGCATGTTCCCTTTAGGGGGAGGAGGTTAAGACAGGGTATCTCAAAACAGCCTTGGCTGTCCTGGACTTACCTTGTAAAGCAGGCTGGCCTTGAACTCACCACGATCAGCCTGCCTCTGCCTCCCCGAGTGCTGGGATTTACAGCTCCGTGGGTGCGCCACCAAGCCCTGCTATTCATACCTTTTTCAACAGCTCTCGGCACGTGATTTAATTTTTATCCCATTGAATAGCTCTCTCAGGATATAATCTATCACATTTTAAAGGTTCTGTGAATAACAGGGGAGGCATGAGGTAGGAAGGGAGGAAAGCAGAAAGCATGTGTGCAAGCAGGAGCAGTAGGTGTCCAGAGGTTAGGCTCTGAAGTGGCCCGGCTGCACGGCCATGCAGGCCTGGGAGCCAAGCAAGCAGGAAAGAACAGTGGTAAAATCGACGAGTGTAGAATGACATTGCAGGTTTGCTTCAGCCAAGGGGAGGAGCTAAAGGAGTCCTCTCTGGAAATGAAAGGAGGCTGAGTAGCATTTGTGACAATGGAATTAAGAGCACCAGATGGTCATTTGACTGTGTGCCCTTGAGTATTTGCACATGACATCTCTAGCTTGTTTTCTGGCGTGTAAAATGTAGGTGCTAGCTATCTTCTCAACCTGACTGTCAGCAGATTAAACTAGCTCTACTCACACCAGGGAGGGTAATTACTTTATTCAGCCCACGGATTCAGGTCTTCATGCCATTCCCAGCACACTCAGGCCCAACCACAATATTGTCTGATCAAATATCTGGGCACCCCAGAACCCAGTCCAATTGACATGTGAACGTAACCATGGCTATGGAGAAGGGCTGACAGGCGTATGGCTCCTCTGCACAGACTTCTTGATCTTGGCATGGCTTTCCTGGAGGTTATGTGAATGGAGTGGAAGGGGGTGGGCTAGTTACTGTCTTCTTGTCTGAGTCCCTGAGAGGAGGCAGTTCCTCCTTCTGGAGCAGTGTGAACTGGAGCATGAAGGTGGAACCGGTTCACACCAGCAGCTGAGTTCCCTTTCTCTGCCAGATAGCAAAGCAAGTCCAGGGTCCTGGGGGAGAGAGAGGCTGATGAAAGGTACCTGCTGAAGCCTGTGCTTTCATACCACATCTTGCTGGGAGCTCCCACCCCTCATGCCGTGGTGACTTCTCCCCTAAGTGGGACCTTTGCAGAGAAGAGCAGTCAGGTGGCCTGTGGCCACAGCGTTCAGTTCAAATAGAAATCCCCAGAGTGGAGGCCTTTTTGACTCAAGAGGAGCAGAGTCTGTCTGACCCTTTCCAGGCAAACGCTAGAACCATTTTGCAAAACTTCTCTTAAGGAGAAAAAAATGGCTCAGTGGTGGGTGGGGTTGGAGGGGGGTGTAACTGTCAGTGCATAGGCCATGCTGCCTCCATAAAGGCGCTACTGACCCCCACGGTTACGTTTATCATTTACTGCTGTTGGTAGGCCCCAGACAGCTTCCTGGAATCTCAGCAGGTTTGTCCCCCACACACCGCAGTAGATCATTAATCCTGCAGACCTGGTAGAAGCTAGACGCGCTCCACCGTGGGTGGGTCGGGGCCACCGCAGCGATTTAATTTCTTTTTCATGCGTGAGGCATGATTATTGGATTTAAGAAAAGAAACCTCCCCCCATGAGATGTCTGCCCCTCCACCCCCAAACGTCTGGTAGGGTAAAGTCTGTGGGCAGTGCCTTCTAGCTTCACCGGCTGGAAGAAACTTGTAGTTCTCGCATCTTTACCTTTTTCTCGGGGTTTTCTCGAAGGCGTGATCGAAAAAGAAAACATTCCGTTTCTGAACAGGAAGTCTGGTGCGGGCAGTCAGGTTTGCATAGCTTTGAAGCCCTGTCATTGAGGGATGAGAATGGGGCCTGTGTAGTTTGCTGCTGTCCACTTTCTTGATGGACAAGAGCCCCTCACAAAGAAGCAGCCGCTCATTCGGCTTTCAGGGAAAGCAGATGTGCACATATCCTTCCTGGACAGTATATAGGTTCAGAAGATACCGAGAATTTTGTCCCATTCATTCAGAGTGAAGGTGCTATAGCATGTTCATTATGGCCTTGTCACTATCAGACAGCTCAAATGAAGCTTCATTTGAAAGCTAAAAATAGTGAGAGTGAAGACAAAAATGCCAATATGGTGAGATCAGTGTCTCATGCCAGCATGACTGAGAGGGGCTGGATCAGCAGAGCTGAGATGACCACCAGGTTTACTCAAATTTAACAGTGTCTCCCCAAGAGTTCTAGAGTCTTTCGAAAGATGCCACCTGCTGCAGGACCCCTGCCTTAGAAATAGAAACTTGAACCCTGTAGGGCCCCTTCACTGTCATCTGAGCCTGTGGTTAATCGCAGGCTTTCCTACCAGTTTTCCTGGAGAACGTGATTGTTTGAAAGCCACTCAGTGAAGCATGTGGATCCTTTTGTTGTCTCGGTAAGAAGTGGGTCAGCAGCAGAGGGCTGCCTGGCCAGGTGTTTGTGCCTGGCTGTGCAGTCCTGTTCCCAGGAGGATTCACAGTAGGCTCCAAGCAGAGTGAGGGGGAGGATTTGCACTAAGAAAAGGCATCAAGGAGAATAATTTTCTTCATATTTTCTTATGTCCATCCATCCATTCATGCATCCACTTATTCACCCACTTACCCACTCACCCATCCATCCACCCACCTACCCACCTATCCGTTTCCTCAGTCATCATCCGTCCTCTGGCCATCTCCGTATTCACTAATGCACCCCTCCAGCATCTAGAGCAGTTCTCTCATGTTTTTAACATACAGAACCTTATATTTACTTTCCCAAGATGTAGAGATGTAGAGATGTAGGCTTCACCGTTACCAGGCTTCATTATATGGCTAAAAAAAGGGATTTGCAGCTGTCCTTGTTAGGAACAGGCAGATTGTAGAAACGGGGCAGGACAGGGGGCAGCTGAGTTGGGCATCTCTAGATGTACTTCAGGATGACCAGGTCAGGGTTTCTTGGCTTCCAACCCCAGCTTAATTAAGATAAACGGTTGTAGTCTGGCCTACGCTCTTGCTTCTGTAACCTCAGCATGCTCAGCAGCTGAGTGTTTTCTGCGTCTTAAAACGTGTAGCTTTGAGCATGCCTGTAGCCCCACACCTGTGTGGTGTGGCTGGTATAACTCGTCCCTTTTAAGAAGCGTCTTTTAAACTTAAATGTTCTAGTTACCATGAATAGCATTATTAGCCTTGCAGCAACCCCTGAAAGATACCAGCAGTATATATTTCCTTTCCATTTGATTTTCTTGGTCCTCCCACCCCTGCTACTGGCATGGCAGAATCGCAAGAGGCCCAGCATCTTCTGAGCAGGGCCGCCTTCCTCCAGAGTCCTCCCTATCAGCCGCTCAATTTCTGAGAGCCATCAGCCCTCATCAAAAAGATCAGACAAAGTACAGAGTGTAGCCACTGGAATTTTGCTCCACTCTAGTTCTTTCGAAACCCAGTTGTCACTGTAGACAACATGGCTCGAACTTAACCTTGGCCTCCTAAAAGCTTTGTCTAAACTCTGTTTCTATGCTTTAGAAGCTAATAAATAAAATAGATTTTTTTAAAAGTTTGTATTTGTTTTTTTAAAAAATTACAAATCAGTCCCCTTTGACCAAAATGATATTAAATGGAAAAAGGGGGGGGGGGCTTTCCAGGACAGAGGGGTCCACCAAAGACATGATTTGACAGCTGCAGAAGTAGTTGTGCACACATGGCTACTGAGGAGTCCCAACACCCACCCAAAATTCCGAAGGCATTTTTCCATCTGTCTGCTGGCTGCAATCAGGCTTATTTGCTCTGTATCCTGAGCGTGACAGATGACTTAGAACCTTATATGAGGGCTGCTGCTGGGGCCTGAGAATTCCTATTTTGCTTGCCCACAGATACCTCCCCCCTCCCCAAATAAAAACTCACCTCCGCAACTCAGTGAATTCCCATCATTTCTCACTCTTTTCATCTTTTGAAGAACTGGGGTTATGGTCACTCGCCGTCACTACTATAATTTTTATAGTCATTCCCCCAGTAGTCTTGTTTAAAAAACAAGTTTGTTAAAAATGGATTTTTAAAGTAACTATCAGATCACCTTCTCCACTGTTTTCCAGTCAAACTGTAACTGTTTTTGTTACCTGAGGCCAATCCCAACATTGTCACTGTTCAGTGATGGCCTTATGGTCTATCTCTGGAGTGGTAGGAACCTGCACGGGAGTTCACCCTGACATTCACATCCTTGGAATGTTCATATGGTTCTGAAAGAGTCTCTTCAAATGCTAGAGAGAGGGAAACGTTTTTACTATAGACCACTGATCAAGCACTTGGTTTGTCTCTTAGGTTGCATCTGATGCCTGAAGGCAAACATAACCTGCATTTACGCTTCGCAGATGAATTCAACAAGTTGGTAGAAGACTTTCTACAGTGAAATTCCAGGAAGCCTTTGGTGTCTGGGGGATTCTGTATTGAAGGACCATGCCATTGCCTGTTAGCAGGATGCTCCAAATTGCCTTCTCTTGCTTTTCACCTCAGTTCACAGACAGAACTGTCAGGTTTTTTATACTCCCTAAGTGTGACTATGCAAGCAAGAAAAATTGCATACCCAAATCAGGTTATAGCTTCAACGGCTGCAAAAAACATGAATATTGGTGTTTTTAACATTAAATTATGAGTTTCTATCATTGTCCTGAAAGCAAATTCTTTTATCAAAGAGCAAATTTTACCATAATTTGTTTTCAAATAAATTTTATGGTAATCATTTGTAGTGTTTGTGTTTGCTATTTTAGCATATCTTGAATTTACAACATATTTTTATTGCCTGAGAATTAAAAGCCTTTGATTAAGTCCTTAATTTGACAAGTTCATAGGGTATCTAGAATGCTAACAACTAAAACACTAAGCAAGTCCCACAGTGCTATTACACCCTGAAGCTTTGTATTTCAGAAAAAAAAAAAAAAAAAAAGATAGGATGTCGAGGACAAAAGGAGCACAGGTTTTATACACATGCTTTTTTATTAGTATAGATTTCTTAGACAATACTGTAATCTTGAAAGGAGGTTCAAACTATAACATCAACAGTGAATTTCTGACAGAAGCAAACTGAGCACCATAATTTACAAATAGAAAGACCATGCTGAAGGACAACAGAAGTTCACTAAAGGTGCACAATGTATGTGAGAAGTTCTTAAGCCTCATCCTCGCCCTCTTCCTCCTCGAACTCGCCCTGCTCATCAGCTGTTGCATCCTGGTACTGCTGGTACTCAGACACCAGGTCATTCATGTTGCTCTCCGCCTCGGTGAACTCCATCTCGTCCATGCCCTCGCCCGTGTACCAGTGCAGGAAAGCCTTGCGCCGGAACATGGCGGTGAACTGCTCCGAGATGCGCTTGAACAGCTCCTGGATGGCCGTGCTGTTGCCAATGAAGGTGGCTGACATCTTGAGGCCTCGAGGAGGGATGTCACACACGGCCGTCTTGACGTTGTTGGGGATCCACTCCACGAAGTAGCTGCTGTTCTTGTTCTGCACGTTGAGCATCTGCTCATCCACCTCCTTCATGGACATGCGGCCCCGGAAAATGGCGGCCACGGTCAGGTAGCGGCCGTGGCGGGGGTCGCAGGCGGCCATCATGTTCTTGGAGTCGAACATCTGCTGGGTGAGCTCGGGCACCGTCAGGGCTCGGTACTGCTGGCTGCCCCTGCTGGTCAGAGGTGCGAAGCCTGGCATGAAGAAGTGCAGGCGAGGGAAGGGCACCATGTTCACGGCCAGCTTGCGCAGGTCTGCGTTCAGCTGGCCTGGGAAGCGCAGGCAGGTGGTCACCCCACTCATGGTGGCTGACACCAGGTGGTTGAGATCGCCATAGGTGGGTGTGGTCAGCTTGAGAGTGCGGAAGCAGATGTCATACAGGGCCTCGTTGTCGATAGAATAGGTTTCATCTGTGTTCTCCACCAGCTGGTGCACTGAGAGGGTGGCATTGTAGGGTTCCACCACGGTGTCAGAGACCTTGGGTGAGGGCATGACGCTGAAGGTGTTCATGATTCTGTCTGGGTACTCCTCTCTGATCTTGCTGATGAGCAGGGTCCCCATGCCTGAGCCAGTGCCTCCCCCCAGTGAGTGGGTGAGCTGGAAGCCCTGGAGACAGTCACAGCTTTCGGACTCCTTCCTCACCACGTCCAGGACGGAGTCCACCAGCTCGGCACCCTCTGTGTAGTGGCCCTTGGCCCAGTTATTTCCTGCACCGCTCTGGCCTGCCAGGAAGGAAGAGAATATTAGACAAACTTAAGCATTGAGGGTGGTGTCATTGGACTGTGAAGGAAAAGGAAGAACCGGCCTTAGAAAACATTCAGTCGTCTTTTTGATACACTGTTTTATAGAAAGGAAATATTGTCCATGTATCCCTGACCTTAAAGACTCTGGGGATCATAATAAAGTAAGAATTAAGTGTGAGGGCTGAAGAGATGGCTCAGAGGTTAAGAGCACTGGCTGTTCTTCCAAAGGTCCTGAGTTCAATTGCCAGAGATCTCGTGCCCTCTTCTGGTATACAGGCAGAATAATTATAAATAGTAGTAAATAAATAAATAAGTAAATCTTTTTTTTTTTTTTAAATCAAGTTTGAGGAAGAGGACACATTTTAACAATACTCAGTAGCTTCTAAAATTAAGCACAGAGAACATCCTGTAAAGACTCTTCATTAGGTATAATTAAAGAGGCAGGGGAAGGCAGCTCTAAGCACTTGGTCTACACCTTGGTCACTCAAGTGGTTACCTGGCATCACTGGCCCTTTGAAGTGTCCTGCAGCCTGTGATGCCCTCTTTGAAGACTTTCATCTTCTCACCCCTCCCTCCCCCAGAGGCTGCTCCTCATGGAGGCCTTTCACAGCCTCAACAGGCCCACATTCTCCTCTGAGCTGTCAAGGGTGGCCACAGACATCATCTTGTCAGAAGCATAGGGCAGGCCAGGATTTGCGGTCTGTGGGACACAGGTTCAGCTGGGCACAGCACACAGAACTGTAAAGCCTGGCTGCTAGGAAGGGAGTGAGTCATTTGGCCGGCTCTCATGGAGCATGACGACATACCGAACACAAAGTTGTCTGGCCTGAAGATCTGGCCGAAGGGTCCCGACCTCACTGAGTCCATGGTGCCCGGCTCCAGGTCCACCAGGATGGCTCGAGGTACATATTTGTTGCCTGTGGGGACAAGAGCTGACTTACAATTGGGCTTGGCAAGGAGATAGATGTAGCAGCCGAACTCATTACAAAAATCCCAGCTTTGAGACAAAGGAGGAAAAAGAAAATGGAGAGGCAGAGTGTGCTTATTCATGCCAAACATGGAGAGGTCTCCAGGAACTACAGCATACTTTTTTTTTTTTTTTCCAGATGGCATTGTAAGTGAGCAGGCAAAAGGCATTTTCTTGTTTGCATGCTCCTAGGCCACTTCCTCTGCCACAGAATGGAAAACAAGTCTGATATCCAAACACCCAAACCCTTACCAGCGGCTTCATTGTAGTACACATTGATTCTCTCCAGCTGCAAGTCACTGTCGCCATGGTAACTGCCGGTGGGGTCGATGCCATGCTCATCGCTTATCACCTCCCAAAACTGAAATGAAGAGAGTCACATGAGCTTAGGATCTAACTGTCACTCAGAAAGGTCTTGATCAGACAGCAGGCAAGAGCCCAGTGAGCTGCTGGCCCCTAGGTGTTTGGGCAGCAGCTGCTGCAGAGGGTCTTAAAAATGCGCAGTGCATCGGCCATGTTATGACCACAGATGCTGGGCTGGGAGGAGCCTGGAGAAGGAAGTGGGTACAGCAGATCCCCTCCCAGAACTGCAGAGACAGCGGCTCTCTATCACTCCAGGCAGGGCTGAATGCTACTAGGTACAGGCTGATGGATGGGGAAGGCAGAAGGGAAGATCAGGTGCCCCGCCCCCTGCGCCTCCAGGGATCAATGGCTCCTGGCACAGACTTCATGGCAGCTTTCAACAACCCAGTTTTATACCACTGACCTACATATTGGCTTCCGTGTATTGACCCCCAGCTAGGAATGTTTGGCGATGGGCAGCACGATCCTGAGAGGGCGCCTGGCAGCCCTGGCAAAAGCCATCCTCAGGGTGCAGCCTCCATTGTGACTTGGCAGCAGGAAAGGGGGTGGGGAGGTTGGGTGGGCAATATGGCGGTGCTGAAAGAGACCACGTCCTTGTACAGGCACCCGCCCACACCCATGTTAAATGCCCACTGCTGCCTCCCGACTGCCGTCGGGTCTCACAGCCCCTATTCCGTGCAGTGTCACAACGGAGGAGAAAGACGACCGTAGCATTTTGTGTCACGTCTAGTCCA
This sequence comes from Psammomys obesus, assembly GCF_907164565.1. NCBI lineage: Eukaryota > Metazoa > Chordata > Mammalia > Rodentia > Muridae > Psammomys > Psammomys obesus. Next base: position 301,258 of record NW_026596162.1, read on the forward strand.
GCCCTTGTAAGAGAATTTGTCTAACACCCTCGTCTGTTGGCCCAAAGACACGCCTCTGTAACATCTGTCAAACCAATGACACTGCATTTTTTTTTCATTCAAATGTCAGACCAAAAAAAAAAAAAAACAAAAACAAAAAACAAATTACATTTGACATGAGGTCCTCAACGCAGATGACAGTGACCCCGACCCAAATTTTACAGACGAAAAAAAAAAAAAAAAGAGTAATGCCAACTGCACCCCCGTAGACGGGCTGCGTCTCAAAGCAATGTAATGGACCTTTGATTTAAGACACCCTGTCCGGCGGGCGCGCATCGTGGCTGAAAGACCGGCTCCTGGGAGCCGGCCCGCCCAGTAGCCATCGGTGGAATGCGTCACTAGCCTGGCCTCCTCTGGATCCCCCAGGCTCGGCCTGCCCCCTCCCCCAACAACCTTGTGACCCCGACCCAAGGGGGCGACCCCACCCACACCCTCCCCGGGGGCGCGCCCACCTTAGCGCCGATCTGGTTGCCGCACTGGCCCGCCTGGATGTGCACGATCTCGCGCATGGTGCTGGCTGTAGAAGGGGTGGAGGCGCTGGCCCTCGGAGCAGTGCGTGGACGGAGGGCTAGGGAGCGCAAAGACCTGTCGCCCTCCCCCAGTTCCGCCTTTTATAACCGGGGACCCGCCCGGCCGCGCTGACGTCATGGGGGGGCAGGGCCGAGGGGCGGGCGCGGCGGGGACTGCGGCACCGCGAGAGGGAGCCGGGGCGCGGTGCGAGGTGCCGGGCCACGCGCCCTGCAGCCAGCGTCCCAGCGCCACTGCGCCCCTCGGCGGGTCCTGCTAGCTTCCCCGTCGGCGTCCACCTGAGCTGCTTGTCCGCTGGCGAGGTCACACTCGGGCTTCTCTCCCACCCCGCTCACTCCCAACACTCAGGGGCTAGAGATTGGGCTCCCGCCTCCACAGTAGCAGGACAGGTGTGTCCCCACGCTCTTGGCCTCGGAGCCCAGAACCGAAGATGCATCTCCATTGGAAGTCCTTCTGAAAAGGGGGCGCCTGCATGCTGAGCAGAGGCTTGAACTCCCACCCCGTCCTCTTTCGAGCGTGGGTGGTAATTGAGGGAAAGCTAAAACGCCAGGCGTGGTACCGCGTGGGAGGAGAAGGGGAGGATCCAGAGAGGGTCTGGACTTACTTCAAAGACTGCAAGGCCGAGCTCTGCAGATAGATTACTGGGTCACGGGAGGAAAAGTGCCCAAAACTAGATTTGCCATCAGTCTGCTCTGAACCCTTGGGTCCTAAAAGCCTCTTGAAAGTCGAAATTTCTGCCGGTGCGCACGTGCTGGAGCGAGAGAGCGAGGGGAGGAAGAGGAGGAATCTTGTACAGCTCTGAGGTCAAGTGTACTCCTCCAAACGTTAGGCTACCAATGAGGTAATTTCAGTAGCCACTAGCCACAGGTGGCTATTGAGCTCTTGAAACGCAGTGCCCTTCCTGAGTTAAAATGTTGCTGTGTGAGCTACACAACAGTTTTCACCGACTCGGGAACCTTGCCAGAGAACTCCACAACAGGTCACAGTGACCGTATTTGGATACAGTGTTTGAAATATATATATTTTTTTTAATGATTCACTTTTTTTTTTCACTTTTAAAGATGTGATAATCAGCTGCTGGGAGGTGGTGGCGCATGTCATTAATCCCGGCACGTGGGAGGCAGAGGCAGGAGCTTCTCTGTAAATTCGAGGCCAACCTAGCTAAAACGCAGAAACCTTTTCTCGAAACAAAACAAAACAAAATAAAAAAGGGGGGAGGGATAACCAGGAAAATATAAAAACTGTGGTGCGGCCCACACTCAGGGCTCACATTATACTTCTCTTGGCCAGCACTGTTCTACAGTAGGCATCACTACTGACCCGATTCTTCCCATCAGAAAGCAAGGTTTAAAATCTGACCAGCTAGAAAGCCAAACCCTGGGTGAGTTTGGAAGGCTTGGGGGAGGGCTGGACCAAAGGGAGTTATTCTTCATTGGGTCTGGAACAGTCGACAGGTAAACAAGAGCCTCGGCCTTTGTCTCTTGAGATCCAGTTTCTTCAAACATTAAATAATTACAGGTGCCTTGCAGCCGGCTTTGTGAGCAGGAAATGAGAAGGCATATATGAAAGCAGGTTGGGTTTATGGAGCGAAAATGCCTTCATAAAGTCCAAGGCGATGCTGTTGTAAATGGGGAACCTGCTGTATTAATATCCGGTCATCAGCTGAGGTGGAAGCCGCAAGCCAGTCACTCGTCATTAAGCCTGGGCTAAGCCACATCTTCATGGGCCCTGCTTCAGAGATCCAGACCTCCAGCTCCTCCATCCTAGCAGGCAGGCAGCGCTGGTACCTCCCGTGGGGATGGGTGTCCTAAAAATGCTCTTCTTTCTCCCACCCCGGAAGCTGTTAGGTCCCCACTGACAGCTTGTCCAGCTGATACTCTTCCAAGGGACAAGGCCTGGCCTCCATTTCTCCCCACTCTGCCTCCAGCTCCACATCTTGGCTCTTCATGATCAGCCAGAATCTCCCAGAACCTCTGCAGAAATGGCCTTGTTCTGGAGAATGTTGCTGGTTGTGGCATTTCATGAGGGTTTCCTGCAGAGAGTTGCATACTGGCCTTTGTCGCTTCGCTCATAATGGAAGTTTTTAAGGCCAAGAGGAAAAGAGGCTGTGATCCTGGGGAAGTGAGGTCCCCAAGCAGGCAGAGAGTGGGTCACCTCAGGGAATGAGGCTTTTCTACTGCTTCCTAGCTGGGTCCCCCAGCAACTCACCTCACCTTTGAGTCTACCTCACCAGATGGAAATACCGGCCGAGGGAGGAACAGCATCCGATGTGCTCTGGACACTGAGTGGTCCCAATTCAAGAAAACAGTGGCTGTTGCTCAGGGCAGGCACAGGCTCCTGGGGACCATCAGCTTTGGGCATTATCAAGTCAGCCTGCTTCCGCCATTGGGCGCCCAGCCTTGATGTCGACCAGGGAAACCGATTTTAAACAATGCCTGCCCTGCCCTGCAGTGACTCATCTGAGGGCTGAGTCTGCTTTACTCTCTCTCCGCAGTCTGAATAGCCATTATCACAATGCAAGGCTGCTTTGTGGCTTTCAGAGTGTAGACAGGAGGAAATGAGCCAAGTAATCCCCCAACCTCTGCCCAAGCTAACACTGCGCTAAAACAGGTCTCTCATTGTTTTATGGAAAATAATTAGCCCCTCCCTCCTTTTATCTGTTTTTCTTGTCTAAAAGGAGCAGATCTGCTGGACAGGTGACGGATGGCAAGGGACAACAGTGTCCTCCAATCACAGGCCATTTCCTGTCGCCAGCATCATCCCTGCCTCGAAGGCATTGCAGAGTAGCGATGACACAATTTAGACCAGAATGTGGAGAGCTGAGCATGGACTCAGGTCTCTCATCCTGCCCAGTGTCTCATCTTGCGTTCACTGGGTTCCACCCGGGAGGGTCCTCGGAAGAAAGCTTTGGTGAAATGTGCTCTGTGGGTGAGTGGCAAGTTAGTTGCAACAGAGCTGATGCCCCATCTATAGGTGACAGGCGTACCTGAGGCAGACTGGTCAGTCTACTCATAAGGGGTGTAAACTTTTGAAGGCATTCATTTCAGCATTTACCCCACCAGATGTGTTAAACTTTCATCAGATGGTGATAACTGAGAGTAAATGCATAGTGATAGATTTCAACCACCTTCAAAGATGTGTCATGGTTCCTCTTTACAAGCATGAATCTCCTTTGGAGATGGAAGAGGCACCTCCTAGACAAGCTTGAACTCATGTTAAGCTCTCACCCCATAAATAAATGCGTGTTGTGAACATACTTCTTGGTTATAAAATTTAAAAATTCAGAGCTGGCACAATGGCTCAGCAAGGAAAGATGTGTGCCATACAAACCTGGCCACTGAGCTCGCTCACTGGAATCCCCATAAAGGTGGGCAGAACTGACTTCGCAAAATGTTGTCCACATGCGTGTAAGTGCACTTGGGCACATATGCACATATACAATTTTTTTTTAAAATATAGAAAATAGTTGAGGGAGGGGACTTCTATCAGGATATATAATGAATAAATTGTGAAAAATAAAAATTAAATTAAAAAACAAAATGAAAATCAAACAAGAAAATATAGAAAGTATTAAGAGGTCTAGTGTATCCACTCATCCCTAGATGTGTCTGTTTCAGTATTGATATTTGATGCTAATATCTTCCTTTTTCCTCAACTTGTGGGTTGAAGTCTTTTCCTTCTGAATATCATTTTAACATCTATGCCTTCTTGATTAAGAACAAATACTATCTTGCTTCTTAAATCAAACACAACGTCACAAAGTCTCATTATATGAAAATATCCCCCAGCTGCTGCCCATCGCCTGGACCATACTGAATCCTCTGAATGAATTCTGTCTCATATGGCCAAGGCTGTTTTGTGCGAGCAGAAAATTCTCTTCCCTGCCCCCCCCATTCCCTGACTGGTAAGAGCGCAGGCCACAGGGGCTTAGTGAGTGGATGGAAATCCCAAACATCTAACCTCTTTGTGACCTCTTCTTCATCTGTGAAGTGGGAATAGTCATACCCTCGAGCCCTCTGCATCTGTAGCTTCATCTAACCATATTGAAGGAGTCGAAAATATTTGCTGTAAATGCTTGCAGCTGGGCATGTGTCAACTTTGTTGTCATTGTCTAAACAATACAATTTGAACACCCAGTAAATACAACATGATATGTATAATGTCAGGCATTGTTAGTAACCTAGAAACAATCTGCTGGCCATAGGAGGTTGTCCATAGGCTATGCAGATTCTATACTGTTTTGTACAAGAGACTTGAACGTCTAAGCATCTCCGTAAACAATTGTACCTCCCTGGGGCTGTTACGAAGACTGAAGAGACTCACCTGTGACAGCAGTTACAATGCCAGCTGCCACATGACAAATGTTGCTACGTAAATCTGAGCTGTTGCAGCTGGCATGACAGTAGGCTCCCTCCTTGCCCTCTTTTCTCCTTCACCCATTCAGGGAGCTTGTATTTCTTATTGTTCTTGCAACTGTATCAGAATATCTGATGGGGGGGGCATCTATTTGGGCTTCTGGTTGCAGAGGGTTCAGTTTGTGTCCACTCTGCCTCGTATGCTCATTTATAGATTAGAATCAACTTGTGTCAGTGCCATAGTTGGTATTTTCTGTATCCCCCAAATGCTCATGTGTTAAAGGCTTGCTCCTTAACTTCTGGCCCTTTAGGAGGTGGTGGAGCCTTTAAGAGGTGAGGTTTAGTAGAAGGAAGTGAGGTCACTGACAGGGTGCCCTAGAGGGGGATACTGGGAGTCTAGCCCCAGCTGCTGTCTTTCCTTTCTTAGCCACCATTCACAGAATACCTCCCTTCACCATACATTTCCACCTTAGAGTACACATCCACCGCAGGCCACAAAGTAACAACCAGTCATGAATGGAACTGCTGAAACCTCGAGCCAAGTGAAACTTTCCTCCTTACAACATTTTTTTTTCATCCTGGGTATTTTGTCACAGTGACAGAAAGCTGATTGACACTACTTTCTTTGTGATACTCTAGTTCAGTAGTTACCAACCTGTGGGTCAGGATGCCGTTGGGGGTTGAATGACCCTTTCACAGGGTCAAATATCAGATATCCTGCATATTGGATATTTACATTATGATTCGTAACAGTGGCAAAATTACGGTTATGAAGAAGCAACGAAGTAATTTTATGATTGGGGGTTTTACCATAACATTAGGTACGTGTGTTAAAGGGTCACAGCATTAGGAAGGCTGAGAACCACTGCTCAAGCTAACTGAACCTTTTCCACTCTCTGCACCCCATGCTGTTGCGTGTACATCCTTCTATTATCATCCATCCTCTTGGCCTATGAGAAAGACCAGTGACAAAACAGTGGCACTCATTAGAAGCAAGCTGAGACATCCTTTGAATGTTCCTCCCTACGCAAGCCCCTTGAGTCTGCAGGTCCCCTGGGAAGCCCTGCACCATGCAGGGCAGTGGAGTGACCAGCTCGATGAGGTACCAAGAACCCAAGAGACCTTGTTCCCATTACTTTGCAACTTTGTTTACTTCATTACCTATTCACAAAGCACTGGCTTTCATATCTCACCAAGATCTGTTGGCCAAGGAATTTGGGTGGAGCTGAACAGGCAACCCCCGACCTGGCTAAGCTAGTGTAGAAATAATACTATTCAGTTCTTCCAGAACATTTCAGAGCCCAAGATCTGTTCATTTTTGCTTTCAAGACAAATAGCAACTTGGGAAGTTTGACATCAATATTTTCTTTTCTTCTGAAGGGAAGGAAGCCACTTATTTGAACAGAGCCTAAAAACACTGCCTTTGCTGGAAACATGTTTTGCAGCAAATATTTGCAAGCATGGGGGAGAGAGCCTGGCTCAGGGATGGTTGCCCTGTGTGCTCTTCAATGAGGTCCTTTCCCAGCCACACTGCAGTACTGCAGCCTCTGATTCAGAAACAATCCCTCCCTCTGCCCTCCCCACCATGGTCGATGCTGCTTTTTCAAGAACAATCTGCATGGGAGGCTAAATTAAAGGAATACCAGGGAAAGTGCTTTCAAAACACCAAGGGACCTCCTCTGTCTAAAAAGGAACACTGAAATAAAATTTTCAACAGTGTTTATTGGGCCAAGAGCACTTCAGCCATGAAAATAAAACAAAACAAAAAAACTACTGACCAGGGCCATCCTGACCGAGAAGCTGGGATCTTCAGGGAACCGCCGAATCCCTCCTGGTTCTTATGCTTCCTTTATATCCCAGATAAATCCTAGAAATACTTGATTAGTTGGAAGGGGTGCTCCTTTTCATCTGTCACTACAGATGCCTAATTGCCACATGTGCAAAAACAGTCCTGAGCATTATCTTCATATGTCAGATATAGATGAATTTTAAAGTTTTTCCCCCTACAGTTGGCCCCTATACCTGCACATGACACATCTATGGAACCAAGCAATCATGGATGAAATATATCCAAAATAAACAACTATTTGCATAACTTTGCCATTGTATCAGAGTTTATCTGTAATCTAGAGACAACACCCAGTAAACATGAGGAAATGTGTAGGTTATATGCAAATATTTGGCCATTTTATTGGCATCTATAGGGACCAATCCCCTTGGAAACCAAGAAGTAATAGTGTTTTATAGCTCCAAATGTTGTTTCTGCTAATGTAATGCCGCCAATCAATACTTTGTGGCTAATCTAATATGCAGTGCAATATATAAACACAGATATATTTCACTATAAGGAACCTATGTGACCTCTCTACAGTTAGGTCATCTTTGCCATTTGGCAAAACAAGCACAGTACTTACTAATGAATGAGCTAAGTTATTTACTCTGTGATAAGTACAGGTTTATCTGGGTCCAAAGACCATGTTATTTCCAGTCTACACAGTCCATGTGTATTAGGCAGATTCTACAATGACCCTTCTCCAACTGTTCAACTAATCTAGGTACTGATGAGATGGGTTTTATAGCCACTTAGGTTTCATGTCTGTTAGCCGTAAGGTTTCCTGGGTTAGGCTGTCTCTAATGGACCCTAAAACAAGACTGTTTGCAGATGGTGTTAGAAGAGTGCCTCAGTTTGGACCACCAGGCTGAGGATGCTCTCCTGGTGGCCTTAAAGGAGGAGCAAGTGTGTTGTGGTGAATGCCCAGGCAGCGTCAAGATATAAAGAGTAGCCTTTGGTCAATAGCCTCAGAGATGAGAAGGCCCTTAGATGAATTGCTTGAAACAGGCCTCTGAGTTTCAGATGACAGTGTAGACCAAGCTGTGGGGTCCTGAGGGAAGGACTCATCTTCACTGTTGAGTTTCTGAACCCTGGAGACTGTAGAATGACTGTGTCACTTTCAGCCCCTCATGTCATAGGGACTTGCTGCACAGGAATATAGAGCTAGCCCGGTTGTCCTTCAGTACCCATGGGAAAGTGTTACATAAATCTGTAGATGTGTATTCCTTCCATAAAGCAGTTCACATATGCCTAGAACATCCCACACCACCTTGTATGCTTTAAATCATGAGCCAGAACACCTAAGCAGTGTAAATGTCATGTAAGTAGCTCTTTATACTGTAGTGCTTATGGGCAGTGACAAGAAAAACTCTACATATGCCTCATACAGATACAACCTTTCATCCAAATAGCTTCCAGTTGAGATTGGCTTAGTTTGCGGATAGGGAGCCTATGGACATAGAGGGATGGTTATGCCTGACTCCTTCCATGATGTGGGATGGGAGACTTAACAGCAGATATTTAGAATGGTCTGGAGCTCAGGAAGCACAGGAAGGGTCCTGCAGAATGAAGCCGAGGAAGACAAGGAAGCCAAAAGCTTGCACCAGAGAGATGATGGTAACATGTAACCCCATGCAGCTCACGCCTATTATCCATGTTTACTTTCAGATCTTGGTGCTCCTGGCCTAAGTATTTTATCCCCTCTCTGGGCCTTCATGAAGCAAGGCTTTGAATCCCTTCTGCTCCAGGAAGGCCCTAGACCCAGAACTGAAGGAATAGTCCAAGGATGTTGTCACTCCTTTGATTGCTCCTGTGTAAAGGGATGTCCCTGGGCAGCTCTGACCACACCAGCTCCAAGACTGACGTCATTTTATCAGTGCCTCAGTGGCAGCTGCACTGGTGCCTTAGCCCCTCCCCACCTATTTTACTCTTAGTATCAGCATCCTAGGTAGAACGTAACCTCTGTGGGGGAGCATGAGCATTTCTAGAGAAAGGGTGGGTGGCTACATGGCCGGTCGGGGTGCAGGAAGGGCACTATGCTTGCTCACAGCCAGCACTCTCAGGTCCACATTCAGCTGGCCTGAGGAGTATAAGCCAGTGGTCACCCCACTCCTGGTGACTGACACCAGGTAGGTGAGGTCATTGTATATGGGTGTGGTCAGCTCGAGGGTACAGAGGCAGATGTTATACAGGGCTTCCTGTGTTCTTCACCAGTTGGTGCCCAAAAAGGGTGGCATTGTAGGGCTTGCCCTTGGTAGCTGAGACTGTGGGAAAGGGTCTGATGCCTAAGCTGGTGACACCCTCAGTGCCGTCTGTGTAGTGGCCTTTTGCCCGGTGATGTCTGTGCTGTTCTGACCTGTCAGAAGAAAGAGAATATTAAAAAGACACACAGAAGTTATATCATTCAGACTATGAGGGGCAAGGTGGGACTATTCTCGGGATCCCTTGGATAATCTTTTAGGCACCCTTTTGTTGCCAAAGGTAAAATTTCCATGAATTAACAACCCTGGGAAAGGTTGAAATCCAGTGTGTTGGGGAAATGTTGATCACAGTTGCTAAGCTACGGCCAAGGGGAGTTGAGGCCCTGCTGTGCTGTTGCCATAGAAACAACAATGTTCTGTACATGTCAGGAAGCTGAGAGGATTCTGAGTTTTTACCACACAGAAACATTTGAGACGCTCAGCCCGGTTTTAAGCAGCGCATAATATATACATATGTCAGCTCTTGTATGGCACCTCATTACTATCTTCAGCTGTTCTGGTTTTATAGATTGGTTTAAAAGCTTTAAAAAAAGATCACCTTTTCAAGAATGAGGGGTACATGGGAGGCTAGAATCAAGCTGAGGGGCTGAATGTGGTGGCCCATGCCCAGTAAAGGCAGTACTTACTTAGGTGGTAGAGGCCAGAGGGTCATCCTGGGGTATAATGAGACTGTCTCAAATAAACAACTTGAGGGAAAGGAGTTGCTTATGAAAAGCACAGAGAACATCCTGTAAAGACTCTTCATTAGGTATAATTAAAGAGGCAGGGGAAGGCAGCTCTAAGCACTTGGTCTACACCTTGGTCACTCAAGTGGTTACCTGGCATCGCTGGCCCTTTGAAGTGTCCTGCAGCCTGTGATGCCCTCTTTGAAGACTTTCATCTTCTCACCCCTCCCTCCCCCAGAGGCTGCTCCTCATGGAGGCCTTTCACAGCCTCAACAGGCCCACATTCTCCTCTGAGCTGTCAAGGGTGGCCACAGACATCATCTTGTCAGAAGCATAGGGCAGGCCAGGATTTGCGGTCTGTGGGACACAGGCTCAGCTGGGCACTGCACACAGAACTGTAAAGCCTGGCTGCTAGGAAGGGAGTGAGTCATTTGGCCGGCTCTCATGGAGCATGACGACATACCGAACACAAAGTTGTCTGGCCTGAAGATCTGGCCGAAGGGTCCCGACCTCACTGAGTCCATGGTGCCCGGCTCCAGGTCCACCAGGATGGCTCAAGGTACATATTTGTTGCCTGTGGGGACAAGAGCTGACTTACAATTGGGCTTGGCAAGGAGATAGATGTAGCAGCCGAACTCATTACAAAAATCCCAGCTTTGAGACAAAGGAGGAAAAAGAAAATGGAGAGGCAGAGTGTGCTTATTCATGCCAAACATGCAGAGGTCTACAGGAACTACAGCACACATTTTTTTTTTTTTTCCAGATGGCATTGTAAGTGAGTATGCAAAAGGCATTTTCTTGTTTGCATGCTCCTAGGCCACTTCCTCTGCCACAGAATGGAAAACAAGTCTGATATCCAAACACCCAAACCCTTACCAGCAGCTTCATTGTAGTACACATTGATTCTCTCCAGCTGCAAGTCACTGTCACCATGGTAACTGCCGGTGGGGTCGATGCCATGCTCATCGCTTATCACCTCCCAAAACTGAAATGAAGAGAGTCACATGAGCTTAGGATCTAACTGTCACTCAGAAAGGTCTTGATCAGACAGCAGGCAAGAGCCCAGTGAGCTGCTGGCCCCTAGGTGTTTGGGCAGCAGCTGCTGCAGAGGGTCTTAAAAATGCGCAGTGCATCGGCCATGTTATGACCACAGATGCTGGGCTGGGAGGAGCCTGGAGAAGGAAGTGGGTACAGCAGATCCCCTCCCAGAACTGCAGAGGCAGCGGCTCTTTTACTCAAGTCTAGGGGAAATTTCTGTAACTCAGGGATGGAAGGTGCTTGACACAGGCTCATTACCTCACTGAACTATACAGGTTTATATCTGTCATACATTCTGGCCTCTGGTCCTAATCAGAAAAGAATAAGTGAGTTTGGTGAGAAGGAGCATCAGAAGGAACAGCACAGCCATGGAAGGAGCTGGCTATTATTAGCACACAGCTTCCATTGTCGGCCTTGAACAGAAAAGGAGTAGGGGGAGACATTTCTGTACCATGCCCACCCAAACAGATGTGGAGTTTCTCAAAATGACTTGCAGAAACTGGGAGGCAAACTGGTGGGGAATCAGCGTGGCCCAAAATCAGGTCACTTACATAGCTAGCAGTGTTCTCTCTACCCAGAAGATTCTGTGTTGGAGCTGCTCAGGCAGACAGAGGGCACCTGAGAGCCTGGAAACACAGTAAAATTAAGAGGCTTTTGGAAAGGATGAGAAGCCTGAGTAAGGTATGGTGAAGCTAAAGCCAGGGGTAAGAAGCAGGCAACTGTAAGCAGGTGGCTTCTCTTTATAGTTTCAACCCCTCCCCCACCCAAACTATTATCAAAGCAGGCTAGCAATGGAATAAAATTCATTGTCAGATTGAGGTTTGGCCATTTCCAGTTGTTCTGTCTGCTTTGTGCTTGTGACTTAAGATATGAACTCTCAGCTTTCTGCCCAGTTCACCATGCTTACCTATGGCGGCCATGCCTTGCTGCAATGATGGTAATGGACTCTTATTCCTCTGGAGCCATGAACCCAAATAAGCTTCTTCCTCCTGTAAGTTGCCTGGTCATGGTGTTTTGTCCAAAAAAGTAACTAAGTAGTTGAGTGGGGTCTTGCCATTCAGATAAGGTTCGGATTTGTGAAAAGAGCATCTAGGACATTTTCTGATCCTAAGGAGGCTAAAAACCTGCTTCAATGTCATTCAAAGGCATCTCAAGCAGGCAACACAAGTTGGCAGTGTCGTCCACATGGTTTAGCTTTAGAATCATGAAGGATGCAAGACTAAAGGGGTTGTAGAATCCTCCTCTGTAGTTTCAGAAAGCCACTGGCGCCCGGCAACATGAGGCAGGGGAGTCCCTGTGTGAAAAAAGCCTGTGAGGGTAGGAGACCCTGGGAAGCTATTTTGCAATGCTATGGACATGAACCTAGGCTATGTTATAGACCCCAAACTGTTGGAGATGCTGGAGCCATGAGATATCTTCCAAGAAAAGGTATATACAGTGAATGGGACCAGACCAAGAGAGAGATGTATATTATATCTCTAGAACATCGCTAGAAGGTAGAGCCATCCAAGCCCAATGAAATTAAATTCCCAGGCATGCGACATTGATCTAGAGAATCTGGTATTTCTTCCACTGAGCTCTGGTCTTGTTTGGATCCAGTATTTTCTCACTAAGCTTCCATTTCTCCTTTTTGGGATGGGTAAGATATACTCTGTGCTTTTCTATATCGGAAGTATGTAATTTGCTTTTTTATTTTGCAGGAGGTTACAACTGCCTTTCAAAAGATATTTTGGACTTATAATCACTGCTGAAACTATAAAAGACTATCATGACTTTGAAGTTGGACTAAATGCATTTTGCATTATGATGCGGTCTGGGAGGACCAGGTTGCAGAATGTGGTGGTTTGAATAGAATGTCCCTAATTCAATGCTTGGTGGTCAGCTGATGACACTATGTAGGCAGGCTTAGGAACATGTGACTTGGTTGAAGTATGTCACTGGAAGAGGGCACTGAGAGTCCAAAGCAATGGTTATCAGCCCTCTTAATGCAGCGACCCATTAATACAGTTCCCTCATGTTGTGATGACCCCCAACCATAAAGTTATTTCCAATGCTGTGCTTCATAAAATCACCTCATAACTGTAATTTTGCTACTGTTATGAACTGTAATGTAAATACTTTTGTTTTCCAATGGTCTTAGGTGACCCCTTTGAAAAGATCATTCAACCCCCAAAGGCACCACAATCCACAGGTTGAGAACCACTGGTCTGAAGACTTCTGCCAATTGGGGTTGGCTCTCTGCTCTGTACCCTCTGTTTAAGACGTGGATCCTCAGCTTACTGCTCAAGCCACCATGCCTACCTGCTGGCATAGCTCCCTGCAGTGATAGCGACGGACTTTCACTCCATAACCACAAATTCAACCAAGCCCTTCACTCTGTAAGTCGCCTTGGTTATGGTGGTTTATCACAGGAAAAAAATAACATACGTAAACATAGAATAGGCTAGAGTGAATGAAAATTCCTAAAAAGAAGCTGTGTCCAGATATGAACAACAACAACAAAAAATGAAAAGTCTTTGTCTCCAGAGATTGTTGGACAGATTAGAATTTCAGTACTGTGGAAAGAGTGGAATTTTGTAGGTTCAGAGGCTGATTGCTTTATCTTGGACTAGTTTTAGTCTTCTGGGACGGCCATTTCTTGCTCCACCCTGTATCTGAACTTACACCTTGTGATAATAAATAAAAGCTTCTTAGAATCTACTAACTTAGCAGAACACTAGTCTTCAACAATCTAAGAGCTTAGAATGTCACCTGATAACAGCTTGGGCCTATAGAGTTCTGTTGCTATTAATTTACGGTAGGGTCTAATAATGTTTATTATTAGCACTGTAATTATTACAGTGGTATTACCTAACCTACTATGATCAGTAAAGGACACAGACTCCTGATAGATTTTATAATTGCCTTATTTCCCTTTGGACTGGGCAGATAATTCCACCTACGCTATCTCCTATCTCCCATCCCCCATCCCAGTCCTTCTGCTTTAACCTTTCCTAACTAGACTACCTCTCACCCCAATTCCAAAATCCTTGCTAATGTTCTTCATCCGGGCCAATTCCTCCATCCATGCCGGCATAAGCTCCTTTCCACACTAACCCGTCGCGGCTTCCTTCTTTCTTCTTCTCTTCCTCCTGACTCACACCTTCCCAAGATCCTCTCTGTTCTCCAAGCCCTGGAACCTTAGCCACACCCACCCCATTCGCCCTGCCCACGTGTGTCGGCTTTTTATTAGTCAAACAGGAATAAGTGTTTAGACAAGGTTACAAATACCATTTTGGGGTACGTGAGTGTCTGCTCCTTTGGTCAGCAAGCAAATCTTGGCGGCCAATAATTAGCATCAGAATACATGGCAACAGACCAACCCCCAACAAAACGAACCTCCCCCATCTTGATGCATCTGCCAGTCTGGCGTACCCGCCAGTATATTCCAAACTTGCCTTGATTTATGGCTCTTCTTTAGTCTGTTAAAGCATTAAAAAAAAAAAAAATAATCATGAAACAGCTTCCACATTGGAACATGAGAATTCGGGAACACCTAAATCATACCTGGGTAATTTGGTCACTCAAAACGGCTCCAGAATAAGCTATCTCTTATTCCCTTTAAGATGAAAGCTGTGGTTTTTATGTCGAAACTGAGTTCAGTGAGAACATACAATCCAGACTTGAGGTTATTTTCGAGAAGCTCGGTGTGAAGTTCCTTTAAGGGAGGGTTTAAGATTCGGGGCAGTTCGAGGGATTCTTCTGTTTGTGGTCTGAATACTTGATGAAAAGTCTATGGGAATAAACAGCAGTCATGTCAGAGAGCATAGTCATGTATATCCCTTAGGAAGTCAGAAAGCAATCCACCCATGGCCTCCTATAGCTTAGCCTTTTCAGTTTCTTCCAAACCCAGAACTTCCCACGCTGTGGCCTCTTGAGGGCTCTGTGGGGGAAGAGTTGCAGCAACTTTGTTTTTTTGTTTTTGTTTGTTTGTTTGTTTTTTGCATATGATATGTTTTGTGGACTTTTTGAATTGTCTGGTGCCTGGGAAAAACTCAAATCAGAGGTAATAGAATCATTACAATAGAGAAAGAAGAGAGTATGTTTAAATAATTGGTGGGAGTTACTGTGATTATCTAAATCAGGGGACCTGGAGCCTTTGTAAGCTGCTGTTTGATCAAACAGCTGGGCACCAGGAGTCTCCTCAAGCAGACACTAAGGATTTGACTGCAACCTAACGCAGGCTTAGAGATTTCAGTCAGCTTTTTAGTACATCTGTTATAAATACGGATGGACATGGATCAGTAAGATAGCTCAGCAAGGACAGACACCTTTAACACCAAACATGACCACCTAAATTCAGTCTCTGGAACATTACGTGATAGGAGAGGAGAGCCAACTTTTGCAGGTTGTCCTCTGACCTCGCGGTGTGTGCCAGGGTACACGCAATTCTCTCCATATGTGTGTGTGTGTGTGTGTGTGTGTGTGTGTGTGTGTGTGTGTGTGT
>NW_026596162.1:316470-324683 GCF_907164565.1 Psammomys obesus
TGTGTGTGTGTGTGTGTGTGTGTGTGTGTGTGTGTGTGTGTGTGTGTGTTTTGTTCTGTTTTGTTTGGCTGTCCTGGACTCATTTTATTGACAGGGTGGCCTTCAACTCACAGTGATCCTCCTGCCTCTGCATCCAGTGCAATGAATATAGGGGGGTTTTTTTGTTTGTTTGTTTTTACTTATTTATTTTTTATTTATTACAATTTATTCACTTTGTATCCCAGCTGTAGTGCCCTCCCTCATCTCCTCCCAATCCCACCTTCCCTCTTTCTTCTGCCCCTATGTCCCTCCCCTCAATGAATATAATTTTAAAGGCTTTTTTAAAAACTGGAGAAGTGACTCAGCACTTAAGAACACTTATTTCTCTCTCAGAGGACCAGAACTCAGTTCCTGGCACCTGTATGTTGGCTTTCAACTCTAACTCCAGTTCCAGGGGATCTAATGCCCTCTTCTGGCCTCTATGGACACCAGACACTCACATGGTGCACATGCCTGCAGACACACACACACACACACACACACACACACACACACACACCAAATAAACAAATAAAATAGTTTAAAAGATTTTTTTTAATGAGTTTGCATAGGGCTGGAGAGATGACTCATAGGTTAAAAGCATTGGCTGCTCTTACATTGGAATCCAGTTCCCAGATCCCATATTAGCAGCTCATAACTGCCTGTAACTCCAGATTCAGGGGATCTGAAACCTCTGGCTTCTTGGGAACCTTCCTTCATATGTACATACTGACACACAGACACACACACACATATACATAATCAAAACTAAAACTAGATTCCAAGAAATGGAGAGGCAATCAACTATTACTATACTGGAAGACCCAAGCAAACAAAGAGAAAGGAGGATATACAGAGATCATATAGGGGAAAGAAAAATACTTAAAAAATCTTATGAGTATCTTTAGATAAGAAAAAATAATGAGACTAGAAATAAGAATAGAAAAACTGGCCAGGTGTGTTATCTCACACTTGTAATCTCAGCTCTTGGGGGACAGTGAGCAGAAGCATCACCTTGAATTCAAAGTCAGTCTGGGCTACATAATAAATTCCAAGACAGCCTAGGTTAGCTTGGATTAGATTAGATTAGTGACTCTGTCTTGAAATAAAATGGTAAAACTAAACTCTAAAAAGTTATTTAAAAGGTTCTTGAGAACCACAAAATGAAATAGCATCAACTAAATCCAGTGGAGACACTGGAAGAAAAGTCGGACAACTCTTGTAGAAAGTAGAGTAACGAAAGAAGTGGGCGGGAAGCAGGAGAGAAGCAGCAAGCACAGTCTGGAAGGTTAAACACCAGATGGATAGGAACTCTGCAGAGACAAACGGTGAAAAAAAACAAAAAAAAACAAACAAAAAAAAAAAACGAGGAACACATGATTATAGAAATACATGAAGAAAATGACTGAAAACAGGTTTTTTTTTTTTTCAGACACAATTTTTTATTGGGGGAGGGGAATCTATCATTTCTTACAATCCAAGTGCAGAGTATAGTTAATTTGAAATTAATTTTCTCAAGCCAGTTCCTTGGGGGAAAAGACAGAGATTTACACACAAGGTGTGGTGCACACTAGAAGAAGCCAAGAGCTGAACTGTGCAGCCCCTGTGACGTACCAGCTATCCTAGGGGACTCTAAATAGACGCCCCCAATTGAGGCAAGAGAGTACACCCCTATACTCCCTTTCTCTTGGCCATGAATTTGGGGAAGCCATAAAGGTCAGTCAGCTTCTCCGTATCTGAAGACAACTCTTCAGGAAGACCCTGATAGCCCCAGCTACCGCAGCTAGGGAAACAAAAGCCTCATAGACTGGAAGAGGAAGTCTGGCAGTCTACACAACATCTGCTTTGCTAGTTAGAGGATGGGCTTGTCGTTTTTAAAGTCTTTTTTTAGTACATGTTGACTAAGACCTCCTCCTGGTGAGACACAGGCTTGTTGGTGACCTGTCTGCAGAGGGTGCCCTGGCTCCCCACGGCATGCATGAGCACAACACCCTGGCTGGGAGCTGGGTCTTCGAGTGGTGGAGGTCCTCCAGCACTGCCTGTACCTGGAGCATGGATTCTCTCCAGTTAGAGCGACAACGGTATTAACAGGCTCACTGCTGTGCCCCAGGCAGGCGGCTCCTGCTGTTTGTCGACTCTGTCTCACGTGTGACATCCATCTCACTTGGGTCTGAACACAAGTAGCAGAAGAATGAGGGGTTTAATGAGAAACTTCAACAACACCCTTCCCCACCCCTGAAACCCTAAGCAGCTATACTTGTTCAAAGAGAAAACAGTAACTATATTTTTCAGAAGTGGTGACTTAGAAGCATTTGCATCTTTAACGATTTCTCAGTTTACAAAAGATTGATATTCTGACACTGCATCATGAAACTTGAGTTTCTACTATCATGAAAGTTACAAAAGGGGAGTTAAGTTCTCATTATCAAACCTATTTCTTCATCACATGTCTCTCGTGCTCAATCAATTGGTGCCTGTTAAGTGAAGCAAGGTGGTGAGGTGGGTAGGAGAGAAGAGAAAAAAAAGCCACACCAAGCGTCTGCTAGGTTCAGTACCAGCTATCACACACACACACACACACACACACACACACACACACAGAGAGAGAGAATGAATTGTCTCCTTATGTGTGAAGAAACTGGCTCAGAAGGGTTAACAGAATGCTCTTCCCCACCCCCAGCATCACACAATACCAGAAAGAAAGGAAGAAAAATCAAAACAAAAAACAGTAATTGCCGATAGCACTTTTTCCAGAGTTTCACATCCAAGCTGTTTCCTAGGCAACCAGCATCCAGCCTCCAGGACTGTCTGTCTGAACTCAGAGGAAGGGGGGCTTGTATCCAATGTCTACTCACCCCCTCATTTCCTGCCTTAGCGATGATGCCACAGCCCTTTGTTGGGGTGTTAATGTGGCTAACACAGAAAGCCCAGAAGCCTGTCCATGGGATTCTATTTCAAATGAGCTATTTCTACTCACTGAAGGTCCAGATATCCATTGAGAACCTCGCTTGTGAGAACACTGAGCTCATTTCTATTTTTAGTCACACCCTGTTTTTCCTCCTTTCACTTTTTTATGGGGGGGGGGAAGGGACCCTGGAGCAAGAATGAGTCCTCTTCATTCACATGAGGTGGGACCCTTTGAAATCCATGAGAAAAGAAAGACCTCCCCTCTTCCAGCCCTGCCCATGGGAAAAGGCTCTACAGTGTCTTCTCCAGTTCCCAGACCAGGATGGGGACAGGGCTAGCATGTCACTGTGTCACATATCCTGTTTGGCCTGGTGCCAGGTCTTTGTAGTGTGCATTTCCCCGGGGTTGACACAGATGATGGTCTCTGAAACTTAGGGAATTTGCTTTCCAGGTGAGCTGGAGGAAGAGGTTGCTGCCATCCATGCCATCACCACTTTCACCTTTCTGCCTTCATCCATCCAAAAGCATGTCCTTTACACTTTACTAAGAAGCAGAGACAAACTTGCCCTTCTGATACCTATGGGAATGAAATTCAAACTCCTTCAGGTTACTAAAATCTATCTCCCTTGTTACTACAGATAAGGACACCCCTGTGTTACATCTTCATTTACCATTTCAGGTAACAACCATCAGCCCCAGGATTGTCAGAGGTTATGGTTAAGAAGCAGCAGCCTCACTGTGGTCCTGGACCACAGGGATGGGGAACAGTGGGCCCTGCCCAGATCAGGAGTTGGTGGCTGAAAGTGCCTGACAAAGGTTCCAGATTTGACAGGAGATGGAGTCAAACTTTGTGCTCTGGAAAGAGCAGGGAGTGCATGAGGGAAAATGGGAGTCAGAGAACACTCTGGCAGTCAGACAATAGGGAAAGAGGCCATGGAGAAACAACATTCTTCTGGCTTCTTCGTCACCCAGGACAAAGAGTTGGCAAGCTTCCTTCTTCCCTTGGTGGACTCCCTCTGACTGACCTGCTCTGATGCATCCTAGTCAGGCCCTGACCCTGGATGCTATGAGGCTGTCAGCCCACTCTTCTTTGTCTAGTTTGACCAGTGCAAAACAAAAGAAGGAGGAGCTGTTCTATGCCACCAAAACTACTGAAAAGACCTAAGCCCCACCCCCAACCCCCACCCCCAGGGTTGGTGGTACAAATTTCAATTTCTGAATCTCCTTCTCACTTATGGGGACTTTGTCTTCTGGGGTGTGTGTGGGGGGGTGGTATGTGCATATACTTTCACTTTTAATAAAACTTGCTATGACTTATTTTCTTTGTTTTAATTCTTTAGTCAATGGAGAAAAGAAGCCCAATCCAAGACCCCTAGACAGTAACATGGGGGGGGGGCTGTCATCTGCAATTTGAAGACTACTGACCGACGAAGGTAATTATGAACCAAGACAAACTGAGAAAGGAGAGAGGAAGGGTGTGGTGGTTTGAATGAGAATGCCTCCCTTACGCTCAGATGTTTGAAGGCTTGGTCCTCAGTTAATGGAACTTTTTTGGGAAGGATTAGGAGGTGTGGCTTTGCTGGAGGATGTGTGCCACATAGAGGGGGCTTTGTGGATGTCAGACCCAGTTCTCTCTCTCTCCCTCTCTTCCTCCTTATCCCTCCATCTCACTCTTCTCCTTCCTCTCCCTCTTTCTTTCTCTGCCTACAGATCAGGATACAGCTCTCAGGTACTACTCCACTGCCATGCCTTCCTGCCACCATAATTCCTGCCACCATATCATGGAGTCACCGTCAGAAACTGTAAGCAAATCACCAGTTAATGCTTCCTTTATAAATTGCC
This sequence comes from Psammomys obesus, assembly GCF_907164565.1. Classification (NCBI taxonomy): domain Eukaryota; kingdom Metazoa; phylum Chordata; class Mammalia; order Rodentia; family Muridae; genus Psammomys; species Psammomys obesus. The sequence goes on from NW_026596162.1 coordinate 321,238, forward strand.
TTGGTCATGCTATCACTTCACATCAATAGACAGAACAGTAACTATGACAGAGAGTGTCACAGTTAAGCTCTCCTGACCCCTCCCTACCCTTGAATAAGGGATTCCCAGGCTTAGTAAATGGAATTTCTAGACTGGTAATTCTACTTCTCCTTTACTCTGCTAGGGAGATTCCTATTTAGATTTTAGCTCTAATGCTTATCAGAGAACAAGAGAATTTGTTTTTTTGATAGTCTTAGTCAAAATTTGCTGAAGCTGGCTTCTGGGAAATTTCACAACCTTTACTTTAAATGAGAGTGAATCTTTCACCTTTACTGCATTAACCATGTCTTCTCAAACAAGCAGGAGGATTTTATCTTAACTTTCCTTGGTGCTTATCTCACCTAAATCAAAATGAAAAGGGCCATTAACAAGTAGTTAAGAATGTGTGAAAGTCCTTTAAGAAGAATGAAAGAGGTTTGTTTTCTTAGAAAAATGAGGGGAAAGACTGGAGATATAGTTCAACCTTTAAGAACGCTTACTGCTCTTACAGAGGGCACCAGTTCAGTTCCCAGCACCCACAAGGCAGTTCACAACCACATGTAACTTCAGTTACAGGGAATCTAATGCCTTCTTCTCACCTCCACCAGTTACTATATGCAAATGATGCACACACAGACACACACACACACACACACACACTATAAAAAGATTAAATATGAAGGGGGAGCTATGGAAAGTTGCTTTTAGCCTGGAAACAGACCTTTGTTGCTTTTAAAGCATCTACATTACCATCCTTTCTGTCCCTCTACAAATTTAAAAGAGAGAAGGCCCACTATTAACCTAAAATTTCCATGATAGCTAAATTTGTCTTTCTCGTTGCAGGATATTTGGCTAGCATGTATAGAAAACCTAATTGTTAGCAAAAATATGAACTTCTAAATATATTTCAGATGCAGTTAGGTGTGTCCTGAAGATATGCAGCTTGGGTGTGTCTCTGAAAGCCTCCATAGATAAGGACGCTAAAGAATGGAAAGTTCCTGCCTACTTTAAGGCAAGTTGCTTGGGAGACATCTTATGATCTTTGCTCTATGACCCAAGCTAAAGTCAGCTGCGTGGTGTTGGGATGCCCCACTGTAAAGGTGAAATGGTTCCAACCCTACTGACTTGGCTTGCAAGGCCCCCTCCCAACACACACACCATGACAATGACATGGACAGGGTGCCAAGGCTGTACAGGAGGAGCTTAAGACTTCTTATATAGCAACTGGACATAAGAGTTTACTCTCTCTCTCTCTCTGTGTCTCTCAGCTTGGAAGAGCCCTCATAGAAGAAGCTCTGGGTGTTATGCCCAGTTCATGAGGCCCCCAAAGACCACCAGGAATCAACTCCACTGCAAAATACATCAGTGTTTATTGGACACAAGCTGGAGCCTGGGTGGCAAAATTTCCTGTGGAAGCAGGAGAGGAATGCAGTGGGGCAGTCTAGGGGAGCAGGATTTTTAAAGGGGCAAACTGCAAGCAGGGAGTTATATGCCTTGGCATTACATGATTGGGTAAAGGAAACTGACTTTTGAAATGATTGGTTTATTTTAGGTGCCAAGACCATAAATGGTTCTGGCCTGGCCATCTGGGCTGGTTTCCTAGCAACTGTATCTCTAGTGGGCAGGAAAAGAATTCAGAAAAAAGCTAGTTCCTCCCTTGCAGGTAGCTGGACATGTCTCCACCTGAATGGCCTGTGTTCAGGCTTGTGCTTTAAACTTTAAACCAATACCACCACCACCCTACACACAAAAAAATCCCTAATATTTAATTCTTCTGTCTCTCAACAGGGATTTCTCTCTGGGCTTTCAGGAGCTAGCAGTTTAGTAGAATTAAGCTTGTAGAGATATACATATATAAATACTTGTATTATTTATTTATTTTATATAGTTCAGAAAATAGTTACCTAGCTGACTTAACAGGCTTTTACCTCAGTTTATGCCTCCTGTGTCTTTGTTGGTATAAATATGAGATGATTTAAAAGGACAAATTTTACACTTCTTCTCTAGAAGCCGTTTGAGAGGGACCTTACACTGTGATTTTAGCCACTCCCATAGTCCAATATGGACTTCTCTTGTTTGGGTTGAGATCATAGAATTGCTTTCTGTATTTCTTTACTTTGCTATTTTGGTAGTACATACTTGAGAGTGATTTCTCCTGCTATATCCGTGCTAACCTAACTTGGATGAATAACTTTTAAATTTTTAATAATTTTTTAAACTTTATTATTCAAAGAAGTCGCAATTTAAAAAATATGCAGCAAAATTAAGCAGATACAACAGATGCTTATTTTAAAAGTAAAAGGGGTGACTGTCCACATTAAGCCTATGAGATTCCACGGGGACTCAAGCCCTGATGGGTGATAGACTCACTTTTCCGTAGAGATGAGCACACAACTGGCAGGAAGAAATCGGCCGGTATTTTTGCTGTCTTAGCTGGTGACCTCATCAAAAGGAGGTAACTATGCCACCTGGCCACCGTCTTGATAAGTGACATCAAAATAGTGACACCCATAAAACTTACTGTTGAGCCCTCAGAGGATCCTGTGCCATAGGTAAACATACACCCTAAGCCTCACCTCCTGGATCCCTAATAGCATCATGGAATTGGGAGACCTAAAGAAAACACCAACCCTGGTTCTATTGCCACAATAGGTCAATGCATTCCCTATATCAGAGTAAGGAAGTACTATCAGACCTCCACAGTAGGCCTTTTAGATTCTGACACATTGTTTTGCATGACATTATTTACTGGTTTCTAAGAGAGATATGGTTTGGGTTCCCTTTCTCCTCTGATTAAAGAGGGCCACCTATTTTGAGAGAGCATCTTTGCAATTTGCCATGGGTAAATTGGATTTAAATCCCTGTAATCTGGATAGGGAGACACACACACACACACAGATACACACACACACTTTGCAAGGCATATGCATCCAAAACTGTCCAGCTAACATGGGGAGTTAGCACCCTGAAATGGCTACACCTAGAAAGCAGTGGCTGAACATTGTAGAAATACAGATCCCAACAAAGACCTGAATAACATAAGCTGCTTCCTGTAGGCACATGTGGCAGCTAGAAGCAGGATCAGCCAGCTTGGGCAGGAGGCTAGAGATATAGACACCACTGGGTCTTAATGCCTGCTGCTTTTCCTGATCTCTCTAGGCCTGTTTTTCTCTGAGATGGAATGTCTTTCTCTTCTCTCCACAAGACTCCCTTGATCCACACTTGATGGCTTCTGTTCTGTTGCACCCTGGGTACTCTTGCTTTTACTTTCATCATTCAGTGACAGTGACATAGAGAGGCTAAGAAAGCAACAACAACAAAAACAAAAACAAAGCAAAACAAGCCATACTAATGCCAACACTTTCTAGTTCGTTGAGATGCTTGGTGTGTGTGTGTGTGTGTGTGTGTGTGTGTGTGTGTGTGTGTGT
>NW_026596162.1:324693-331553 GCF_907164565.1 Psammomys obesus
TGTGTGTGTGTGTGTGTGTGTGTGTGTGTTCAGATTACTGAATTTAAACTAAATCCACATGTGGTAAATTGCAGAGATGCCCTCCAATCTAGGCAGCCCTTTTTAATCAGAGGAGAAAATGAATCTGAACAAAGACCCTTAGATAGTTACACATACAGACAAGGGCTCAGTGTCCAGGCAGCAGGGTGGTGCCAACATCCATAGGTCACCAGAAGTGGCAGCTAAATACAAGGTGACCACCTGCTGAATACCAATATACATTTCTTGGGTGTGGTAATGGCGTTACGATTAGGTAAGGTGACGCCTGTGTCCTTAGGAGGAGTCAGCTAGAATATTTGGAGTCAAGTGCTAAGATATCTGTCATCCCCTTTCAGATAATCCAGCAACACATGCAGACACACCGCATGCTGAGGGAGGAGGGGCAGAGACCAGCAAACACGCTAACTAATTGCTGATGTTACAGAAAAGTGTGCAATGACTGCCTGCGTTGTTCTTTTGATTTGCGGGTTTTCTTTTTCTTTCTTTCTTTCTTTCAGTCCAAGAGGGGTTAGTGATTGGTTCTAGGCCTTAAGCATACATCAGATTTCCTCAAAACTAGCCTGGAGTTTTAGCTACAATATATGGTGTGGTTAGCTGGCTGCCTCACCGATATATAATGAAGAAAGGGTGAAACAGAATAAAAACACTACCTCCCCCATCCACCGATTAAAAATATTTTCTATAAAGCAAACTGGAAGGCCTATTTTTATCTTGTATTTTCTTGTTCTCCCATTTTCAACGCTTAATTGTTTTTCTCATCCAAAGGAACCTTTTTATCTGATGAACCCTCCTGTGGCCGGAAGCAGAAGCATGTGCTGCGTTGAGATTACACCACAACGTGGGCACAAGTCTTCTTAGATCTTGGCAGATTCTGCTATAAAATTTTCCACATGTATTTAGTGTGTGTGTGTGTGTGTGTGTGTGTGTGCGTGTGCGTGCGTGAGCGCGCGCGCATTGTGGGAGAAGGTAAGAAGACAACTTTTAAAAGTTAGTTATCTCCTTCTACCATATGGATCGCAGAGATGAAAGTCAGACTATCAGATGTGGTGCTTAGTGCATTTACCCACGAGTCATCTTGCCTACCCATGGTTCTGCTTCTAAGGCCTTAAGGAACTAACTCACCCAATCAAAGCTCACATATCTGGCCACTTCTGTACAATTAGCAAGCATAGTTTATACTAAGGCATGGAAAGTCCATAGCGCTGTTGGTAGCCTGGACTTTTGGAGTCCACGGGAGGAAAGAGAGCCTACTTTATACTTGTACCCCAGTGCCCGGCATTGCATGGGTTTGCCGACTAAGAAAGGGAATACACAATAAAAGTAGAAGACAAGGATGTGACGCTGGAGATACGTAGCAGCCAAGTCACTGTTTTCGTGGCTTAAGATGTTTGCTGAACTGAACATGGTGGATTGATAGTTAATGCTGAGGGAGTCATGATCCAGGAGTAGGAATATGTAAAACATGTAATTAATCAAGGACTAGATGGTGTTAAACAAACAAAACTAACAGCTGTGCCAGAGTGGTGGTTCGGGTAGCATTCTCTTAAAAATTGTAATTGCCGTCATAAGTGTGTATGTGTGTGTGTGTGTGCCAAAGGAAGGGCATGAGGTCAAAGGAGCTTTTCAGAGTCAGTTCTTTCCTTCCACCCTGTAGACCCTGAGGAATGATCGCAGGTCCTTAGGCTTGATGCGGGGGAGTGGGGATTCAACCTGGTGGGTCACCTCGCCAGGCCCTGGGCACCATTCCTTATCCTGTATGCATTTTGTTTTGCTTTTAGGTAGACCGAGTCTTGCTACGTACCCTTAGCTGGCTTTGAACCTTCGATCTTCCCCAGTGTAGGGTTATAGACACATGCCGCCACCTCTGGCTCCCGTTATTTTTGTTTTTTTATTTATTATGTATGCATTTGTTACGGGGCGGGGGTGTGTGCGCGTGGCACCTGTGGAGGTCAGAGAACAGTTTGTGGGAGTCAGTTACCTCCTTCCAGCATGTGGGTCCTAGAGATCACACTCAGGTTGTCCGGTCTGTGGCAAGCACCTTTACCCAGTGAGCCACCTTACTGGCACCGGGTTTGTTTTTTAATGGAAGTTATTTTAACATGGGCATTATGTTTGAGTTGCAATGGGAGATTGCACTCACCTCTGGGCAAATGGGGACAGTTTTAACCTAAAAAGGAAATATCACAGCATGGAGAATTACTTGCCTCTGTTCATATGGAGTCTAGTTCAAAGACATAGCATTTTGATTTTTTTTTTTTTTTAATTTAGATTATCGGGAAAGAGAATCAAGATGTCAACATGATGAGACCTGGGATCCCACTGGGCCTTATTTCCCTCATCCAGTCAACAGAATGCACAAAAGGTTTGATGGGGACCTCTTCCCTGACAGGATTTGACGTACCTAAAGCTGGCCTTAAACTTGCTATGTATGTAGCCTAGGGTGGCATTGAACTCCTGATTCTCCGGCCTCCAACTCCCAAGCACTAGGATAATAGGCATGTGCCAGTAAGCTCCATTTATGCCATATTAGAGACCAGACCCAGGGTATCATGCGTGCTAGACAATCACTCTGTCCTCGGGGCTTCATCTTCCGTCCTCAGAGAGGATGCCTTTTAAGTGATTTATCTGGTGCTTGACAATTCTGTACATATGAGTTCATTAGCAGATTCAAGGCTGTAAATGTCAGTTGCATTGCTTTCATGTCCATTGATATCACTGTGATGCGTTTAAAAGGAATGCTTACTCTATGATCAGTGAATGTTGCCAGTCCTCACTGATAGTTAAAGAAAACAGATTTTATGTAATGCATACTATGGTTCATCAAGTTGTCCATGTTTTGAAATTCATAAAGTCCATTGCGGGAGAACAGGAGGTCTTAGCACATAAACATGTACAAATAAAAATATCTAAATCTTTCCCAAAATTTATTTATGCATTTTGGTATTTAATTTCTATCTCATGAGCCCCTATTATCTGTGGCAGTGGCAACTTCAGGGTAGGTTAGACCTTCAGTCAATGTCTCCCTGAGCTGTGTTTCTGGTCAGAGATGAGTGCAATGGCAGGCTGCTGTGGAGAGTGGTAGCATGTGGTCCCTCTCCTGACATCTCCACACTGGCGCCTGAAGAAGTGCCACATTCTCTTCCAGGTTCCTATTGTACAGTTCACGATATCAATAATCAACCACGTCCCGCTTTTTGCATCATGACCTCATTAGTTCTCTTGGGCGGCAACTACTTCCACACCCTTCCAAGTCAAGGCACAGAACGCTGTTCAAAGCTTGCCCACAAGGTTCTAGCAACTCAGTCTCTCTGGTGGATATGTGTCATGGTAAATTTGGGGTGTTAAGCAGACTGGATGGAGGTCTGGTAAGGGTCTGCACCTGAGTGTGTCTGGGAGGTGTTTCCAGAGAAGATTGACATCCACGTGAGCAAAATGAGTGCTGTAGGCCTAGAATGTGAGCAGTGCCACCGGTGGGCTGGAAGTCCAAATGGGACAGAAAAGCATGAAAAGGAGGAACAGTCCTTCCACCTCTGCTCCTTCTGAGCCCAGGGGTCATTCCCCGCTGCTGCCTTCAGATTCAGAGACTTGCACCAGTGGCTCCTTGGGGTCCTCAGGCCTTTGGCCGTGGTTGATTTTGTACTCATGGTCTTTCTGGTTTGAAAACTTCTGGCCTCTTAGACTGAGTCATTCCTAATGTGTTCTACTGTGTGCTTGCTATGGTCGCTCCGCTGTTCAGTTGAACCACGCAACTTCGTCCTCTGATCACCTGCACCGAATGGCCACTCTCTCCCTGTCCCCCTCTCTTCTCTCCTCCTCAGCCTCTGGCAAGTACTACTCTACTTTCAGTTTATATCAGATCAGCTATTTTTAGGTTTCCAATTATGAGTGACATCATGTGTTTTGTCTCTGTGTGCTTGGCTCATTTTGCTTACTTACCTCCAGGTCTGTCCATGTTGCTGCAAATGACAGGACTTCTAACCTTTTCCAGAACCAGTGTGCTGCTTATTATTATTATTATTATTTTTACTGTACAATGAGGAAAATATAACATGCTTCATTAAGAAGAATGTATAAGAAGCAGTTGATGACAAAGTACCATTCTATAATTAACAATAAAAAAAAAATTGGATGCAACATTCCAAATAATTGCTTTTTAGGCCTGGGAAAATAAATGCTTAGTTACAGTCTGGGGAGCAGGGGTACATAGGAAGAAGGACCCACAATCACTCCTACTTCCTGCCTGGTTTCCTTTCCTTATTGTGGTTGAGGGAACAGGCATCCAATCAGCATGTAGCAACCTGGTGGAATTACACAGACAAACCATGCCTGAGGGAAAGCTATGAAGATTCAAGAATGAGCAAACTGCTCCATAAATATGCAGTGTTTTGAAAATATTGGCTGAATGCTAGGCTGTTATGTGTAGATGAGGTTCTACAAGGCTGTGCAAATACCAACTACCAAGAAAATGAGCCACTGCAGGGTAATCAAAACTTGCAAAATCCTGAGAAGTCTGTACTCTGAGCTATCTTGGGCTATCTCAAGAGAGCCTCTGGGCATTCATTAAAAACCTTGGGAAGTTCAGAACTTCAGAGTGCAGTGGCTTTCCAGTACCCACAGGGAAATGCTCCAAGATCTCCCTGTGGGTCCCTATATTACACTACCTACATAAACATATCAATTTATAACTGAGTACAGGAAGATTGACAATCATAGCCACATAACTAATAAAAATAGAATAATTACAACAGCGTATTATCTTAAATGCTTATGACTTGTTTATTACTGTAATTTTCTGTTTAATATTTTCAGAGCATGACTGGCTGCAGATAACTGAAGGCATGGAAGGTAAGACTGTGAAGAGGGAACCACTGTAAGCAGAGCAGCACAAGGCAGGAGGCAGCGTAGATCCACCACAACTGTGCTTAGCGACAAGCCATGGAAGGGTCAAGCTTCCCGGAACAAAAAAGTCAACAATGAAACATTGAAAATGTCCAGCATTCAACCTGAAGATGCCAAAGAAACAGGAAAATCCGGGAGAGGCAACTTGGTCAGTAATAAACATTCAGAACGGTTAGAAGGGGAAATGTTATTAAAAGACAAGAGTTTTATTGCTGGAGAGACAGTTCAGGGGGTAAGAGTGAATACTGCTCTATCGGAGGACCCCAGTGGACTCTAGCACATACAATGGATGGCTTCCATCCACCTGTATATCACCCACTGCTCACATCCGCACCCATGCGGACCCGGAACCCTCCATCCAGGCAGAAGAGGCATCAGAGTGAAAGTAACCTGAGAACTTTCCAGGGAAGTGAAAACAGGCTTCATCATCAGTAGACCTGAGCCTCCGGAAACTTAAGAAAATTCCTGCGGCTAAGCAATGAAACAAGACTGAAACCCAAGTCTCCACCAAATGAACGGTGAATGAGTCCAGGCAGCGTCAGATATGCCGTCAGTGTGGAAAGAGAGCAAAACACACAAGTCATACACACAGTGCTCCTCCTCAAATTGTCTGATCACACCCTGAGAGTCTAGCAGCTAGCCTCCCCCATGCCAAAGTACCCCCCCACCAAGACCTCAGCTGCTACTGAAAACTAGGACTGTGGACACACCTACCTTCTGGACCACAGGCTGCACTGCCCAGTGCACGCACACTTAACCCTGTTGACCTTGATTCGCTTTTATTCTGATCAGACTGGGGAGTTACAAACCCATTCTTGCCCTGCCCCATAATTTAGAGAATACCCACACACGGAGAAAGGACAGAGGGGCCAAGGCAGTCTTCTGCCTTGCACTGTCAGCCTGTAGGCCTCATAGGGATTGTGGCATTGATAGAGCAGGAGTCCTTTTTTGGGTCACTTTCCTTTCCCATTGCACAACACCGTGCGCATCATGAGTTCCACACTGCCGGGGCTCACCTTTCCTTTCCTTGGCCACCCTGGGAGTTAGCAAAGACATTATGTAAACGAGGCACCAGCTGGAATGTGCTGGCTTTGTGCTGCCACCCAAGATGATTCAGTGTGACCTAGAAAGTGGATTAAACCAGTTAGTCCCTGGTTCCAGTCTCTGGCCTCTGTCGTCTGTCTCAGCAAGGCATCTGACTCCGTGTTACCGACTGTTGCCTTCCTGAGAAATCCATCTATTCAAATCCTAATTCCTAAAGTGATGGCTTTAGGAGGTAGGGCCTTTGGCAGGTGGTCAGGGCATGAGTTTTGTGCCATTACAAAAGGCACCCCTTATCCAAATTCGTGAGAGACCATATGTGTTTTGGATTGCAGATATTCTAATTTGTGATTATTTGCCTACATGTTAAGGAAATATCCTAAGCAAGGAGCTTGTGTCTATTTATGAAATTCATTTATGATTCATATACACCTTATCCACAGGGGGCTGAAGGTAATTTTTAAGCATGTTTAAAATCATCTGGGGTATGAAACAAACTTTTCTGGTGTAGAAAATCCCTCTTAGGGACACTCAAAAAGGTTCAGATTTTGGAACTGGGTGAGCTTAGGAAGCTTGGCTCCGACCAGTAATCACCCTGGTCACCAAGGACCCAAGTGGATGGTGAGTTGTGTTCGTGGAGAGCCTGAAAAATTAAAAAGTAACTATTTCAGGCATCAGAATTGTAAAACCAATGCAGAGCAAAAATACTCAAAGTTGAGGGCTCAGTCGTTAAAAACGTGTACTGCTCTTACAGAGAATCAAAGTCCCCAACCACCTGTAATTCCAGCTTTAGGGAGTCTGACTTTCCCTTCTGGCATCCATAGGTACTACGTTCACACACACACACACACACACACACACACACACACACACACACACAC
>NW_026596162.1:331563-359748 GCF_907164565.1 Psammomys obesus
CACACACACACACACACACACACACACACACACACACACACACACACTGAAAAGAAATCTTGAAAAAATACTCAAAGGTCCATATAATTGTCTGACACCATCCACCTGCCCCCACTGCATTCTTATGCCTCCTTAATTCTAACCCAGAAGAGATGTGGATTATGGGAATTTATAATTTTTCTCTGCAAAGTTAACGATTTCAACCATTCTTTATGTGACATTTTTTGCCGATTCAGGTTTACGACACAGAAATATGCCTGCCATTGTTTTGGGTTGGTAGTAGTGCAAATATGGTGTGTGTGTGTGTGTGTGTAATGTATGTGTGTGTATGATGTGTGTATGTGTGTGCACTGTGTGTGATGTTTATGTAATGTATAATGTATATATGTGATGTGTATGTGGAGGGGAGAGGTCAACACTAAATGTGCTCCTCAATCAAGTTCTACTTTACTTTTTGAGAAAAGCTCTTTCATTGAACCTGGAGCTCAACATTATGGTTGGACTAGGTGCCAGTGGCCCCCCTGGATCCTCTGTGTTTATTATCCTAGCACTAGGATCATAATAGGTGAGAGAGAGAGAGAGAAAGAGAGAGAGTGAGAGAGAGAGAAAAATGGGTTTTGACATAAAAGTGAAGTGAAATGGCTAAAACAGTCACCAGATTCGGAAAGTTGGCCACTGCACACCTCACTGAAGCAAGCTAGAACCGGTTTTAGAAGCCACAAAGAACTTGACTTTGAATTCTAACTCATTACACCCAAAGGTGAGAGATTTTCACAGTGGAAGGCGAGCTAAAATTGCAGACATCTCAGTCTCTCAGAGGCTCCTGGCTCTTGATAGGAGCTGTTGACAAGTCCCCTGAACCTTCACTTGCCTTCTGAAGTTCTTCTCAGGCCTCCCTGCCACATCCACGGTGTCCGACAGCTGGGCTGTGATGTTACATACCACAGATGACGCAAATCCACCCCAAACATTTCTCATTCCTCAGCAGTCTGGAACCCAGCCCTTCACCAGCTGCAAAGGAGCCAGGGCTAATGATTTGGAAGCAGGTCAAGTTCATGGTCATCTCAATCTGGAAAACCTGTAGGCAGGAGTTCCAGTCAGGTGACATAGCGCTCAGAGCAAATTGCAACCCAGCAAAAACGTGCTGGTGGGGAAATGATGGACAAGTTTTTTTTACGTGGAGGAAGAAACATGTAGAACTTCCATGTAAAACTGTCAGAACCAGGGGGTGGGGGAGGCTTGGAAACCCACCAAAGTTCTCAAAAGCCTCTGGACAGGATGTGAAATCGTCAGCCTTTCTGTGGTAAGTAGAAAATGGAGGTATAAGTCAGAGGGGAAGTGGAGGCTACAGCTTGGAAACAGGCTGGCTAGCAAGCGAAGAAGCAGAGCTGGAAATCATGGAGTGAGTTATCCATGGGTTGAGCCCACTTCCAGAGAGCATTTAAATATCATACTAACAACTAAGGTAAAGGCCTGCTAGTAGAGCAGTACTTAGCACGCACAAGGACCTAGGTTCAAAGGCTAGCATCGGAAAACACTGAAGCAAACAAACCAACAAAACCACCACACTGGAAGGACCTTGCACTTTGCACCCTGGAAGGCTTCTCAAACTGACAACAGCACAAAGCATAGACTGAGTTTTCCTTACATGCATGTCACATGGCAGCAGGTCAATAAATATGGCTGAATGGATGCTCAGTGAAGAAGGACACGAAAAGAAAATAATTCTGACTGGGCAGGCCATAAAAAGTGTAGTGTCTGAAACTGTAGAGATGGCAGGGGTGGGGAGCTTGACAGGAGCTGCCGCCCTGCAGCCACTTGCTTAATTTTGTCTTGGCATGCTAATGTTGCAAGAGGAACGGTTCACTGGAGCTGCAGTGAGTCAGTCACAGCTGCCATGATATCCTGGAATCTGCTTTCAAGAGTACATTTGCCCCCCCCCCCCTTCAAAGCTTGCTACAAATATAGGATTTCTGGCCACTCCCCAGAACCACTGGGTCAGAACCTGCATCTTATGGAGGTCCCAGGTGATAATTAGGCAGTTGTCAAGTCTGAGGAGCCAGATGTGGACTCAGAAGATCTGCCCTGGGTCATGAATCATCATAAGAAACAAGGACAAGAGAAAAGATTTTGGAGGGTGGAGGTGAGGAGCTCAAAAATGTGTACTCTATTCCCCGTTGCTCAAGACTGACAGTGGGGTCACCATGTTTTTTTCTCCACAAAATTCCGCAATCTCATGATTCAACCCAACACTCTGGAGAGCACCCAATATGTGACTCATGCCTCCTACTCACTCAGTTACAGCATGGCATTGATATGCTCCTGTTCTTTGACCTGTGTGCTGGCCATGGCTCCAGAGGAGAGCCTGGTAGAGGTGTGCCTTTTGTTTAAGGGGTGGAAATCCTGCAACGCCTTCTTACGTCATCGACAATGACAAGCCATATTAATATCATACCTTGCTCATGTGTGCTCAGCCTTGTGATGATTTGTACAATGATCGCTTAGATTTTATAGACGAAGAAATGAAACCACAGGGAGGCTGAGTAAGTTGCCCAAAGTCACAGAACTTGAAAGCAAGAAGGTAGAACTACTTGATTCCCTGAGCATTTCACAAAATGCTTAGCCAAAGAGCCCTCCCTCCACACACACACTTTTTAAAAACACTTTATTGTTATTATTATTATTATTATTATTCCTTTTTGGTTGGTGCTTGAGGAAGACAGACATGAGGTAGAGACAGACAAGAAATGCCAGGCCGGAGCCATGGAGACTTCTAGGATAGCGTAGGATAGTGTGCTACAGTTTGGACCTGGGATGTCCCACACAGGCTATTGCGTTTAAGACATGGCCTCCAGCTTAATGAGGTAGAACCTGTCGAAGGAGGGACCTTAAGGGAGGAAGTTAGATCACTGGGGTTGTGATGGCTCTTGTTTAACTTCACCGCATCTGGAATACTTAGTATACTTGGGCGTGCCTCTGAGGGGGTTTCCAGAGTTGTGACTGGGGAGATGCTCCCCCTCAGTGTGGATGACCTTGAAGTATGGAGTCCGGACACAAGATATGAGGGAAAAGCAGTACCTCCTGCCTTTGATTCTTCCTGAGGAGTCCAGTTCTCTGGCTCCCACCACCGCCACCACCATCACCATCTTTTACTGGCATCAGATTCTGACTTCCTTGGCCTTCCATCCTGAAATGAAATACTGATGACTCACCAGGAATCTGAAGCCTTTGGCTGAAGAGAATTGCTGTGTTACCAGAATCAACACAAGAAATGCCAGACCAAGATCTTAGCATAAAGGAGATTTATTTGCCTCAGGGGGGAAAAGGGCAGGGAATATGTGACAACATAGGAGACAGAGAATGAGGGAAAAAGGAAAAGGAACAAGAGAGAAGGGGAAGGGATATTTGTCCCAGAGGGACTCTGGATAGAGTGGACACAGACATGGCCCATGGACAAATGGCAGTTTATAAATGGAAAAGGGGGAAACCCGGTGTTAGGATAAAGTGTTTAATTTGAATTCGGCATGTTAATTAGGTGAGCCAAAGGGGGGCATTTGATTGCTGGACTTCAATTCTTTGGTAGCTGGACCTTGGTAGCCAGCCTCAAGGGGAGGAAGTGGACTAATAAGGGACGGTGGGGGCTAGCTTTAGGAATGTAATCTGACTGTTTCGGCAGGGTAGAGGGATTGGAGAAAGGGCAAGGCCTGCCAGAGCAGAGCCTGCCATGCTCAGGTTTGTGTCTGTCAGGCTTGGGCCTGCTGGAGCCCTTCAGTATCCAGCTTCATGATTTGAGCAGCCTCTCCTGCACACAGACAGCCCTTGTCAGGTCACCCAAACCTTATTATGTAAGCCATATACACACATGTGTATATACACTCACATTCTGTCAGTTCTTGTCCTCTAAAGAAGTTTTGGCTAACACAGAACACACCCTTGAAGTGCGCCCAGGACTCTGATTTCCCCATTTCTCTCTGCATCCCAGTCCCCATGGGGTGAACTTTTGTTTCTTTTACCATATTCTCTGTCTATGGTGTGCTTGCTGTGTTGCCACAGTCCCAAAGTAACAGGACCATAAGCCAAAACCATGCACCCAAACAATATTTCCTCCTTTCAGTCAGCTGCCTTAGTTATTCTGCCTCAGCTATGGAAAGCCGGATGGCACAGAGGCAGTGGAAGGATCTGTTTGGATGGCTTAGGGTGGTGGGGATTACTCAAAGGATTAAAGTGCTCGAGGTGTGTGGTAGTTTTGTTAACTTGGCACAAGGGAGAATCACCTGGGAAGGGAGGCTTGGAGAAGAATTGTCTACATTAAGTTGGTGACTGAGTTAGCATTAACTGTGAACATGACACAGCCTGGAATCACTTGAGAAGAGTCTCCTGTAGGTAGTTTATCTCTTATCAGGTTGGGCCATGTAGGTGTGTGAGAGTGTCTTAATTGACAGAGAGGCCCTCTGACTGTGGCTGGCACCTTTCTCGCTGGGCAGGTGATTCTGGAATGTAAAAGAAAGCTGCTTAAGCATGGGTTTGGGTGTGAGCCAGTAGGCAGTGTTCCCCTATGGCTTCCGCTTCAAGTTCCTGCCTGGGTTCCTGCCCTGGTTTTCCTCAGTGATGGACTGTCACCTGGAAGCTGCAAGAAAGCCTTTCCTCTTCTAAAGGAACATGATATTGTCACAGCAACAAAATGAAACTAGGTAGTTGGACCTACCTGTGGGGGGTTGAGTTGATTGCTGTGATTGAATTGGGACAACTTAGCCTAAAAGTGTCAATCACCATTTTCCACCTGGGGCCTGGACTGTAAACGTGAAGTGAGCTGATTGGAGCAAGCATGAGTAATTTATTTCTCCCTGTTCCTTGACTGCAGATGTGATGCTTCTGGAGTCTCAAGATCTTATCACTTTGACTGCCCTGCAATGATGGATTGTGTAACCTAGAACTGCATACCAAAATAAGCCCTTTCTCCCTTTATGTGTTTTTGTCAGGCTATGCATCACAGCAACAGGAATAAAATTAGGACAGAGTACAAACATGAAGGCTTGAGTTTAGATCCCAGAACCCACACAAAAGTTAGGCATGTCTGTAACTCCAGTGCTGGAGGGCAGAGACAGGGCTCCTTGGAGTCTGCAAACTGGCTGGTCTATCTGAAACAGGTTCACTGAGAGACCTTGCCTCAAAAGCTAAGGTGGAGAAGAGATTGAGGAAGACATTCTGATTATCCAGTCTCTGACCTCCACATGAGTTTGCATAAGCAAGTATACCTGTACTTACACGTACACAAACTACACACATTCTCTCTCTCATACACAGAGAGAGAGAGAGAGAGAGAGAGAGAGAGAGAGAGCGACCCTGATTTTCCAAAGCCAAAGTGAAATCCAAAGCTAAAAAGCTAAATGTAACATCATAACTGCTTATTTGAGAAGAACTGAGGTAGGAAAACAAGGAGGCCTTTGGGATGCCCAAGGCCAGAAGTCTAACCTAGGACTGTGCCTAGAGGTAAAAGAAAAGAAGGAACTAGAACCCAGGGGACATCCCAAGCTCACTGTGGTCTGATCGCCTAGGCTCAGCTAGCCCTCACCCCATCCCAGAAATCATTAAAGGGTGGCAGGAGAAACCATGGACACTGGGCATATTGTGCTGATTTGTAGGAGAGTTAGCTTGGCAGAAGAACCTTGTAGCTGGAATTCCATGAAGACCAACTTTATCATGCCCAATTTCTTTAAGAAAGTTTCTACTCTTACCTTCTGGGACTGGCTTGCAAAGGGGCTCCCCCAACCTGGGTGAGGAGTAGGGGCCAAGAGCAGAGTGGTCTCATAGCAGTTGCCAAGGCTTGGGCATAAGTTGTGGAAGCTGGGTCAGGACTGCAGTAAGTCCAGAGGGTGGGCACAGGCACCAGGAACCTGGCAACACTTTCTCCATCCACCTCTTCCTGTCAAGTCACTTCTTCGAAGCTGTGTTTACTCTTTTTTTTTTAATTCCAGCTGTAGCCCCCTTCCCCATCCCCTCCCAATCCCACCCTCCCTCCCTCTTCTCCTATGCTCCTTCCCCAGTCCAGTGATGGGGGAGGTCCTCCTCCCCTTCCATCTGACCCTAGTCTGTCAGGTCTCATCAGGACTGGCTTCTTTATCATCCTCTGTGGACTGGTAAGACTGCTCCTCCCTCAGGTGGAGGTGATCAAAGAGCCAGCCCATGAGTTCATGTCAGAGATGATCCCTGTTCCTATTATTGGGGAGCCCTCTTGGACACTGAGCTGCATGGGCTACTTCTGTGCAGGGGTTCTAGGTTATCTCCATGCATGGTCCTTGTTTGGAGTATCAGTCTCAGAAATGACTCCTGTGCCCAGATTTTTTGGTTCTGTTGCTCTCCTTGTGGAGCTCCTGTTCCCTCCAGGTTTACCCTTAGCGTGGCTCCCTCTGGCTGATTTTGGGAAAGGCTTTTACCTCCCACCTTTCTCTCTTCTGCCCGTGATCTCAGGGTTGCTTCAGAGCCTCGGGACCATTAGGAAGGTGTGGTGGTGTGTATTGAGAAGAGCCTGCACGTCCTAAAGAGAATCGTGTCTTCTGTCTTTTTGAACTTTCCAAATGAACCGTCAAATGACTGAATAGATTGAATATAGTATTTGACACTCAAAATAAAATAGCATTCCGATAAACAGAAACAATACCCGTATGTTCGTGCTCTGTTGTAGAGTTCTGCCCACAAAGTCTGCTTGGAGAAAGCTGGACAGAACACAGCCTGTCTCTCTCTGTGCAGCACACACATCAGGCCCTTGGCCTATATCTAGACAAAGAAGCCATCCAAAGAGCGGGATGGAGAACAGTTGGGGGTCGATGTCACAGGTCAAGAATTGCAAAAACGTTCTTTTCAGGCTCCCCCTTTCAGCAGAAGAATCCAAAGCTGTAATCTGGTGTGATGTTGTCAGCCTCAAGGAGGAAGACGTACAGTCTGTACCAGGCAACAGCTACTCTCTTCCTCCCAGGGCCTGTCAAAGTCTCTAGATGGAAGCAAAACCAACAAAAGATAAAGAAGATGAAACTTAGTGGTTGATCACATGCATGAGGCCCTGTGTGCGCCCACAGCACCAGAAAAAAAGAAGATAGGAAAAATGAGGTCAGCAAGGCTCGGTCTCAGTGAACACAGCTCCTGTACCCTGTGACGGCATGTCCTGGATGTTTCATGAGCCATCATTTAATTCATCCCCTATGAGAGACTGCCTCTGGCTATCATGCAACCCCTCGGACCTTGTAGTCACGGGAATAATGGATGCAGTTTCCTCTACGAAAGCTTCACTGAGGAGATCCTGCGGGAGCGTCCATGCCTTCTTTGGGTTTCCCCTCGTATAGTTGTCATGGTGCTTTTATGTACTGTGTCTGCTTCTCTGGTTGCTTTCACACTCCTTGGAGGTCGGGGTGTGTTTACACACATTTGTATCATTATTACTATGTCAAAGTAAAATTTAATGTAAATGGCTAGTGACAAAGTTGGAACTTGGAGGGGCAAGAGACTAGAAGTGAGATAATCTGGAAGATGCAGAGATAATGGCTGTGGATCGCAAGTCTGAATTCTCCCTTAACCTCTCTCCCTCACTTTCCCTGTCTACCAAACAAATCAAGAAGCAAATGTTTTTATAATTAATTAATTTTTGGGACAGGTTCGCACTGTGTACCCCAGGCTGGCCTGAAACTCACAGTGATCTACCTGCCTCTGCCTCTCCGCCTCTCCTCTTCCTCTGCCTCTGAAGTGGTGGGATTAAAGGCAAGTGCCACCATGTCCAGCAAGAAGCAAAATCTAAGTTATCAAGATAAGCAATCAAAATGCCCCTTCACGACAGAGATTATGGTGAGAAGGAAAAAAAAAATGTGCCAGCAGCAGTTTCCATGACCACTAACAGCATCGAAGGAAAGAGGAGACTCCTATAGGAGTCTTGGTGGGAACGCAGACACACATCTCCCAAGTAGGCAATTAAAAATAAACAACAGGCCAGGGAGATGACTCCATGGGTAGACGCACTTGCCACCAAACCTAGCTACCCGAGTCTGATGCCAGGAGCCCACATGATGGGAGAAAACCGTCTCCTGATAGTTGTCCTATAACCTCCAGGTGTACCAACCCCACCCAATACACACTAAAACAAACAAAGAAGCAAACAAACAATTATAGAGAATCTCTTTAAATTTCTTTATGAAAACAGCAGAAGGGGAAGCTATAGAGCCAGGTTGTTTATGAACTGGGGCGTGGGGGTAGGAGATTTCATTTCATTTAGAAATGAGCCACAGAGCTGGGGATGTGTCTCAGTGGTAGAGTATTTGCTCAGTTTGTGAGAGGTCCAGGGATCTATCCCTGGTTGCAACAAATAAAATAAGGGTTATGATCAAATTCTATACAACTATATTTTCTCTAGTTTTTGAGATTGTGGCATGGAGTCCAGGATGGCTGAATTCATGATCTTGCTGCCTCTACCTCCAAGTGTGAGGAGTATGAGTGTGTACTACCATAAAAGTATAAAGAAAAAGCAAAAGAAGTTAGGAGCAGAATAATGTCTATGCAGATTTATCGTCTTTAAAAAAAAAAAGATAACAAGGGGCTCAGTGGTTAAGAGCTCCGACTGCTCTTCCAGAGGTCCTGAGTTCAATTCCCAGCAACCACATGGTGGCTCACAACCATCTATACCATCTACTACTGTCTTCTGGCACTCAGGTGCACATACAGATAGAACATTCGAAATAAATAAATAAAATCTTAAAAAAAAAGACAACAAATATCAAAGAAAATATTAAAGGTAGAAAAACTCTGAAATGAGATTTTGTTAGAAAAGAAAGATCTGTAAAAGTGATAAAAAAATAAAGAAAACAATCATAAGCAAAGTTTAAACTAAAAGGCACATAAGAATGAACAAACAGGACAAATACTGAAATGAGAAAATTAGTATAAGGAAAGCCAGACAGGCTGTATGACAGGCTAAGAGTGGCCTTCGATGGGAATGTAGAAAGGTCAGTGAGTAACCATCATCTGAAATGTGCTCCAGGCCCTGAGCTGGATTCCCAGGATAAATAAAGTCTCTTCCTACTGAAATAGCTTCAGTAGGACAAAATAGGACTATGGGTATGAGACGATGGTGACAGCCATCCTTGAGAAAACAAAAAACAACAAAATGAGGTTGCTGTGTGATTTCCCCAACACACACTCTCTGGAAGCTGTGGAGAAGCAAGGAGAGCTCCAATAGAATTGGAGTCAGAGATCAGCTTTCAGAGCCCAAGTCAGCTAGATCACAGAGCCAGAACTGGGTTTAACTCTCAGCACCCACATGACTGCTCGCAACTGTCTGTAATCTAGTTCCTGGGAAGCCAAAGCCCTCTTTTGACCTTGATGGACATATCTCTGACCCAAGCAGGCATATGGTGCACAGACAGACATGTGTGCCGAACACTCATACACATATAAAATACAGCTTAAAACCTACTTGGAAAATAATAATAAAAACTGAAAAGAGAAGCATTTTGTACAAGAAGATAAAATTATTAATTACTGGTCACTTCACATTTTAATACAAACTGAGAGACGTAGAATGACATCTTTTAGGGAAGCTGTAGGGGTACCTTTTTCTAAGTCATTTTATTGGGTTCTTATGTCTACCAAACTTCCAACCACCAACACTATTTAGGAAAGAAGGAAGGTTAGAGGGGGAAAGAGACATAAATCTCTTTAGATTACTGATTAGAAGCATTGAGTTCCTTTGAGCAACTCCAATCTTCATAGTCAGGATATCAAATTCCTTCTGCTTGCCTATTTGCTCAAGACCACTTGGCAAATTGCAACAACAAACAGCAGCAGCAGGGCAAGCAGAAGCCAGCACAGGCCCTAAAGAGCTCTCACATTTATACCCTCTCAGAGTCCTCAGAATTCCAAACATCTGCAAACTAATTCCAAACTATCTGCAGCTAGCAAAAATCACACCTCTTCTAGAGCATGAGACCATCACAGCAGCTGTGGCCAATCTGAAGCAGCCCCATATCCAACACCTAGCATTAAAACAAAAAACATATTCACATAACATAACTGTGTTTTTATAGAAACCAAAATTATCACTACATTTCCCCCTTTTAGTCCAATAAATATCCTTTTCTTTACTTATCAGTCACATACAATAAAAACAAGTATGAAAGCTATCAGATTAGAATTACATTTAAAATGTCCAGTCATTTTGTTTGGCAATCTTAGAAAAAGTACTCCACTATCCAACTTGTCTTGGTGAGTATAAACTTTTGTACCTAAACATTACTATATAAACACCACTTGCATTTATTAACCTAAAAACATTTTTTCAGACTCTAAAACATTTTCTTACATCCTAAACAACTTAAGCTTTTATGTGTAATAAGAAGAACTGTAAGACTGTGACTATCTAGTCTTCAACTCCAGCAGAGACCTGAGAAGGATAAATATTCCCAGAGTAAACAGGAAGTGCAGAGCAAGCAGCTTCCAAAACTAAAGAAATGACAGAGACTGCTGGCTGCCTGATTAGTCACCTAAGGCTCCTTTCTATCAAGGTATCCAATCTTCAGCCAAAAGACCCAGAATACCTGACAACTTATCTGTGAGGCAGGAATTTTGAAGAACTGGCCTAATCTTGTCTTGGCAAAGCTGGGCAGTCAACTTTTCAGTGTCCTACTTTTCCACAGTTAGGACAGAATGCTGTCAGCAGTTAAGGGACAGGTTTTTTTTTTTGCCCCGTGGCTAGCTTTGCCACATTTGAAGCAAACTCCAAGTGGAGGTTTTTTGGTGCCCATCACCTTCTTTGGAGAATAGGGGTGCTACCAGGAGCGAGTGTGTCTCTCTGTCAGAGAAGCCTTTTATTATTAAAACATCTTAAATGCCATATTCTGCAGATCTCCGAAGTGTTTGAGGACCATCTATCTACCTAAAGTATATCTTAATAAACAAATTAGTTATTTGTTTATTATTTCTGCTTTACTTTGAAAACATGCACAGGAGGCTAAATAAAGCTTATTTCTGTAACTAAACTAGCACTTAACAAGACTGCAAGCTTGATTATTTAAAGGTGACTAAGTCTTAATTATCCTAAATAGTTTAAAATAGTAGCTTTCGTAAGACTAGTACTTTACTGGTGTAATCATTTTTAAAATGAGTTGCACTCAAGTTATATGCACATATACCTTAAACAAGAGTTGAACCATATATACAGTACCTTGCAGCAAATATAATCTTAAATTTTTATCATCATACAGAAATCTATAATATATATAAAATATTTGAGACTTGTTGCTTTTTTAGTCTAAAAGAAGATACAATAATCCACCTTTCTTTCTTCTTTTCTAATGAGATACAATAATCTATCCCTTTTTGTTGTTATATTCCTACTATCCCTGAAAGCAAAAGACCATAAATGCCAGTGTTTACTTTGTAACATTAAATTTTTGCCTGTTTGTTACCTCCTGGCTGACCAGAGGAAAAAGGCTTGTGTTTTTTGCTGTGAGGCCTGTTGCTGGCAGGACCCTCATTTTGTTTCTCAACAGCAAGAGGTTACCTTGTATGTCACTCTTGGACCTGCACTCATTAATTAGTCCAATGACATCACCTGCCACAGTGTCTACAAACTCCAGGAAGGCAGGTGTTCTTTTGTAGAACCCATTGCCACCAGAAATGGCTTGATCACTTCTACAGCAAAAAGTACCATATTTCTCACAGTTAATACAGCTGTCATTTTGAGATCTAAGGCTTTTCACCTCACGATTTCTCTGTAAATGGCCAAATTCACAGCAATTAAAGCACGGGGCATTTTAGTATTTTAATACATGTCTTTCCTATGACGTTGGCATGATGCTTATGAGTGCCACTATCAGTTGTGTCCCTTATCCACTCATATTGGTAGCTGCTCATGCCTTTAAAGGCCTAATAACCTATTTTTTCATTCAGTATTCGAATACTCAAATGCAAAGGTCTCTATCAACACCTGTCTGGCATCAGGGTCTGATATGGCCTTGTTTACATCAGAAATCAATCTTTGCAAGAAATCTGTGAAGGCTTCCTCAGTACCTTGTACAATCTTTTTTTTTTTTTTAAGATTTATTTATTTATTTATTTATTTATTTATTTATTTATTTATTATGTATACATTGTTCTGCCTGAATGTACACCTGCGCACCTGAAGAGGTCACCAGATTATAGACTGTTGTGAGCCACCATGTGTTTGCTGGGAATTGAATTCATGACCTTTGCAAGAGCAGCCAGTGCTCTTAACCTCTGAGCCATCTCTCCAGTCCCCTTGTACAATCTTAATGAATGAGATAGATCTTTTCCTAGGCTCCTCAACCTTGTCCCAAGTTCTCTCTCTCTCTTTTTTTTTCTACTTTTTTAAATTAATTTTTTTGTGGTCCCAAATTCTTAAAGCTGCCAAGAGACATTGTTCTATTAACAATATTCATCCATCTTGCTCTATTTTGTTGTTCAATATTTGTGGCTTCCTCCCTCCACTATGCTAATCATTGTAGCTGCTGACCAGCCTCTAGCACAGCTGTTTCCCAAACCTTTCCATTCTGAGGAATAACTCTATTTGGGTAGCCCAGTTATTTAATATTTGTTTAAGATAGGGGGAATGCATTCAGTAGGAAACAACAGCCTCTTCAAAATGCCTCAAATCTATCATTTCTATCACATGCCCTAGTATCTCGTCATAATTAGGATGGGCACCAATGGTCGACATGTGCTGCACAGTTACTGGAGAACCCACGGTGACTTTGTAATCCTAGGCCACTCCTCCTCCGGTGGCACACTTGCCTCAAGATTAACCCTTTCTCTTGAAATTGGCTGTTCCAGCTCTCCACCCCACCGAGTTGCTCCAGGGGCTTAACACCAAAAGTGCCTGGTACAGGCTGGTCCACAATGAGCCTTCTAGCCCAGTCTGCTTTTCTCTTTCATCCTGCAGGAAGCTCCCATTCTCATTCAGGTGTTTTTTTTTTTTTTTTTTTTTTGTCCTGGAAACAAGAACAGTGGTAGCCTGACTAGTTCTAGCTGGCATGCCTTTCTTGCTAAGGCTGGGCTGGTGATCAAGGTGATGATTAATTTCTTGTATCCGTTTTTTGTTCTCAACTTCTTGATATGGTTTAATAAAAAAAAAAAAATGGATGTGCACCCTGAGGATTTAAAATAGGAATGACTTGGAGTTTAGATTTGTGGATCTTTTAAAAATTTATAAGATTACTTTTTAAGATAAATAATAAAATAATTCTTTGCTTGTAAACTCAAATTGCAGCCTGCCAATAAAAGAAACTGGGTGAGAAAATTACCTTGCTTGCTTAACATTTTGTTAAATAACAAGTTACTTACTTATAATGTATGTGGGTTCTTGGGAATAATTTGTTTTTCACTCATTATACATAAGACATTTGATCATGTGAAGGTATTGGGGCACATTTTAAAAAAATATATAGTTATTGTAGTCATTCATTTAAAGAAAAATAGAATGTAACCACATTGTGATTTTTGTACTGCTTGAAGGATTTTGCTGGGATATATGGGAGAAAAAAAATAAAGTTATTGGAGCTTGCTTCATCTACTGTGTGTGTGTGTGTGTGTGTGTGTGTGTGTGTGTGTGTGTGTGTGTGATATGAGCCACAAGTTGTCACTGTTGGGTTTCAGACCTGAAAACAAGAGTTTCTGAGGTGCAAATTTGCATACCAAGATGGACCAGACCTCCAGGTTCTCCCAGCATCCCTCAGTCCCTATCAGCTCCAGGGCATGGCTGGCATACCTGGCCCTCTACCCTGAACTTTCCAACCCAGGCCCAGGGCTTCCCCTCTCCCAAAGGCTCTTCACAATATAATCCAGATATTTTGGTTTCCCTCACTCTTTTATCTTGAACATTCTTCCTTCTTTCTGCATTTCTCTCTTCTTCCTCTCTCTCCTCTCCCACCCCCCTGCATGACAGCCAAGAGCTGCTTCCAATAAACCTGCATTTATATCTGTTAACTTGGCTTGTAGTAGCTCATCTCACCGCATCAGTAAATTTTATTAGTCCCCACTGGGGAGATCCTTGCAAAGAGTGAAGGTGAATCAAGGAGTGCAGAGCCCAGAGGTGACCAAGAGAAGAAGAAGTTCTAGGGATGTAATGAGTCTAGTGCAGGCCCAGCCAACTTTTGATCTTGTAACATGATTTGTCATCTGCAAAGTTTACACCTAAGAAATGCACGATAGAGTTATAAAAAGAATAGTCTCACAATGCCTTATATTTATGGTTGTGACCGTAGCCGTTAATGGCTGAGCCCTCATAATATCTTAAGTGAGTTTATGATTTTGTATTGCTGTGCATTCATAGCTATCATGGGGTATAAATATCTAGACTGTAGGTATTGCCTGTGAAAGATCTACTTCCAGGTTTTTCAACAGTGTAAGCCAATAATTTCCCTTGCTTCTTTTGGAAGCAAGGTTAAAATTAATTTGGAATAAAATCAGTAGTACCCAAACTATATATTATTTCTGGAAATTTTAAGTGGCATAAAGTATGGCACAGAGCACATGCTCACAAATACTGGGCATGGCCACTTTCTTATTTCTGTGTACATTAATGTCTTTGAACCTCTGTACACATACTATAAATTGTTTTATTCAGGGATTTACAAGGCCAAGTGTATGTCAAAGGTTTCCCAAATTCATCATTGGCAACTGAGGTCTCTCTCCACTCTATAGTACAGACTAAATGATAATAAGCATAGCACATAGTAGGTGCTCAGTAAGTGTGGATTTCATCTTTTTTCCCCCTATAAACTGCAATACTAAAAGCATGTTGCGCTGTTCTGTTTTGTGTTGTTATAATAAAATTTTGAATCTTACTGGTTTACAAAGAATAAAGGCTCATTTTACTGACACTTCTAAGTTTCTAACAACATTTTCTGTGTTTTAGTGAGCATCATAGCTATACCACAACATATGTGTGAGGAACATATGTGTGAGAAGAAAAAGAAAGAAGAGCCTCTAAGGGAAAAAAAAAGAACCCGGTTCAGTCTCATAACCACCCAATTTCAAGGAGCTAATCTATTCTTAGAGAAACCACTTAGAGAACCTTTCCCAGGATGGTGCCCTATGACCCAGCCATCATCCTTAAAAGTCACACACTTCACCATCATTATATCAGAGAATGAAGTCATAGAACTGAAAGAAAGAAGCTGTGAAGCTGAAAGGCAGCGTGCTAGATTCTGTCACCTTTAGGGAGAGTTTGCTCCTCAGAGCTGTGTCCATGAGTGATGTAACTGCTGAACGTTGAATGTGTCTTCCTGTCTTCACTTTCAAAGGCTCCTATGTCTCAACAGGCCTGCCAGATATCAGCTACTTACTCTGGCCACAGACATCCCATATATTCCCTTTCACTCCTTCTCCAGCCTTTTGCCTATGTTAATTCCTGTCCCCAAACCAATTTCCTGGGAACACCCTCCATGTGGCCACAAAAGCTCATTTGTGTGTGTGTGTGTGTACTCTATGCCTTCTCTTATCACCCAGTCCATCAAAGTATATTCTTTCTCCTTAGTGACCAGACACAAGAATAACAGCAAACACGTTTGTGATGGAGAGAGAGAGAGAATTCCACCTATTTAGCTATTAAATTTTTGTGACCAGCACAGCCTAACATGAATATTTCATTGCAGATCACTGCAATATGTCCTCTGTAAGTCATGAATATGTCAGGTATCTATTAGCTTAAAATTAGGAAGACCCCAAGAGGAGGAGGAGGAGGAGAAGAAGAAGAAGAAGGAAGAAGAAGAAGAAGAAGAAGAAGAAGAAGAAGAAGAAGAAGAAGAAGGAAGAAGAAGAAGAAGAAGAAGAAGAAGAAGAAGAAGAAGAAGAAGAAGAAGAAGAAGAAGAAGAAGAAGAAGAAGAAAAATGATGTTTGGATCCAAAAATGGACAATGCCTACAGCCATACAACCCAGAATGCTCTCCATATGAACATTCTTCACACCAGAAACATGGGCCAAGAAGTTTTCAATTTTGTCTTCAGTTGCTTTAGAAAATAAGGCTTCTCTTCAACAGAAAACATTTCTCAAACTTTTATCTTTTTTCCTTAGTGATATAAACCCTCATTTATATCACTCTGTGATATATCCCTCTGCTCTCACACCACATTCAATACAGAATACTTCCAGAACCCAAACCTGAGATTTCTCCTCACC
Source organism: Psammomys obesus (assembly GCF_907164565.1). Taxonomy (NCBI): domain Eukaryota; kingdom Metazoa; phylum Chordata; class Mammalia; order Rodentia; family Muridae; genus Psammomys; species Psammomys obesus. The sequence goes on from NW_026596162.1 coordinate 347,738, forward strand.
AAAGCAAGTCATTCTACAGTGGATACCACTGGGATGGTCACTAGTTCAACCCAGATGTGATGTACCATATCACACAGTTTTAGCGCTCTGACCCACAAGAAAAGCACTACAGTGCAGAGGCCAGCAGCAATCAATCGGTCACTCCCTACCCTCTGACCAATAGCTGTAAACTGTGGCTTCCATTAACCTCAGACTTGACTAATTTCCTAGAGTCGCTTACAGAGCTCAGGGAAGTGCTCAAGCTTACTGGTTCATTATAAAAGAATTCATAAACCATGGGAATCAGACGAAGAGATGCACAGCGCGGGGCATGTGGGAAAAAGTACAGTGTCCATGTCCTTCCTGGACCTCCAGGAACCTCCACCCTTGCCTCTCCGAAAGCTTTTTGTTGTGTCACAGTTCCCGGAAAAATGTGAACAATCCACTATTCACCCCAGATGGGTCACCAAAGGAAGACTGAAGGAAGTCTAGCTTGGTGAACCAGTGAGTGCAGGAAGACATACAGCCAGGGACATAGAACAGAGGAGCTAGGATCTAGGTGAGGGTGCAAGGATCCTCCCCCTCCTTTTAGGAGACTCTTAGCAGGTCCCACCCTGATGGTCTCTTGTTAGTCACAGCTGCTCGAAGATGGTAACGTCTTTTACACTCAGAAAGTAGGTCGTCTTCTCCAACACCTGTATTCTTTTAAGTGGTCAGTTTTTATGGTTTGTCAGTTCAACCTTAATTTAAAAAAAAAAAAAAAAGTGAAATAGACTGCGCCAAAAAAAGTTTTTTTTTTTGTTTTTTTTTTTTGTGGGTATGTGACAGTCAGAATACCTCACAAGAAACAAGAGGGAGAGGGCAGGTAAGAAATGAAGGCAGGAATGAATCTGTTTCCAAGTGAACACATGGCTTGATTTTGAAGCATCTTTAGAAAGCGAGGATACTGCTGACACACTCAGGGCATCGACATTCTAGAAGCTGTCAAGTAGCTTTTTATAGTGGACAAGTCATGTGCTAACTAGGAGGTGTGAAAGGTTATGTGTGGGAGGGGAGTCTTTTCTGGGACAGTTGTTTTAGGGTCACTCATGTCCCCCCTCCCAGCTTTCTTTAATTCCCCATTAATATTCACAGTGTTGACTCCTGATAAGATAGTATTCGTGCAAATATAATTTTGCATTTGCACGTGTAATTCTAAAACCAAGAAAATTCAACATCATTTTTTTTCAGAGACCTCATTAGGGTCACCCATTGGCCCTGTGAGCAGAACCAAACCAAACACATCTTCAGGTTTTCCTTGAAGTCATGATAGTCAGTGTTCCCTTTTTTTCTAATGCTCATTTCATTTTGAACATAACACCACCCCAGTGAAGCAAGCTATGGGAGAGCTCTGACCCTGAGGCCTGAACTGTGTAAAAAGAGCAAATGAAATGAGATCATCTCTGAAGATTTTAGACCAAACCTTTTGGCCTCTTAGGCTGCTGTGGCTACTGGAAGTTTGGTTCGTTGCCTCAAGATAACAGAACCCCCCTGCCTTTAATCCCAACCTCTGGACCTTGCAGCAGTTATTATAATTTGGGTACCCTAGTTGCTCAAGGTGAATACCTTCCTCAGAGCACATTAGGGAGGCATGGAAGTTAAAAAACCAAACAAAAACCAACCACTGCTACCACCACCATCAACACCAACCTGAACACCACTGCCTGATACCCACACATTCACTCCCACACATCCCAAATCCCATTACACAATGGCCATCTACCAAAGAAACAAAAACAAAAAAACCTAATGTTTTAAAAACAGTGTGTCTTCACCCAGGTATCTAAACACTTTTATCATCTTTGAGTGCTTTTTCTAATAATGCGTTTAGCGTTGACCCGAGATCCAGAGCATCCTGCTTAATAAATGCTCAGTTCAGCATCCACCCTTCCCATCATGCCAAAATAACCTCTAGCCGTGTGCAGCCACGGCTGTGCTGAAGGGCTAGCTGGCTGGCACCTGCCTGTCCTTCTCTTACAAGGTATGAAAGAGATGCACAGCTCCAGTACACCACGAGGTACTTGGCAGTAGTCATTCCCCACGTTTCCAAAGCTACTGTCAATGGATCTGACTGATTGTCACTAATGCACAGCCAAGGACGGGTCCAGGGGGGCTTGGCAGCTGTCCAAGTGTTCCGGGCATTTACAACCAAAGCCACACTTCAATGAGGTTGTTGGAAGCTGTACACTGGCTCAGTCAGGACTGACACCTGCTGGCTTGCCATTAAATATAGAAAGTTGGAGCTAAAGATCGTGACCTACTCAACCCTACTCACGGTCAGGTTTCTGTGATCTATACTTACACAATGAGCTGCTGCTCTTCTCCATTTATGGAGCCTAGTGGTGGGATGAAATTTTTTTTTTAAAAAAAACACTATTTAGAATGATACTGCTCCCACTTCCCCTTGCAACTGCTTCCAGATATATTTTAACCCCTTTTAAAATAAGAAATTCTTTATCCCTCCTTTAAAAAAATTAAGGTCATATACAAAGCAGTCCTTTTTTTTTTTTTTTTTTTTTTTTTTTAGTTTTGAATTCATCTAAAAGAGTAGAAAATCCTAAACATTGTTTTCTTGACTTATTTTCTTTTCTATAGGAACATATAAAATAAGTTCTGCACACTCGTTTTCTGCTTATATTGTACTTTTCATCCTCAAGTGGGAAACGAATTGGCCCAGATTAAAGCAGAATAGCAGACCATTTTAATAAAGTACAACTACGGCCATGGAAATATCTTAACTGAGAGTCTGTGAGTGACTGAACTCCTATCGCTCCTTTAATTGTTGAATTCAAGTCTAGATCAGGTTTCAGTGCAAATCTCATCCCAGGCCTTCATGGTAAGACTATAATAAACTATGAAAATTCTTATGTTTTTTTTTTATTATTATTTAAAGGAAGAAATAAACTACAATAAAGGTCAGCACAAAGTTTGTAAAACTGTGAACGCTATGGCTAGGAGGAAACCTGACAGTGCATCTATTAAATATCTAATATATGTTCCAAAGTGCTCTTAACTTAGTTAACTTAAAAAGTCTGGAAATCTCACTTACAGAAATGAATAGCTTTTCATGTGTATGTACACAATGATGCATGCACAAAAGTATTCAGTGTAGCATTATATGAAAAAGGTGTAAATGACCTGAAGGCCCACTGGTAAGGAGCAGGCCAAGTAAAACACAGCCTACGTACATGATGAATGCCCTGTCTTTTGAACACAGCTGTTGGGTTGCAGGGGTATCTCATGGTTATAATGCTTGCTGAGTGTGTGCAAGAAGGCCCTTGGTTTGATTCCCAGCATCGTAAAAAATGATATAACTTGGTGATTATTATCAATAATTAACATTATTGGTATTCCTGTCTTCCAAGGAGGAAGGCTGGATCAAGGAGACTAATTTTGCACTGTCCTTCAAATACTGTGCAGTGTGCCTCTAAGTAACTGTTCAAATAAAACTTTATTAAGGAAATAAAAGCCTGGTAAAATCTACATAAAAACACACTTGCAACAAGCAAGTTATGTACCAAAGGACATTTTAAAATTCAGGTCGCTGCCTCCTGTTGGATTAAGCAAAGGTCAGTTTTGGTTCAACTTATAGTAATACCATACCCAAAGGAAATGCCTCCAGGCTTTTATTCTTTTCTAAAGGAAGAAAATGTGTTCAGAAAGGTGGATTTAAGGTGATAATAAAGAGCTTAAAAGAGAGAAAGGAAGAGACAGAAAAGAGGACACCGTTAGGACACAAAGGTTTATGTAATTGTAGCCATTACAACAGTTCAGAAAGATCTCAAGTGTTACATTGATGTTATCAATATTACAAAAAGAGGGGAAAAAATTGACAGGCAACAGTGAAGAGCACCAGAGATCCAGCACAAACCTAAGACCATCTTCCTTCCTTCAAATGCCAAGGTATTTTCACAGATAAGCCCCCCACCCCCTGCTTTCATCTCCGCCCTCCCTAACCTGCTTGGCCTGGGAAACTCAAGCCTCATCCTCGCCCTCCTCCTCCTCGAACTCGCCCTGCTCATCAGCTGTGGCATCCTGGTACTGCTGGTACTCAGACACCAGGTCATTCATGTTGCTCTCCGCCTCGGTGAACTCCATCTCGTCCATGCCCTCGCCCGTGTACCAGTGCAGGAAAGCCTTGCGCCGGAACATGGCGGTGAACTGCTCCGAGATGCGCTTGAACAGCTCCTGGATGGCCGTGCTGTTGCCAATGAAGGTGGCTGACATCTTGAGGCCTCGAGGAGGGATGTCACACACGGCCGTCTTGACGTTGTTGGGGATCCACTCCACGAAGTAGCTGCTGTTCTTGTTCTGCACGTTGAGCATCTGCTCATCCACCTCCTTCATGGACATGCGGCCCCGGAAAATGGCGGCCACGGTCAGGTAGCGGCCGTGGCGGGGGTCGCAGGCGGCCATCATGTTCTTGGAGTCGAACATCTGCTGGGTGAGCTCGGGCACCGTCAGGGCTCGGTACTGCTGGCTGCCCCTGCTGGTCAGAGGTGCGAAGCCTGGCATGAAGAAGTGCAGGCGAGGGAAGGGCACCATGTTCACGGCCAGCTTGCGCAGGTCTGCGTTCAGCTGGCCTGGGAAGCGCAGGCAGGTGGTCACCCCACTCATGGTGGCTGACACCAGGTGGTTGAGGTCGCCATAGGTGGGTGTGGTCAGCTTGAGAGTGCGGAAGCAGATGTCATACAGGGCCTCGTTGTCGATGCAGTAGGTTTCATCTGTGTTCTCCACCAGCTGGTGCACTGAGAGGGTGGCATTGTAGGGTTCCACCACGGTGTCAGAGACCTTGGGTGAGGGCATGACGCTGAAGGTGTTCATGATTCTGTCTGGGTACTCCTCTCTGATCTTGCTGATGAGCAGGGTCCCCATGCCTGAGCCAGTGCCTCCCCCCAGTGAGTGGGTGAGCTGGAAGCCCTGGAGACAGTCACAGCTTTCGGACTCCTTCCTCACCACGTCCAGGACGGAGTCCACCAGCTCGGCACCCTCTGTGTAGTGGCCCTTGGCCCAGTTATTTCCTGCACCGCTCTGGCCTGCCAGAGCAAAGGAGGATTAAGTCAGCCATGATTGGGGAAATTTATTCTTAAAAAGAAAAAAAATCACCACTCAGATATGTATGGCTGTTTCAAGTTATCACCAAACAGCCAATGAATATTAAACAATAGACTTTGGCTATCAGTACAATCATTAATGGGTTAACAGGGGACACCTGGGTCTAAGAAAGCTAAGATTCATATGTCTCTAAGCCTGAACTAAGGCTTAGCCACCCCACACCTGAATGCTATATTTGTGCTCTCAATCTATCACACGTCTCCACCCCCTTGTGCTAGTTGGTAATTGGTGCCTTGTGCCCTTCTGTCTTCAGCAATGCAACATACTCACCGAACACGAAGTTGTCTGGCCTGAAGATCTGCCCAAATGGTCCAGATCTGACTGAGTCCATGGTGCCCGGCTCCAGGTCCACCAGGATAGCCCGAGGTACATATTTATTACCTGCAGGGGAACAAGAGCTGGCTCAGCCCTTCAGCAGTGAGCTCTCTAAGCGGGGCTTGGTACCACCTTCTTCCTGATTGGTGCTACTCCCAAACAAAGAAAGGTCTGTGAGCAGGCTTTCAAAGGGTTCGGTTGTCACGGAAAGAGGCTACCCCACCCAAAGCGTGGTCAACCTAAAGTAGTTAGGCCATCTTATCCCAGGACCACGCAAGAGCAGTGCATAGGGGTGCCAGGATTGAGGGAGGGATGTCGAAAGAAATTACCAGTGGCTTCATTGTAGTATACATTGATTCTTTCCAGTTGCAAATCGCTGTCTCCATGGTAACTTCCAGTGGGGTCGATACCATGCTCGTCACTGATGACCTCCCAAAACTTGAGACATAAAAAGGCTGCATTTAGCGATGCACGACCCCGCCCCCAATCGAAATGAGAAGCCACCACCCAGTTTTAACAACCCAACGTTGCAGAAGCTTTAATGAGTGGCGTGACCCGGGCACAGCCTTAGGGCTTGCATTGTACAGGATCAGAAAGTTGAAGCTGGGTGGTTTCGCAGGCGAACAGCTGCTCTCGGCAGGAGGTAGGGACTGGGGGGGGGGGACGGTAAAAAAAAAAATAGCCCAAGCCTGGGTTTGGGTCACAGACGCCAGTGGCGGCTGAAGACAAACGTGCAGGGACTGTGGGTGCGGAAAGAAGGGGGCAGGCGATGAGAGTGAGGCGAGGGAGCTGTAGGAGGATGTTTTAAATTCAAAGCACGCTCAGCTACCGCCAGGCAATCGCTCCCTCCCCTCCCCCGCAGCTCGCCGGGTGTTCAAGCGAGTAAAATCAATTCTCCTCTTGTCCTGGCCCCTCCCGAAGACTGGAGCGCACAGCCTCGCAGAAACAGCCGCGCCTTCTTCAGGCACGCGTGACCATCAGAGAGGAAAAGAAGAGGGGACATCCCAAATTCCGAACAGTTCGAGGGAAAAATGAATGAGACCCCTGAGCCTTAAAGCCTCCTCTGAGACCACGCCCATCCGATTGCACAAAGCTGCAAATCAGGTCTGCTCTTGGCGAGACCCGGTGTCTACCTAGGACCGCGTCGCGTTGTAGTGCCCAAGCATCCCGAAGGGCGCTCCTCTGGCGTCCCTCCCCCAGCCCCTAAGCAGGGAGCCCACCTTAGCACCGATCTGGTTGCCGCACTGGCCCGCCTGGATATGCACGATCTCTCGCATGGTGCCTCGTTAGCTTCTAGCTGGCTAGGGTCTGGGTCGGTGGGTCTGCCGAGCCTCCTCTTCCACACCCACAGCTGGGCCACCTGGAACGTACTCCGGAACCGACGGGCTGAGGGCGATGGCTGGGTGGGCTCGGTCTTTTATGTAGGGAGGGTGGGGCGGACGGAACAGACCGCGCCCCCCAGCCAAAGCCCCCAGTCCCGTTCTCGCTGGCGCTCCCCAGGCCGGGTTGACGTAATGCTCTGAGCCCCAGGGACGGTCCAGGGGGCTGGACTATGGGCTGGTGGCCAATCAGCGCGGTCGTGAAGACCTTGCAAGGGGTGGGGGTTCCTGGGCGAAGCCGGGACCCGAGCATTGTCTGGGACTTGAGAAGGGCAAGCTGAGTATGGGGAACCGGGGACTGGGAACGTCAAGGCTGCGGTAGTGTGGCGAGGCCTTTATGACTAATACCACAGGCTGGGATTGAAAAAGAGCTGGTAATGGGCGGGGAAGAGACGGCAGCTGCAGCAGGTGCGGGGCTGAGTTGCGAGCACAGTCCGATTTAAGTCCCTCCTTAAATGCGAGGTTTAAAGTAACGACTTGCGTTACCCGAGCCATTCCTCTTTTAACTCCGGGGCGGGCTTCGGCAAGCCGACGCACCTGACGAGAGTACTGCCCCTCTCCTCATCCCCGGAGGGCAACAGCTGTCCGTGCGCACAGGTCCTTTACAGAGAACTTTAGGAAAAGACAGATGCTCCCAGGAAGCCTAGTGTAATTGGAAAAAAAAAAAAAAAATAGAGATCCAAAAGATCCTGACTTAGGACACTTCGGAGCATCTCAGCATCGGATGTCCCTGCCTTTGTCTTTGCTGACTGTGCTTGGTCCTTTGCCGCAGTAGCAGCATTCTGGGGTGGGAGGACCCCTGGGCCCACCCCTGCCTGACCCACTCCAAGAATACACAGCGCTCTGCCGGATTCCAACGACTCCTTTCACCCTGGGATTGGCTTTTGTTCCTCTGGAGTGATGGAGTGGGTGTGGCGGCCGCGCGGAGTGAGTCGAGCTGCGGGCAGAGTAAGGGTGGAGTCCCGGGGGCGGGCCTGTCGGGGAAACAAAGAGTTCACCAAGGGGGTGGGGGGGATATATTCCGCAACTGAGTATTTAAAAGCCAGCCCCGCGCTGTCCTTCCTAGCGTTGGCTCATCTGTTATAAGGAAAGGGTTCGGGTCCTGACAGCCGTCGTCGCTTAGGGCATTCTTCTACCTTTGCGGGGTCCACGAGGTCCTAGCCTTGATGCTGCGGATGGAGAGTCCGGGGACACGCCTAAAAACTGCAGCACCGTGAGCTAGCAAGAGACCACCGCAGACCCAGGCGCACTCACGTCGGCGCGTGCGCAGACGCGGTGCACCCACACTCCCTCCAAACCCACGTTTTCTAGGTATTCTCCAGGAAGAAACCGAGCTCTTTGTCAGTATCTGTGCGCGCGTGTGTGAGATAAACCTGCGTGCTTCTGAGGGAAGGGGGGAGGGGAGTGTCAGAGCTATCCCAGGTTGGAGGTGAGGTCGGGGCTAGTGGTTTGGGAGGCGGTGTGACCCTTTTCATTCTCCGGGAAGAGAGGCCCAAATGACTCAGGGTCTCACTGTAGGGTAGAGCTCGCAGCTGTTGCGCCAAGAAGGGCTTGCTAGAACCATCCACAAGCTGTCATCGCCTCTCCTTTCCGCAAGGGGGATGGGGGTGGGGTGGGCTTTAAACTCAATTCTAGTGTACGACGGGAAGCAGCCAGAACAAAAGCTTTGCAGCCGGTGATTGCCAGGGTGTCCAGGCTAATAGCCAGAGCTCGCCAGCCAGGTCAGGGTGGGGTAGAGAAGAGAGTGGCGGAACGGTAGAAGGTGTGCCCACATGCTCAGTGACAGGGTTCCAAGGACCCAAGCCCTGACTTTGGATTCCCTCACCCCAATCCTCCCACCGATTTAGAAGCGTGCAGAGCGAATACTTCCGCAAGGTCACATGGCGAGTTAATGACAGGACTCGGACTGTCTCCCGGCCCCCGAGCTTTCAGGGACCGTGACTACCTTCACAGCCGAAGGAGCTGTTGAAGGCGTAGACACCAAATAAAGGTGGTGGCTGCTGTCTTCACCAGACCTGGAAGTTAACACGAGAGAGAGTTACCCGCACTGCGCTTACAGTGCCGCTGTGCAGCGGTCCCGCCCGGCTGAGCCAGCCAAGAGCAATCCGGGAGCTCCGGGCCCCTCGGGGCTCAGCTCTAAACTCGGTAATCTGACCCTGCCTCTCTCACCTAATGGGTTCCTTCCTCGGCTTCTGTTTCAGAGCCAGACCTTTGCAAAGTGGCTGAGTAAAAACTCGTGTTTATAATTATATACACGAAAGGGCCTTTCCTCTTATCGGAAGAGGTTTGGAACATCGTGACTAAAAATCATCCTGAAAGCAGGACGGCCCTGGGGATCCAGCCTGTGGGTACCGGGTCAGCTTTCCTTTCCTGCGTTTTTGCCTCATTGTCCCCACCCGACTTACTGGGATTACTGCGCCGTGCATTTTGAATTTTTGCAAAGAGCTGCTTATTGTGTATGTGAAATATTGACAACAGCCTCGTCCTTCCCTAAAGGCTTTCCATTCATATGCGAACTTAAAAAAAAAAAGCCTCATTTCATATAACTCGAAGAAAGAGCTATTAGAAAGCAAAATAAGACGGGTCCCCAGAGTTTATTTTTGCCTCTTTATATTAGATTCCTATCCCCCTATGTAATGTACCAGACATATAGGAGAATGGAACGCATTCTCTCTACATACCAATTAGTCTTAATGGTTCATTAACATTTAAAAGACAGGTGCGGAGGCATCGCAGTGCAAAACCGAATCCAACATTTGTTTCCTACAGGAAGGACCCTAAGCTGTCACAATGATATGTGCTTTTACAAATGTCAGGTTATGTTCAAGGGCAAATCCTCAGTTGTGCATTTATTGTCCACAAAGGGTCATTGTTTAAGTAACTGAGGAAGTTGGATAGAAAGACTTTATAAATACATACGTAGGAAAATTTGAAAGCGTTGTTTTCTTAATGCAAAAAAAAATGTATTTTGATCCATCTATTGCAATCACGGAACATTAGTTCAGCATTTTTGACCGTAGCTAGCCTGCATTCGCCACTTAAAGTTCAGTCCATCACCCCCCACAGCCGAGATGAACGCGGTTTCCTAGGCAACACACATTTTGCCAATGAATGAAAAGGAATTGAAAGACAGAGTGAAAAGGCTGCAGGTCCCTGGTTATTTCTTCCCCCACCTCATCCGCTGTCCTCATTGCTCTCTGGTTAGAAATATTGGGAAGTTATCAATCCTAACGTTTATGTAGAAAGGGCCAAATACCCAGAGAAGTGGGCTAGAAAGGGGTCACAGCCCCAAATATGGACAGACACTGTGAAAGGACTCCTAGGCTGTCTCTGTTCAGCCTTTTCCAGTGTTCGCTTCCAGATTCTCTCTTTCCTCCCCTTCTGTCTTAGGAATGAGTAGCTATTGTGCAGCAGAGCCCTGAGAATGAAGGCACTACTCGAGTAGGGGCCTCGGAGCCCCTGTCGTCCTGCTGCTGTGGCGTTCTGTAGGAATCAGCCACTAGGGCAACAAAAGACTGAGATCTGCAGAGAAAATTCCGCATCTTGAATGCAGCAAAAGCATCCAGGGTTGGGTTTTTTGTTGCTTTTTTGTTTCTCCTCGAGGCTGGGTGTTTTCCCACGGCCAGTGCTCATGAATTTGGATTTTAAAGGTCCACATCCAGTCAGCAAGCCTTTCACAAAAGAGACTTGTCATCCTTGTCACACAAATCAGCAGGAAACGAGGAACCCTGATTTTCCAGGGCATCAGTCCCTTTCATGGACTGCCTCCCTTCCTCCATCCCTAGCAGAGATTTTAAGATTCTTAGACCTGGAGTGCGGAAAGCACAGGAATGTTCACAGTGGAGCCTGGTAAATGGCATTTCCGTATTACAGAGCCATCCTGGGAAGAAAATGAAACCAGAAGTGCTCAAATGGAGGCACACTAGAACACTGCCAGCCTGCCCGGATAAGGTGCTGTCTGTGAAAGCCACTGGTGTGAAAATGGATCCCTTTTCAAATGGTACAGTACACAGCAGAAGACAGAGTGCGGGAGCCATTTTAAGTAAAGGAGGCAGATTGCTGTAGTATCAGTGTGACCACAGGCTGCCACCCACATTGTTCCACTAGCAACTGCTGCTTGGCAGTGTCTCCAGAGCTCACGTTCTCTCCAAGATCTACCACAGACCTTTGCTTGTCGTGTAAACAAAAGTGAGACAGCACATACACACTAACCCCCTGCCCTTTGCCCTAGTGAGCGCGTACCAGGACCTCTCAGCAAAGCAGTCTCTACTTCACTTCCCCATTAGTGGCTACAAATAGTCACAGCATTTATTATTATTATTATTCCATAAAGAGGATGTCTGAGAGAATTTGCTGCGCCTTTCAAATTAGCCTATTGAAAAGCAAACTTACCAGAAGGTTTAGTCTGGTATACATAGTCCAAAAGAATTATTTGGTTTTGGTGGCACACTTTTGATTAGTGTGCCAAAACATAAAAAAGAAGAGAAGGAGAATTGAAAATGGGATCTCAAAGAGTTGTGTGTCTCCCCGTGTTCAGGACGGTGTAGTTCACAAGAGCCAAAAGATGTAAGCACTTCCAGGGGCCGTGAGTGGATGACTAAACAAGCTGGTCTGTTTGCACATATGATGAAATATCACCCAGGTTTTAAAAGAAGTTCTTAGACAAGAGTTAATCCTGAGGCCATTAACATTTCCATGTTAGGGAAAATAGCCAGTGATAACAAGACAAAACTATAAGGTTCCATTCATAAGTGTTATACAGGGGAGGCCAAGACAAGGAGACACAGTAGAATGGGGGCCACCAGGGGTTGCAGAAGGGGAAATGAGGGCTACGTAATGAGCAAAGTGTTTCCGGTTTTCAAGATAGTCACACCACCGTGAGCATATAATCACTCCCTTGAAACTGGTTCCAAGAGGCCACTACACAGGACCCTGAAATTCAGGAGCTTAAGACTTTTATATAGAACGTGTTAGTGTTAGGATTTGCAAAAAGTGGACAGTCTTTAAGTCATCTCCAGAAGAATTAGTAAGTGCTGCCAGTAGTTGTTTGGGGGAGAGAGGGGTGTCGGTACATGGTCAACAAACACAATTTCTTTCTTATGAAGAAAATAAAGAGGAAGGAGAAGTTCTCATGGCTCAGTGTTTGCCATGTGCCTCATTTTCCATGAGAGATCATTGGCACAT